>NC_133666.1:6625959-6925959 GCF_037893015.1 Macrotis lagotis
CCCCTCGCCAGGGCTGCTTTGTCTATTTCTGTCCCCATAGGAGCTGTCCACGGTCCTCGGGCTGGGGAGCGCTCCCCGGACGAGGCGGGGGCTGGCAATAAAGGCGTCCTATAGCTATGCCTCCAAGGGTCCTCAGACCTTTCCTCCCCTCGCCAAGACTGCGTGTGCTTGCTTCTGTCACTCCCGGAGCTGTCCACGGTCCTCGGGCTGGGGAGCGCTCCCCGGAGGAGGAGGGGGCTGGCAATAAGGGCGCCCTTTAGCTATATCTACGGGGATCCTCAGACCTTTCCTCCTCTCGCCAAGACTGCGTGTGCTTGCTTCTGTCACTCCCGGAGCTGTCCACGGTCCTCGGGCTGGGGAGCGCTCCCCGGAGGAGATGGGGGCTGGCAATAAGGGGCGTCCTATAGCTACGTCTCCAAGGGTCCTCAGACCTTTCCTCCCCTCGCCAGGGTTGCGTGGACTTGCTTCTGTCCCCAAAGGAGCTGTCCAACACTCTTTCGGGCTTGGGAGCGCTCCCAGAAAGGGCGGGGGCTAGCAAGAAGGGCGTTATTGCTCTGTCTACAGGGGCCCTCCGACTTCTACGACCCTCCCAGGGCTGCTTTGTTGATTTCTGTCCCCATAGGAGCTGTCCACAGTACTCGAAATTGGGAGCGCTTCCCAGAGGAGGCGGGGGCTGCAAAAAGTGGCGTCCTATAGCTATGTCTCCAAGGGTCTTCAGACCTTTCTGCCCCTCTCCAAGGCTGCGTGTGCTTGCTTCTGTCACTACCCGAGCTGTCCACGGTCCTCGGGCTTGGGAGCGCTCCCCAGAAGGGACGGGGTGGGGGGGGTGGGGGCTGGAAATAAAGGCGTGCTATTGCTATGTCTACAGGGACCCTCCGACTTCTTCGACCCATTCCAGGCTACGTGTGTCTGTTTCTGTCCTCATACGAGCTGTTCAACTCTCCTCGGGGCTTGGTAGCGCTCCCCAGAAGGGACGGGGACTGGCAATAAGGGCGTCGCATTGCTAGATCTACAGGAGTTCTCCGACCTTTTTGCCCCTTGCTAGGGTGGCGTGTGCTTGTTTCTGTCCCCATAGGAACTGTCCAGCACTCTTGGGGTTTGGGAGTTCTCCCCAGAAGAGGCAGGGCCTGGGAAGAAGGACTGTAGCCTGAGCGTCTTTTTGCTATATCTACAGGGGTCCTCTAACCTCTTTGCCCCTTGCCAGGACTCCGTGTGCTTATTTCTGTCCCCCATTGGAGTTGTCCAGCACTTCTCGAACTTGGGAGCCCTCCCCCGAGGCGGTGGGGGCAGGGGCTGGCAATAATGGCTGCAGCCTGGGCGCCCCATTACTGTGGCTACAGGGGGTCCTCCGACTTCTGTGCCTCTCGCTAGGGCTGCCTGTGCCTTTTTCTGTCCCCTTCTGAGCTGTCTAGCGCTAATCGGGTTTGAGAGAGCCCCAATAGAACCAGAGCTGATACATAACAGCTGTCTGGCTATTCCCCACCTAGCATTGCGTAGCTGAGGTGAGGCTCACTCCCTGGATGCGTGTGGGGAGGGCGTGGGGGTGGTTGAAAGAGGTGAGGGGAGGGGGAAGGAGTGGGGAGGAAGAGGGGAGGAGGATGTGGGGGAGGGGTGGGGGTAATGGGGGTAAGTGAAGATATGGGGGGCTGAGGGGGAGCGGGTGGGCGAGGTGTGTATGGGGACGGGCAGATTAAGGGGCGGTAGGCTGTCAGTGAAGGAGGCATGGAGAATGGCAGAGAGACAGAGAGCGAGAGAGGAAAGGGAGGAAGGGAAGAAAAGAGGTTAGATCCTGAACCACCTGGCTGGCCCAGGACCTTAGGGTACATCCCTTTACGGGACAGAGGCCGTGCTTTAATCGAAATCCCCCCTTCCTCGCTGCAGGTAAGGTGTGTCCGAAGCTAGCCCCCCCCCCCCCCCCCCCCCCAGGAAATGTTTGCTTTAAACTAAATGGGAAGAAATGGGAACGGTCAGAATTGAATTAGTTGAGACTCATGAAAAGTCCCCAGAACCATCTTCCTAGCCTTGCAGGCTTTCCCCTTTCTTTTTTCCTCCTCTCCTTCACTCTTACTCTCTCTCTGGAAAATAGAAGGTTGTCAACTATGGATGCAGGGCTATCTTTCCCAAGCTAGCCTGAACACTTGCTAGTTGCTAGCTCACCCAGGGCTGCTGCTATCCATAGCAAAGGAGACAAGGAATAAACAGAAATAAAAAGAAAAAAATTAAAACCCACTCTGGATGCTTGAGACATCTAGTAAAGTGTACAGGAAAGAGGGAAGGTAATCAGAAAAATTGCTTTGGTTGCCCTGTCACTTTCTCCCCTCTCCTCTCTCTTCCTCTTCTCTCCTTTCCTTTCCTCTTCTCATTTTCCCCCTCTTCTCTCTTCTCTTCTTTTTTTCCAGAATTCAATATATCTAACCTGGAGTATACCAGCTCAGATCTTAATAGGAAATCCCTTTGCGATGATACAGGCTGTCTCTGTTAGGCTGCTCTGAAACTTTCTATGGAGTCATAGATTTTTTTTAAATAAGCATATAGTATACATATTATATCTATATCTATATCTATCTCTCTATATAGATATGAATTTACAAAAATGTTGGTGGACTTGCTGTTTGTTTTTACTGGCTCCACTTCTCTTTGCTCCAGAACTCCCACCACCAGCACACAGGTTCCAGATATAGGCATTAGAAATAGGGTGTGAGGAAATTTTCAAAAGTCTAGAAATATAACCATCAGTAAAGAAGGGGGGGGGGAGAAGGGAAAGGGGAAAGAGAAGAGAAGAGGAGGGAGGGGAGAGGAGAGAAGAAAAAGATTAAGAGTTGCATGGGGTTACACATTGGTCTTACTGAAGCTTTAACCTTTAGATTTCATCATGGTGGAGTAGCCTCCTGAGAAAACTGACAGTTGATCATTTAATACCTAAGGTTGATGTAGTGTTCATGGCTACCAAATAGGGTCCCAGATTCCCAGGTCTCCAGATTCCTTGGGACCAGGGCTCTTCCTACTGAGCCATCTAGCCAGAAAGACACCATCTCATAAAATCACAGATTCAGAACTGGAAGGGATCTGAAGGATCTTTTTAGTTCTGTAATCATTTTACACAGTGGGGGAAATAAACCTTATATGGGGTTTACCTAAAGTACCCCATGTAGGGAGTGGCAAAGTCAAAATTTCAACAGTTCCTAGATAGAGCTTCAGAGGAAACAGTTAATGCTCTTATAACAGTCTAACTACAATCCAATTCACTAGGAGGGTCTTAGAACCTACTGTTTGAGAGTCCTGTACTCATAATTAGAGGTGGGAAGCATTTATGGTGGGGTATAATGGGCAAGAGATAGGTATATTGAGGCAGAGAAGCAAAAAACAAGGAAGCCAACATTTGTGAGTCAGGGATGAAATGGGGAAGAGGTGTCTTTCTAGTGTTTTGCTCTGTAAGGTTCTTTGTAGGGAAATAAGAAAGGAAAAGCATTCCCTTCTGGGGCTCACTCTTAAAGCTTTGCCCACAGCATAGCTACCCTAGAAGGTGTTCTTGCCTGCTTACCCTTCCATCAAATCAAGGGTCACTAAGGACTGAGAAATCTGGGAACCTCTTGATTGCCACTACCCCCCCCCATTTGAATGATGGAAAACATGTCTGCAGGTCCCAGAAAAACAAACAAGCAAAACACCTCCCGTGACTGAGGCAGGGCAGTAGAAGAGAGGGGAAATGACCGAAAATTTTGTAGAACTGGCAGTGACTTCTCATTTTGCAGATGAGGAAACTGAGAATCAGCTAATCCAGTATCATTGAGAGGAAGGGGGAGAGCCAGGTTTCAAATTTGGTCCTCTGAATCTGAATTAATTGCTTTCTCCCACCTACTGGACAGACTGATTATGCTTTAATCCTGGGGGAGGGGACAGTGGCTGCCACAAATGGGAACTAATGACTGAGGTGGGGGAGAAGGGGGGGAAAAGATGAAGGGGGAAGCACTGTGGGGGAGGGGGGAAGCATTTCACTTTAAACTTACTTCAGTGGGTCTTAAATATTATTGAATTGAATGTTCCCAATGAAGCTATTGACTAGGAGATGGGGTGAATACATAAAATTACTCTTTTAAAGGTAGGGGTTTTTGAACAGGGAAGCTTAGTGGGTATTGAAAGAGCTGTAAGGAGTCTCCTTAGTTAAGAAAGGGAAAAGGAGAGTGAATTGAGTGCTGAAGGAAGTCAAATAATCCTTGGTCAGGAGTTGGGGGAATGGGGTTTGTTGGGAGGGGGCAGCAGTTAAGGACCTATAGGGAGTGTAGGGAAAGAAACATCAGAAACCTTCCCACTTCAGCATTTGGGCTTGGTGGTATATTCAGAAATGCTAATTCTTGTGGTTTAGGATGGACTATATAGACAAGACTTGAAGGGATAGTTTTCATACTAGCCAAGGAATAATTCTTTTTGATTGGATGAGACAACAAGAGGCAAATGAACATATGCATGAATGGATGAAAGTCTTAAAGGAAAACAAGATTGACCAAATCTGATAATTGCTTATTGTTGTGGTTTTTGGAGGGAGTAGGAAATGATTTAGTTTGTTGAGGTGGCTATGACAGGTTCCTTCCTGTCCTGTCTCCCTTCCTCCCTTGCTCTCCTTCCATTCCCTACTCTCCTTCCCCCTCCTGTTCTCCTTTTTCCTAGTCCTCTTTCCTCTTTGTTTCCTTTCTCCCCCACCCTCTTTCCTCAGCTCTCTTCCCCCCTCCTTTCTTTTCCCCCTTTCCCCAGCTCTCTTCCCTCTTCCTAGCCCCCATTCTCCAATTCCCCATTTCTCATGCCCTCCCCCTTCCCTCTGCCTCCTCCTCCTTCTCCCCCCTCCCATCTTTCCCACTGGATCCCCAAGATCAACCTTATTCTCTCTTGATTGTCCCTCAGCACACAAATCTCTCAAAGTCCTTTGTCCAGGACTACAGTTCTTTGGGCAAACAGTGGTCTCTTTCCTAGGCACAAGGTTGGCCCAGGTTGGGTTGCAGTCCATCCCTTGTGCCTCAGTCAACCACAAATGAACAACCCAACAATGAATGAAAAATTTCCCAAGGCAATCCCCCAGGTATTGTGGTCCCTGACCTCAATTTGTTTGACCCTGGCCTTTGGAACTGCTTAATCTTCTCATCTAATAGCAGCAGCTACTCATGGGAGCAGTTTGCAGCAAAGGAGCAACCCCAGATGGGAGTCCCAATAACCAGAGAGAGAATGGTGACCATGCTTGCCTACGCCTTTGCCGTTGTCTTGTCCCTGGTCGACGATCTGTGCCAGATGTTCATCCCACACCGGCTCATGTTCCTCGCCGGAGACAGGCTCTCACTCCAGATCGTTCCCATGGACCTACTGTGGTCCCTGTTCGATATGCCTTTCAGCATGGTGAGTCAGTCCTAAGGATCTTGGTCGTCCTTCCCTTCCCCTTTTTCCCCCCTGACAATGACTCAGAAGGGAGTCCCCAGAATTGTAGAACCAGGAACATCAGAGTCAGAGAGAACCTCAGAGACCATTTAATCCCATCTCTCTCTCTCTCTCTCTCTCTCTCTCTTTAGATAAGGAAACTGAGGTTAAGACAGAAGACTGGTCTGAGGTCACACAGTATATATGGGACAAACAGAACTAGAATTCATATCCTGATTCCTAACCTTCTCAAGCTTTTTCCATTAGTCACTATTCATTTTACAGATGGAAGAGGAATTTCTGTCCTTCTATTACCAGGAATGGGGTAGGAATGGTATAAAGGATTTCCTCTCTTTAGAGGTTCATGGGAAGGACAATAAAAAGGAAAAAAGTTAGCATCTGAGGTCTGACTCTCTCCCAAAGCCCTGGGCTCCTGCTCCTTGATGGAATAACCCAATCAGCCTCTCCACACCCACGTGCTTACTACCTGTACTTGCCTTACCCATCAGGTTCAAGAGAACAAGATGATGATGATAGATCAGATTTTGTGTTCCATATTCCATCTCGTTCATACTTCCCAGAACGCCGCAACGATGACATTGCCCTGCACTCTCTTGGACGTGCTCCAAGTAAGCCTGCATGTGTGTGTATGGAAGGTAACTTTTAGGTAAAGACAACAAAGAAGAGTAGCTGCTGGGAGGCCAGTTTCACCACATGTCTTAGTTTGGATTCCGGAACCAGTTGTGAAGGTTGAAGGGGAGGGGGTACAATGGGATGCCTCCAAGGCACCTCCAAGATGTTAATCAACACCATTAGGAGTTTGGGCTCATTGAGGTGGGGCTGGCAGTTTGGGGAATGGGGTATGTGGGCAACTGGGCTGTGATAAGGGTATCTTGCTAAGACTCACTCATGGGACCTTTCTCTTTCAGCCTGTTCTCCGTCCTTTGACTTTGATGACTATGATGATCAAACAACTGTTGAGAGTTGCAGTGATTTCAGCTTTGAAGAGAGTTGTTTCTTTTCCCCAATTCATCTACCAGAACTTGTATCTGATCAGTCTGAAGTAAGTAAAGGAGTACCCAGAAATCCTGCAAGTCTTCCCTCCCCAACTCTCCTTCCTTTTTCCGTTTTCTTTCTTAGGACTCCAAATGCTCTAATATAGTTGGAACCTTATATAGACACCAAAGATTCCTGTGAAGACAGAAAAGGTTTGAGAGGCAAGAGGCATGAATTGTGACTTCCATTCAATGAAGGAAGAAATGAGTAAAGTTGTCTGCTTCACACTAGAGTATCCAAAGATGGCATAGATAGAAGGGACTCTACAACCCATTGTGTCAGGCACCCTCATTTTGCAGGTCTTCAGGTACTTCAGTTCATGCTGCCAAACCAAAGGCCATACCCTTCTGAGGATAGACCTCTGTAGCAAGATGAGGAGGAGCAGGGCCAGGGGATTCTGAGTAGCTTAGTACCTCACAGTTAAGGTCCAAGGGCCATTTTGATCTTTTGCTTCCCCCTGGAGATTGCCTAAGGCCTAGATGAAATTTTTAGACTTTTGCACTGAGAATTTTCTGAAGAGTGGAAGTATATGTTGGGGAGGGGAGTATATCTACAATTCTGAACTCTGACTGCTGAAGTTATAAATACATTCTGAAGATGTGTGAGTATGTGTGGGGGGGTACAAACTATGTTAACTTTCTGTGTACTCTTATTCATCTCAATGGGAAAGCCATTCCCAATTACTCTGCCTTTATTGTTCCTCTATTTGCCTTTGGAATACTGTAAAAGATGGTATATGGTTAGGGTTAGGGTTAGGGTTAGGGTTAGGGTTAGGGTTAGGGTTAGGGTTAGGGTTAGGGTTAGGGTTAGGGATGAACCCTGGTAAGTATCAGGATGGACACACCCCTCCCCACCCAGCTTCACATAATCTTCCTCCTCCTCCTCCTCCTTCACCAATAATTGCACAAAGAGAAATTAAGGCCTCCCCTCCCCAAGGAGGGTCTCACTTTAACAGAGCTAGTGTAGGGAATGGGAGGGTCGTGTTGAAGGAAGAGTACAAAGAGTTGCCCTTCTTCTTTGTTCTACTGTTGAGTCAAAGCTAGCAGGACCTTATTATGATAATGACCTCATTGCTCATCATCTGATGTCTAAACTGACCAAATTATTGAACAAATGGTATGATGAGTGAGCACTTCCCTGCTGCACACTTATGTATATACTCATGTTGGCAGTGTTTTGAATGAGCTGGGGTCTAGCACCAAGGAAGATTGCTTTGCTTAGGCATTGCCAGTTGCTGGGAATGGGAAGTTCCAAGGGCTTCTGGGGGCTCTCTAGAAAGGGGATTGGGAGAGTAGAGCACTGTCCTAGGCCCACTGGATGAAGAAGGGAAGATTAAAGTAAAGGGGTGCAACTACCATGGATTTTCATAGCAATAAGGGTCTTTGATATCCAGGACTAGGGAGGTGAGGGTATGCCACTCTCTGCATTGAACATACCCCAACTGAACTGCTAGTTTCAGGTCCAATTTCTCCAGTTTCGAAAGGAAAGAGAGAAGCTGACTAGTGCCCAAGGGAGGGCAACTAGTATAAGGGAGGGGACTGGATGAGGCCATACCATAGGAGACTAGGAAAAGGAACTGAGAATATTTATCTCAAAGAAAACAAAACCTTATGGGACCAGGTGAGGCATGTCAATAGAAGGCCTCCCTTTTCCAGATGAAAAACATAGAGAGATTAGGCATCTTGTTCACTCTCAGGGGTCTAGTAAATGGCCTATCTGGGCCTCAAATCCAGGCCTCCTGACAACTAGCCTAGTGTCTGGCACATTCTGAGTGTTCCTTGACTAGGACTGCATTGAGATCAGTGGTGTAGGTATTACTATCTTCTAGATGAGGAAATTGAGATTCACAGAGATATCCAGGTAGTAGTAAAGTTGTGACCAGCTCCAGTTGGTTCCAAGTCTGATGGGCTCTCCCTGAAGGTAAGACAAGTCCCTGTGGCATTGATAGTCTAGAGGGGAGAAGCCATGTTGGTAACCAAATCAGTTGCCAAGTTGGTTACCAAGTTGGTTGCCATGTTGGTAAGAGGAGTCATACCAACTGTCAGGTGACCAGAGCCATTGGTTTCTTCCCAGGGAGAAACTTCGGATGCCTCACCTCCCCGAACTCCTAGACTGCAACTGGTTCGTGATGAAGCTTGTCAAACTCCTGATTACCAGTGTGTACTTCCTGGTACCTCTGCTGCTGTCTGCCAGGGCATTCCTGATCGGGATCAGGGGGCAGTTGTTTACCATTGCCGAAGAGAAGTGGTCTCTCGAGCTGGAAGACGTCCTGCCAGCCCTGAGTCGGAGGAAGAGCTTGCCTCCATCCCTTGCCCTCGCTGTGGGGTTTGTCACCTTTATGCTTCCCCTCAGTTTCTGTGTGGCACTTATTGCCGGTGCAGATGCCAAGACCAGGAATGCTGTGTCCTCTGCATGTCAATGGTTTGTCCTGATCAGCCAGCTCTCGGTTCAGCTCGAGCACTGCAGGGTGGAGAATTACAAGGGTCAGATGCCAGCGAAGGTACACGTCCTGCTGTAAGATCAGGTCCCCCCAATTCCCTGATTGCACCCCCCAGCCCTGATCATTTCCCAGGAGGCCTGGCTGGAGCCATCAGAGTCCATCCTGTAGCCTCCAGCTCAGGAGGCCCACAGGTTGGCCCAAGTGCCAACGGCCAACCTCTAGGGAACAGAGGAAGTAGGGGGCTTATGGAGTTGGACATCCTCCCCTTGGTAGCCAGGGCACATGTCCAGGGGCCTAGGCCACAGGGTGGGTCAGAAAACAGGAATTCCTCAGGCCTGGAATTGAGAGGGAACCAGTATGGTAGGCTCTCTAGACCAGACGTCATCCAGGATTCTCACTTCTACAAAGTTACCCAACTGTAAGAATATGAAGGGGGAGATGTGCTCCTCTATGTACCTGCCTCTCCATCCTTCCTCCCCACCCCAATTCTCTGACTCGCCATTCTCTCAGACCATTATGTTTTCCACTCTAGCCAGATGTTCACACTCCCCTCCCTTCAGTCCTGGGGTGGGGAGGTGGAGTCAGGTGGGAGATACCCTGTCCGCTGGGGTCTTACCTGTGCTGCCTGCCTGCTTTGCTTTATGTAGTGTCTGCTGATCTTCTGGTTCCCGAGTCTTGGTCTCCACTGTAACTCACCCGCCTTCTTGTGCTCTTTGATGACCAGACCTGATGTTGAAGAGTTTGCCTGGACAGACATTTTCCCAACTTGTGCTGCCCTCCGGTATTTGTCTGCATGTGCATTTGTGTGCGGCTTTCTCCCTGCATTCTACACGAATGCGCGCGTGTCCCCTCCCGCCCCCATCCTCCCTTGCTCCAGTTTGCCCTGGTCCCATTTCTCTTTATCCTCAATTTCCCCTCACCTTTTGTTTGCCTGATCCCACTCTCTCCCCTGGCACCTCTAAAATGAATTCAAGGATGACTCTAACCCTAACCACCACCACCCCACAGGCTGGCACTTAATGTAGAATGGAAGAAATTGCTTCTCTTCATCCCCCTCCCCAGCTAGGTGTTCCCAATTTATCCCAACCACCAAGTCCAACTATGTCATGGGATAAGAAAGCTAGAAATGATGCCTCAAAGTCAAGAACAACACATCCAATTTAAAGATGAGGAAAATGAGGTAGATGCTTGAATCCAAAGTCAAAGTCTCTGTTTATTGCTGATGTCTCCCATGTTTTCCCCCTTTAGCCCCTGTGAATCTCCCTACTGCAGACTCTTTTACTGGACACTGGAACTCATACCTTACAGTGACACCGGGTACTTGAACCCTCTTTTTTGTGTCTTCTTATTCTTATGTTGATCTACATGTCTTTATGGCCCCATCCCGCTTCCCTTACTTTGCTTCCCAATGATCCTTCAACCTCAATACCTGCATGATCTGTTAACCCCAGCCTTAGCTTCCCCAGTCCCAACTTCTCCTGAGGTTGCATCCAGTGGGAGTCCTTGAACAAGTAACTTGAGATGGGGTGAATTCCCTGTCTTTGCAGCCCTTTCCCACCCACTAACCCCAAGTATTATCAATTTGTTTCCCCCTCTAAGCCATGCCTGGGGATGAGGGCCTGGGACCCTTACCATAGGAAAACCAGAAATGTTCCTGGGATGAACCAGGTGTGAGATCTCTGCTGCTAGGGCTCTGTATTTTACCTGCCTTCCCCTTTAACCCCTACAGATCTTCTGATCAGTGACCATTTCACAGGACATGAGATCATATTGGACTCTGACACTTTTGCCTTTATCATCACTGGATTGAGGATCTCTCTTATTCTTATACTTTGTGCTCTCATCAGTTTAGTTTTACGTTAAATCTAAAACCCAAGTCTCAGTTAAACACTACTACCTGCATGATGCTCAAATCATCCCCTATTCTAGGTCCTCAACCTGGAATTCCATCTCTCCTCCTAACCTTAAAATCCTATTAGGCATCTCTCTTCCCCAGACAGCAACTGTCCCCCCACTCAGTATGTCAACAACTTTGGTTGTTTCTCTGACTTTGAAAGATGGATGAGAGAGAGGGGAGGGGAGGGAGAGAACACACCCCAATGGGGGTTCTAGGACCTTGGGGCAGATTCTAGAAAGGGATAGGACTCTCTAGTTTGCCCTAGCAAACCGGCTTTGGGTGAGAGTGGCACTGAGGTAGGAAGAAGGCCAAAAGATAAACAACTGTTTCTCTTCGAAGACAGTTCCCCATGACAAATTTTACCCTTGGCCTCTTTAGAAAAATAAATGCCCATCTCTCATTAATTCATTTAGTTCAGCCTGGAGCACCATCAATCAACAATCCCATTCACTGGGATACTGATGTGGGAGACATAAAGAGTGCAACAGTTTCCTTGAGATTTCAACTTTCTTTAATTAGATCATTTGTTCACAGTTAATGGGGACTATTTATACTTAGTATTTATTCCCAGATAGAGAAGAAAGGAACCATGTGGGGGGAAAAGTGACATTCTCTTTAGAGTCCATCCTCTCCAGAAGAGGGTTGGGAAGAAGGTACAAGAGAGAAGATCTCTACCTTCTGTAGCTAACTTGGAAACATTTCCTGGTCTTCATGTCAGGAGGGTGGCTTGGAACTCAGCCTCTGGGACTGGGATTCCCTAGGAAGAGGAGGACTGAAGTACTACTTTTTTCCTCATTCTGTCTTAACCACCACCCTTTTGGGTTTCTGGGTCCTAGAGGAACTACCAATAACCCTCATATCTGGGTTATACGGATAATTTAGTTTACTTAAAATGATTGGTGCTCAAGGAGGTCATAATTCTGCACTGAGCCCAAAGAATTGTTCCCTGATCACAGATGGTACTAATTGATTGTTTTGGTAAAAGCATGACTCTGTAGAAAGAAGCTTACCAGGGAGAGGACCACATGTAAGTTGCACTTAGATTGGTCATGGTTAGCCGAAAAATCCCAAAGGGGGAAATTCCCAAGGATGGAGTGTACCCTTCCCCCCCACTGGGGTTGTAGACTAGTTTGGTGACCTTAGACTAAATCATTTTCCTCTATACACTTCACTGTTTTGAGGGACTAGGTATCCAACATTATGCAACCCAAGTCAAAATGAAAATGACTGTGTCATGTGGTCACTGATATATCCCCATTCTGTGTCAGATTTGTACGTTCAGAGAGGGACTAACTTGGAGAATGACCTGGGTACTAAAATAAATAAATGGAATTTTTTTCTGGAGGATGCATTGGATGGCCAAAAATAGAGGAGAGAGACAAGAATGACAAGATAGCCTGGGATCTATGTCCAGTTCACTGAAAGGCAAAGAGATACTATCCAGAAGGCAGATGAGGGACAGAACTAAAGGTCTAAAGAAGGGAATTCTGGCCACAGTAGAGGCAGACTTACCCTCAGTTCCAGGTCTTTGAGCCCTTTGCAGAAACCCCTATCCTACCTTTGGCTAGATAATATGGAGGGCCTTGACTCCTTTCTGCTGTTCAGGTATGGATGAGCAACAAAAGGCTAAGCCTAAACTGGATATTTTCCATGATGGAGCTGCCCAGATGGGCAGGAAAGAGGCACAAGTTGAATGGTAAATTTTGGCACAATTTCGACCACAGGAGGCACAAGTCAAACCATTTACAAATTAATATTATTTTAAAATCAGCATCTTGGAGGAGAGTGAAGTTCTATTATCAAGTCACTAATTTTTGGAGGTCCCAAATTCATCCAGGTCCTTAACTAGATGATCCAGCTGGTGAGAAAACTGTTCCCAAGAAATGGAGCATCAGAAGATGAGCAGGGGGTAGAAGTAGAACCTAGGGACAAAATTGTGAAATAGGCCAAAGTTGTATCTTCACTCATATCCCATGTTCTCTTCTCATCCTCCCTTCACTTCCTGGATTCCTGTCATATCCCTTCTCCTTCTGGGGCTGGGTTTCTGTGTTTTCTTTTAAACTATGTAATGTTATCTTTATTGTCTAGGGTTCTCCTCAAAACTTTAGAAATAGTTTGTGTTACTAAAGTGTTAATTTATTAATGTGAAATATATATTATAACTGAATGCAATTCAATATAAAGTGTTAGCACTTTGCAGGGAACCCTTGAAGACTCCAGAGTCTTCAATATTCAAAAGATGGCTCTTGAATGGCAGATTTGGAGACATTGTGCCAGGTCTTGTGAGGGATGCATTTGAGACTTGGGGATTCGATATCCTTAGAGCTTGGATGTTACCATCCTTGACCTACACATGCATGGTTTTGCCAGCAGTTACTCTAAGTCAATGGAGCAATAGGAATTGTTACTGGAGGATTTTGCATGACAAAAATCAATTCTAGTTCATGAGCCCCTAGTTGGTAAATATGCTGTCAAGCCATCCCCTCTGAGGGGATAGCAGGGGAATGAACCATGTATTTGTTCAATATTCTTGCAATCTGTTTTTGTTCTAGTACTTTTGAAGTATGTCATTTGTAGTACTTTGGAGAAGACCCTGGATATGCATGCTTTAAGTTAAAAATTAATAAACTTTACTGGGGGGAAACTCCCTTTCAAAACAATTGAGTGTATTTTGTCCAGCGCCATCTTGCACCTAGCCCTAGGCCCTAGGCCCTAGGAGAGTCTTCTTTTTTGGTCAACAGAGAGGAGAAATACATATTTTCCCAAAGAGAACTACTAGGAATCAATGAGAATTCTTATTAAAAAGAGCTGGTTGGGGGTAGTTAGGTGGCTCAGTAGAGCACTGGGCCCTGGAGGGTATCTGAGTTCAAATCTGGCCTCATACACTTAATAATTCCCTAACTGTGTGGCCTTGGGCAAGCCACTTAACCTCATTGCCTTGCAAAAACCTCAAAAAACCCCAGACTGATTGACCTCAGTGAAAAGCATTCCCAAGACTGTGGGCCAGCCATCCCTATGGGACTCAACTCTTATTTAATTGACTTAAGGATAGTGGACAACTGGGTAAACAAATCCCCAAGGAGGTTATGTATGGCAGGGGGCTGGTAGCAAGGGTGGTGGCATAAGGGAGATGGAGAATAAGGGAGGGCTGGGGGAGAAGCAGATGTCAATATATATATATATATATATATATATATATATATATATATATATATATATCAAGCTAACCACTGAGAATCAAAACCCCACCTCTCTCTAGGGAAAAGCAAAAACATATGATGAAAAACAACACTTGGGACCACCAGAAGTTCATGGGAAATAAAACCCAAGAAAGAAGTCAGCAGTAAAAGTCCTACCCACAAATGCCCATGTTTATCAAAAGAAACTAGCCAACCTGATGCAAGAAAGCAAATTTGACCTCACATGAATCCCCAAGACTTGGTGGAATGACTGAAATATGGCACTGGATGGGTATATTTTATTAAAAAGAGAGGTCAAAAAGGATGAAGATTGAGAAACTGTGGAATTTGGTGATTAAGAGATTATTGGTAGCTTTGGAAAGAGCAGTTTGGGTTGAATCATGTGGTCAGAAGCCAGAGTTATGAAGAAGGGAAGTCATTCATTATAGATGGCTTCCTCAAGTAGTTTAGCCACAAAAGGGAGGAGAAAATGGGGCAATAGTAGGAATAGAAGGAGTATGTGAGGGTTTTGGAAGGGAGGAGAAAGATGTTTGAAGGTCATAAGAAGAAAGGGAGAGACTGAAAATAAATAAGAGCCTGTGGATACTAGGGATAATCTGCTAGATAAGACAGGATCACTTGGATGTGAATGTAGAAGACTTGGCTTTGGCAAGGAGAAGGATTAATTTTTGGATGTGTTACAGGAGTAAAAGAGGAGATAGTGACAGAAGGCATCCGGGGGTAATATGACAGGAGGAAGGGAAGAAAAGAGAATTCTCAGTGAAAGGTCTGATTTTTTTAGTGAAATATGAGGCAAAGTCCATAGTGGATGGAACAGGAGTCATAGGAAGTTTGAGGAGGCCTGAAAAAGATGGAAAAGTCCATTGCAGAAAATTTGATACAAGTCATTTGAAGAGGAAAAAAGGATTGTGAGAGCCTAGTTGATAATATGATGGACCTAGTTAGCATGATTTCATAATTTTTCTGCAGCTTCCTTCAGAAGCCTAGTGAATAGGAACAAAGGGAGGAGATGGTAGGAGTGAGTCAAAACTGGAGCTTAGCAGGACAAGATTGGTGATAGAACCAAGGAATTTAAGAGAAGAGGACAAGGTAGAGTTGACCTGATTAAACAAAAGTCAAGATGTGGATGACCCATGTAGGGGTGATGACCTGGGAAAAGACTGCTAGCTTGAGGGATTAAAAGTCATGGTGAGGCCAAAAAAAACAGGATTTGGGGCTGTTAATGACAGTGGATTATGATCAAATAAGAGAGGTCTCAAATTTTAGAGTTCTTGAACATAGAAATGATGCATTTGTGGGTAAAAGCAAGATCAAGGGTATGAATTGAAACCAATTTAAAGTCAAGAGACACCGACAGCAGCCAGACCATTTCCTGTTTCCTATCAATCAGACCATGGGACAGAATGATTCTAGTAAAGGCAAAGTGAAAAGGATTTCTTATAAAGCATACTCCTCACTATGATAAACATAGTGCAACTTGTACCTCCAATTATTTGGTTGGATGCTGTGGTCCTCTTTGATACTAAAGGACTAGTAATAGTTTGTATATAGCTGGAGGGAAGTGGGAGAAATGTGACACAATTTGGGTGTTTGAGGAAGTATCATTATGTATGTTCCCTATTATGAGAGGAGTCGAGGAAGAGAAAACCTGTGAGTCAGGTCCTAATATAAGGAAATAGTATGTATATACACATACACATATGCATATGCATATATATGTGTATATATATATATATGTAAATTGTATATATATATATATATATGTATGTGTATGTGTGTGTGTGTGTGTGTGTGTGTGTGTGTTTGTGTGTGTGTGCCCTAATATAAGGAAAGAAGGGAAGTGTTCTGGAGGTCATTAAATAACAGTTACCAGAATTGTGATTGAATGGTAGATGTGTGTAGAATGAAACTCCATAAAGGAGAGGTCACTGAGTGATGGTAATAGAGGGACAGCTTAGAAGTAGCCATGGGGTGCAAGGGGATATCTAACTACTCCACTTCAACTGGAGAACTGGGAGAAATGAGTGGAAGTGCAACAAGTGATAGAAATGTGACCAAGGAAGTTGTTTCATTAGAAGACATCCAAGTATCAGTCAGTGAGAGTCAGAATATGGAAGGAGTGGGAAAAGAAAGATTTAAGATGAAAGCAAATTTATTACTAATGGAACAGGCATTTCAGAGAGCACAGTGGAAAAAAATGGGTACCTTTAGAGTAGACATTTGTCCCAGGATTCAGTTGAGGGGGATAGAAATAATGGAACTCTTGGTGTGGGAAGGAGAATGGAGTTTAAATTTCAGCTTGGGGTTCAGAATCAGTGGGATGGAATATGAGTGGATTTGGAATACTACAGGCCACCTGGGTTGAGAAAGAAAATAGATGAATTTGAGAAACTCATACAAGTGTGTAATGTTGGGAGATTTCAAATATCTGGAAAGCTACCAGAGTTCTCTTTCTCTTTGTCAAAAACAGAACAGCTAATAACCTCTTGACTTGCCCTAATGATAATGTCACCCTTGAAAAGACAGTGGAACCTCTAAGGTAAAATTCTATTCTGGACTGAGGAGAAACTGGGTGGCAGGACAAAATGATGGTTACACAGGGAAAAAGTGACCACTTCTTTCTAGAGACTGAAGAAACTGTTTACAGACAGATTTTATCTCAAATCTATGATGTTTTACCTTTCTTTGTATGCTAGCATGATGCCTGGAAAACAATAGGTATTTAATAAATGTTTATTGATTGAAGTTGTGAGAGAGGAGAGGAAACCTACATCTATCTATCTATCTATCTATCTATCTATCTATCTATCTATCTATCTATGCTAACATGATCCTGGATGTGGGAAAAGCAGATTTCAAAAGGTTCAGTGAGAGGATAGGCAGGACTAAAATTCTATAGAAGTCTCAAGAGGGATGGGAGAGGCTCAAGAATAAATTTCTAAAAGCATAGATCTAAATAATTTTAAAGGGGAGAAAAAAATTTATCAAGAGACCAATATGGATGCACTGTAAATTCATCAGTTTGCTTATATTTTAAAAAGAAATGTACAGAAGGAGGAAACAATGACAGGTAACAGAGGATGAATATACAAGCAAGCCATGTTCCTGTGAAAAACAGAAGTGGGAGGGTTTAAGTTCAAAATGAATTGGAGCTGGCGAGGGAAGCCAATGACCACAAAAGGCTGCTGTTGTTGAGCTGTATTGAGAGAAAAAAACAGTGGATCAAACGAAAGTGGATGCTTGGAGTATAGGACAATGATAACTGACATCAGAGAGAAAACAGACCTGTTCATTTCTCATTGTTTGATTCTCATTTCTTTGCCAATGAAAAAGATCTTTGACAGGACACAAATGAATGAAAGGGAGCTGGTACCTGAGCTACAGAAGGAGAAGGTAAGAAGCCTCTGGCTATCCTTGATAACTTCAAGTCCCCTGGACCTCCAGGAACCATATTCTTAGGTACTGAAACAAATGGAAGATGGGATAACTAAACCAGTGCTCTTGATCTTTGAAAGATCTTGGAAATGGGCAAGCTGGCACAAGATGAGAGAAGAGCTTCATCCAATTGAAAAAAGGGAGGGGGAAAAGAACAGAGTATGCAAACTATTAGGCAGGAAGCATGACTCCAGTTCCTAGGAAAATTCTAGAACAGATCATTAAAGTAATTGCTGGTGAATGTCTACAAAGGAAAGTGGATTACAATGTGCCAGAATGGTTTTGTCAAGTACAGGTCATGCTGGGCAGTTTTTTTTTTCCTTTTTTTGAAGAGAGTTCCTAACCTGGTAGCTTGAGGCAAGCATAGTAGCTATGGCTTATCTATCAAAGCCCTTTGATAGAAATTGTTCTTGGGGAGACCATGAAAAGACATGGGTGAGATGATAAATGAAAATCAGATGTATTTCAAACTGATTGGATGGGTGGTCTCAAGAACGAGTTGTGAACGGTTCATTGGTGGCTGAGTGTCTCCAGGAAAGGTTCCCAGATGTTTCAGGCTTTGTGATACTTAAAGTATTTTATCACTGACTTAGACAAAGACATAGATGGTTGCGCATCACACAAAACTGGTGAGAACATAATATACAGTGGATGACAGGCTCAGGATCCAACAAGACCTTGAGAGACCAGCATTAGTTTGGGGGTTGAATCTTAAGTTGAATGTGAAAAAGGAGCAATATAAAGTCTTATACTTAAAAAAGAATCAACTTCACAAGTACAGAATAAAGGAGTCATTATTAGAAGTTTGTCTGCAAAAGGTCTGAGAGCTTAATGGTCTACCAACTGGTGAGGGGTCAACAAGGGAAAGAAACAGTCAAAAACTGAGTGGAATCTTGCACTGCATTTTTTTTGAAGAGCAGAATCTCTAAGAATGTAGAGGCAATAGTTTCACTATACTCTTATCTTCATTAGACTTCATCTGGAATTGGGTGCTCAGTTTTGAGTTCCACACACCAAGTGGATATTGGTAAGCCAGTGATCTAGGTCTTCTCTTAGGTAGGATCATTAGTATACAGAGAAGCATACAGACTAGATGGTGAAGGACCTTGAATCCATGTCAGGGGTTCTAGATCTCTAGTTTATCAAGTTTGATCTGGTCTGTGGCCCTCAGAACTGAGCACATTTTTTCTAGATGAAGTCTAATGAGAGTAGAGTATATACTCTTACCACAAAATGCCTGGAAGGTCTGGTACTCATGATGCAGCCCAAGATTTCTTCTGTTTTTGTTTGTTTTGTTAAAGAATTAAGGATGTTTAAAAGCTTAGAGAAGAGAAGACTTAGAAGAAATGAGAGCTTTTTTCAAGTATTTTAAAGGCTGTGATGTGGACTAGACTCATTCCATTCATTCTCAAAGAATTGGCCCAAGAGTCATGGGTGGAAGTGGCAAAGAGGTCAATTGAGACTTGATGGCAGGAAACCTTTCTATCACTTAAGAGACACCATCAGGTGAAATGAGTTACCCTGAAAGAGGGTGAGCTTCCCATTCCAGGAATGGGTTGAACTTGATATCCACTTCTAATTCAAAAATTCAGTGATTCTGAGAAAGGAATGTGCAGAGGAGGGTAGTGGGAGACAGCATCTGGTTATCTGAGTTAGCTTCCACAGCAAAGTGGTTTTATTTCAGGGAAGGAAGACCAGTTTCTCCAGAGAAATCTGAGACTTGAGCAATGGAGGTATGAAAGCCAGGAGTCAGTTAGGAAGGGGGGGGGGGAAGATTTGCTAGAAATATGAGGGAAGGAACCCATTTCTTAAGTGGTCATAATATGCTAGGCATTATACTAAGGGCTTGGCTATGTTCTCTGCTACATTTGCTCCAGGGGTTCCAATCAGTCTGCTGGGGACCATCCTCAAATTTTCTTGCCATTGTGTGAGTGTTGGTGGAATATGCTCTGGCTACATGACTGGCCTATATTTTGTTCCCAGTTGAACTGATAGCAACCTTCACATGCTTCTTTGTGCAATTTTCTTATATGTAAAATGTAATGGTGTTCATATACCCACTGTTCACATCTCCTTGGCCAATCCTTGGCTGTCCTTGGTATGAGATTTAATTTTGAGTCTTCTGACTTGCATTCATACATCTTCGCTAGAAGAATATTGCTATTAAAAATAGTGGTTTTTTGTTTTAGTAGGAAGATTTGGCTTATTTAAAAAAAACTGTGATTGCTCACAGGCAGTCTAGAATTCCTGTGCTAATCAATGGTAGTTTTCTGACATACATATACTGATAAACTGGCTCCATACACTGTTCGCCCAACTGATTAGCCTAGGATTGTGGGGACTACTTAGTTTTCTTGTGTAGTTAGTTAGGTCAAACCTTTTAAGATGATTATAGATACCTCCCAAAAGACTCTACAATATTCTAGGGGTTGACAAAATGAGTGCAAGGTCAAACACAAACAGGAACATCTGAAGGAATTCATGTATGGAAAATCCCTCTTCCATTTGGACTCTAAGGTGAACTTTTCTGTGATTGTAGCAGACATTGCATCTATCTCCTTGTTTTATGCCTCACATTGTATTAATAATCAAAGAGTTATTGAATAAAACCAGCTCTCCTATGATATCTTTCAAAGAATCCTAGGAGATTTTGGTGTACACATGGAAGATAACATGAAGGAGGGCCTTTAAGTTAGCTTTTTGCTCTGTCAGATGAAATAATTTTTTTATAGTTAATGAACAATGAACAAAGGGGAAGTTTGTCTTCTCTATAGCTTTTGCTTGATTATGTGATGGTAAATATGGGGTGTCCTGTAGAAGAATCATTTGGGAAAGCAAACCTTTTTGTTGCCTTCTAACATTCTCATCAAGCATAACCTTGAGGTGTACATTTTTAGAACAATTTTGTAGAGATGAGAAATACAGAAAATGGGACACTAGTTAGAGATATTCTCTCACTTACCACCTTTTCTTGGGGGGGGGGGAGTGGGGAGGATAGTCATATCTGAGATGTATTCCAAATTCTTAGGATCCTCCCCTCTTTTATAAAACTTGATATTTGGTTCCTCAAGACCCTTGAAATTAATCTCTTTGTATACTTGGATTTGTCTTTCTTGTGCTTTTTTCCCATCTTTGTTTTCTTCAGCATCTTTTCCTTTTCCTCAATCCAGGACTGTTCATTGTCTCTGAGAATTTATTATAAACATCTTTACAGCTCTTTCCAAATCTTTGCTCTTTTTTGTCTTTTTTCCAGTTTCATTCTTAAATGCCCTCAGAGTGACTTTGCTTAGTACAGTCTCTCATTAACCTTTCTTTCCATTTGCTTCTCCCTCCATTGTTGCTTGCTTTTGGATATTAAGAAACTACTATGCAGAATCTTCCAATCTTCTTCCCTGTAAGATTATGTGCAGGAGTTTCTATCTGAACTAAGGCTGCCTTTGGCTTGTTAGAGCTTTCTGTTGGCAAGGAAATCAAGTATTTGTTGGCTAAGGTGGCTTCTGGGCTTTTTTGGCCATTTCATTTTGGCAACAGATTTACATCAGTTACTTTTCCCAGAAATTGTTCTAATAGGTGCTAATGTCCTTTCCTCCCTCCAGTCCCCACCATTCTCCCCCTTCTCACCTTTTTTTTTGCTATAAATAGTCCAGGTTGTTGTTGCTTTATTATATGCCAGGACCCAGGGAGATGACATATGTAAAGTGATTAGTTAGCCTGAAAGCCTCATAAAAAAGCTAACTATTTCATTATTCTCATTTTTATTTTAGATTAATGTTGACCTTTTCTCTAACAAGTTGCTGGTTTGTACAGAGACAGCTGAATCAGGAATGACCACCACATCAGTAATGAGTCATTGCTTGTCTTTTAACATATAATCAATTCCATTTTTCGTGATGCTTTTAGGTGCTGACCATGTCAAGTGTCCCCTGAGCTTGTTTTTTTTTTCTCAAAGGAAGTATTCCTGACACATAGATGGAAACTTTTTGCTTCTCCCATTCCTAGTTCCAGAACCATGTTTTCCTGCATATTTGAGTTTCCTCCTCTGCCCTTTTTATACAAATGAACAAGCACTAAAGTATATGTTGTTTTAATTTGGAGTGTTCTTAATGAATTCTGGATAGAATTTTTCCACCTCCTCATCCCCTGCAACATTGGTACAACATTGATGCATAAGCTACAATTATCTTCATGGTGGTCTTTTTACAATACTTACCATGAACACGGCAATGCAAGATGACCAAGCGTCCCATGAAATTAGGTTTCGTGCTGTTTTTATACGCACGAGAAAACCAATTCTGCTAAGTCCTTTATTTTCCTATCCAAGGAGAATGTGTGAGTCATTTTTTGATTTACCTGCAGTTTTATGTTGACTACTGGTTTCATTTAGAATGAAAATGGTAAGACTGTTCTGATTCAATTTCTCTAACAGGGTCTGCTTGTTGCTTGTGGGCCAAGGATCACAAATTGAGAGGACCAAAGGCTCACTCATTTATAAAGAACCTTAAATTTTCTTTTTGATTTTATCACTTGCCTTTCCTGTCACTCTATTGTTGCAACGGCAGAAGGTGAAGGAGCCCACCCAGGACTGAGGAACATTGTATATTTTTATTAGATGCATGGGCAGCTATGGCCAAAGACTTTGCCATCAAGTGGTTAGCCCATTGGTGATAGATAACTCTGGATTTATCTAGGCTGATGTTTGGAAAGCAGGCTATTCCCCTGGCCTATTCTCAGTGTATTTCTTTTGGCTGAGTAAAACTTACCATGATACTCATAAGAACAATAATTTTTATTTTAAACTGGACCATATGAGGAGGATCTTGTGAAAGAATTCCTGAGACTATCATTTTATGAATTTGGTGATCTGGATAGTTCTGGATAGAGATCTCAAATTTTGATTGTTGGGTTCTGTAGGATGCCAACTGAAGAGCTTTTTCAGTTAGTTAGCTGGGAGATTAAATTCAGGTGCCAGTAACACATTATTGATACAGAATTGTGAAACTGTCTATATAGAGGGGGTACTCTAATAGTTGAGATGATTTCCTGTGTCAGATCCTTCCTGTATACATTACAGATGATCAAATTGGTAAAAATAGAGATGTAGTGATTCGGTTTATAATATTGTGCATGCATTCAGAATGCAGTGGAATTTTATTTATTTCATTATACAATTCCTAATTACATGTAAATAAATTTGACACTTTAAATTTTAAATTCCAAATCTTTTCCCTTTACCCCACCCCTTTTGCTCTTTGAGAAAGCAAACAATTTAATATCAATGTGCATGTGAAGTCAAGCAAAACATTTTCACATTAGTCATGTTACATAAGAAAATAAAGCAACACAAACAATAAAAATATAGGAAGTTTAAACAGAACCATGCTTCACTCATTTATCCCTCTGGAGGTGGACAGCATCTTTCAGCATGAGTCCTTTGGAATTGTTTTAGATCATTGTATTGATCAGGGTAGCTGAATCTTTCACAAATAATTATATTGATAATGTTAATGCAGTGGGATTTTTGAGATGATGATTTGGGAACTTCTGTTTGAGCCACACTTTGGTCTAGTTGGTAGAAATGGAAGCGATTCCTTGCTTGTTGGTGAGCTAGATTATGATAATTAGTCTCTGATTTTGTGTGTGTGTGTGTGTGTGTGTGTGTGTGTTTGTGTGTACAAACCTAGGTGGTTCTAATGGGATGCTATAATGTTCTATTATATTCAATGTATAACAATGAAGAAAGGTGGCATAGATAACATATTCATCAAATTTGAATCTCATATAAAGTTTGAAGGGGAAACTAATATGTTGCATGGAAAAATCAAAATCTAAAGAGATCCCAATGGACTGCAACAGTGAGAAGAATCTAACAAGATTAAATGAAATAGAAATCAACGTAAAATCTTGCCCTTTGGTTTAGAAAATCATTTTCATAATGTCCATGGGAGGTACATTGCTTAATAACTGCTCATGTTAGAAGACCTTCAGGGTCTTACTAAGCTGAAAATTTGATATATCAAGTATGTGGAGTGGCAGCCCGAATAACTAATGTGATCTCAGACTCCATTCAGAGGAATAGTGTCCAAGGCTAGAGGATGATGCTCTTGTTATCTCTTACTTTGATCAGACCACATCTGGAGTATTGTTCCAGATGTCCCATTTTAAGAAGGACATTGACCAAGAATTTCCATGGATTTAATGAAAAAAAGTGCAAAAGAAGGGGGCTTAGCCCTACCTGATCTAAAATTACATTATAAAACATCAGTCATCAAAACTGTCTGGTATTGGCTAAGAAATAGAGTGGTGGACCAGTGGAATAGACTAGCAATAGCAGGAAATGATTATAGTAACCTGCTGTTTGATAAACCCATAGAGTCCAGCTTTTGGAATAAAAACTCTCTCTTTGATAAAAACTGTTGGGAAAATTGGAAGTTAGTATGGAAGAAACTTAGATTAGACCAACACCTCATACCCTATACCAAGATAAGATCCAAATGGTTACAGGATTTAGACAGAAAAAATGAGACTATAAGCAAATTAGAAGATCAAGGACTAGTTTACCTGTCAGATCTATGGAAAGGGAAGCAGTTTATGACCAAGAAGAGATGGAGAACATCACTAAAACCAAACTAGATGATTTTGATTACATTAAATTAAAAAGCTTTTGCACATACAAAACCACGGCAACCAAGATCAAAAGAAATGTAGTAAACTGGGAAATAATCTTTACAACTAATGTTTCTGACAAAGGACTCATTTCTAAAAATATACAGACAACTGAGTCAAATTTAAAAAAAAAAGCCATTCTCCAATTGACAAATAGTCAAAGGATATACAAAGGCAATTTACATATAAGGGAATCAAAGCAATCCCTAGTCATATGAAAAATTGCTCTAAATCATTACTTATTAGAGAAATGCAAATGAAAGCTTCTCTGAGGTACCACTTGACACTTCTCAGACTGGCCAATATGACCTGAAAGGATAATGAACATTGTTGGAAGGGTTGTGGGGAATCTGGGACACTATTACACTGTTGGTGGAGCTGTGAACTCATCCAACCTTTCTGGAGAGAAATTTGGAACTATGCCCAAAGGGCAACAAAAATGGGCATACCCTTTGATCCAGCAATACCATTACTGGGCCTATACCCTGAAGAGATGATGAAAAAGGGTAAAAACATCACTTGTACAAAAGTATTCATAGCAACCCTGTTTGTGGTGGCAAAGAACTGGAAATCAAGTAAATGTCCTTCAATTGGGGAATGGCTTAGCAAAATGTGGTATAGGTATGTCATGGAACACTATTGTGAAACCAGGAGGGATGGGAATTCAGGGAAGCCTGGAGGGATTTGCATGAACTGATACTGAGTGAGATGAGCCGAACCAGAAAACATTGTACACCCTAACAGCAACATGGGGTAGATGATCAACTTTGATGGAGTTGCTCCTTCCATCAGTGCAATAATCAGGGACTATTTGGGAATGTCTGCTATAGAGAATACCATCTGTATCCAGAGAAAGAACTGTGGAGTTGAAACAAAGACCAAGGACTATTACCTTTAATGTAGGAAAAAACCCTGATATCTTATTGTCCGATCTTGCGATCTCTTATACTTTATGTTTCCTTGAGGATATGATTTCTCTCTCATCACATTCAATTTGGATCAATGTATACCATGGAAACAATGTAAAGACTGGGAAAATGCCTTCTGTGGGAGGTAGGGGGAGGGAAGTAAGATTAGGGGGAAAATTGTAAAACAAAATCAAGGAAACCTTTAAAAAAAAGGACATTGACATGCTGAAAGCCATGCAGAGAAGGAGGAGCAGAATAGGAAAGGGACTCTAATCCAAGTCTCACGAAGATCAACTGAAAGAATTGGGCATGGATACCCCAGAGAAGAGATTTGGGGGAGGGGAGAGAGAAGCGAGGAGGACATTAGAGTAATTTTTAAATATTGATTGCAGAGAAATAGAATTAGGAATAATGGGGAAAAGTTACAAGGAGGCTGATTTCAGCTTTAGAATGGTGGACTTGAAGTCAATATGCTTAGGGTCAAGGACTATTTTGATATTGGTCAAATTTCTTTGCTCAATCACCAAGTATTTATAAAGCATCTACTATGCTGGGGCTACAAAGACAAGAATGAAATAGTCCTTGCCTTCAGGGAGATGACATTCTCCAAACTCTAAGGCTCTGTATGCTCATTTATACAAGGAGAATAATACTCTCTATCTTGTAGGCTTGTTTTGAAGATCAAAAAAGAAAATTGATGTGAATGTACTTTGGGAGTTGGAAAACACTTCTGAAAGGTATGCCATGCTATTGATTTGAAAATAAAATAAGTTACCTTATAAAGTAGTGATTTTTTGTCAGTAGAGGTATTCAATCAGAAACTAGAAGGCCAACTGTCAGGGCTATTGTTAGATTAATTAATCATGGAAAGGGACGAACCTGGTGACCATTCATTTCAATTCTGAAAGTCTGTGATGTTTATGATTTCCCTATTAGGGTCTCTAGGCCACACATGTTAGTCCTCCACTTCCCACAAAAGGTATTGTTGTACCATTAGAAGAAATATTAGTGGCATCATTATGCTCTACACTGCCTTAAGGCAGTCATGTCACTGAGACAGAACTCCAGACCACCATGCTATTTCTAGACAATTGGAAGCCATGATACTCCAAAAGCATGCTAAGGATTCCATGCACCAACTGCCTATATAGTATTTCTGCCTAATGGAGTCTGACAGAAGTACCCTTAGAGGAATCCCTCTTCCTTTCTCCAAGGTACTAATGTTTCCTTGACTGTGTCTCCAGATCATAGTGCTATCATCCTTCTTTCTCAAGCAAATCCTCCCCAGAGTAGCAATGTTCTCCTAACAGAGCCTCAAGACCTTAGCACCTTATCGCAAGAGAGTCTCTAATGGAACAGTAATGTGAAAAGAGTCAGAGTGACACAGAGAAAAGAATGAGGGACTTGGTGTCAGGGCATCTAGTTCTGCCTCTTGCCATGTGGGACTTTGGGGAAGTCACTCTCCCTCCCTGGACCTCACTTTCCTCTGCTTTGAATTGAGGGGGATTGGACTAAATGACTCCTGAGATCCTTTTCAGCTAGAGAGCTTGGATTCTCTGATGACATGATTTCTAAAGGTGACTTCCAGTTTGGGTATTCTCTGTTTAGTGTTCCAGAACTGACAATGGATGTTTTATTTTCTTAGGTCCTCATCTAGCTTGGTCATTCTAGGTTTGGTGTTCCAGTAGTGATAAATAATGTTCTATATTCTTAGATTCTTTTCTAGCTTGGGCATCTATGCTCTAAGGCCTTGCTTATTTAGCACAGCTATTCTGTGTTCTAAGGCAGTGGTGCCCAATTCAAAGAGAAATGGGGACATTAAACTAAACCTAATTCTGAAGTAATATATAAACATTAGGAAACCACTAGGCCTATGGTATTTCTATTTATTTTGTTAAATATTTCCCATTTACATCTTAATTGGATTCAGATCACATTCTGTATTTTTTCTAAGATCCCTCCCAATTCTGAGATTCTCTGCTCTCAGGTTTGATATTTATTTATTAAGCCTAAAAGAGATTTGAAAGAGAAGTAGCCTTTGGGACAGCAAGAAACTGATGTTAGAGTTCTGTCTTGGAGCCACCCCGGCTGTGTGACCCAGAGGGGTGAATCACTTCCTCAGCACCCAGGGGCCTAGCTGCTTCTGGAGAGGGAATTCACTCATTCACTCAGTTCCCATGTTACCCATATCATAGAAGTCACAGAATCAGTTTAAAAACAAATCCTTATAGACTATTTCTCCAAGTCAATTTTGACTAATTCTTGCCCTCAAGGAGTTGATATCCTCTCTAATCTCTGATCTAAGATTCCTTCCAGGACTGACATTCTTTGTTGCATATTCTAAGATTCCTTCCTACCCTCCCATTAGAACATTCAATATTCTTTTTTATTTATTTGTTTGTTTATTTTTTATTATATGAATATTGTATTTGTTTTCCAATTCTATACAATAGTACTTTCTACCTATCATTTTTGGTAAGGTTTTAATTTTACAATTTTCCTCCACCCTTTTTTCCCCTCCCCCCCCCCCAAAACAATCTGGTGATCTTTACATTGCTTTCATGCTATGCATTGATCAAAATTGAAAGACATTCAATATTCTAATAACTATGGTTGATCTTTAGTCCTTGAAGATTCTGAGAATGTGTCATCTACACCATTTCACTGAGTTCTCACAGCCCTGAGAGGAAGGTGTTAAAAGAATTATTTTCTCTGTTTTCCCAATGGGGAACCTGAGGCTCACAAACTCTTACATGGACCTTGCCCATATGTTCAACATTCTGTATCTCCAGACTCTAAGGCCGACATGCCTTCCCAACATACCCTTCTGCCTCTTGAAAGTTTTAAAGTCCTTACAGCTATAACATTTTGTGCCCTATTATGTTCTATTATTCTAATGATTATATAAGATAATTCCAAATCCCGCAGAAAGCCCTTCACCAGCCCTCAGACAGAGCTCCAACTATTATCATTATCATCACTTGCTTCCTTGTCAAATAGCCTTTATTAAATTTCTCCATTGGCAGAACAGGCAGTCATGCCCAGCATTAAATATCACCCTTCATAACAAAAAAATCCTTAAAGCTGACTATGCCTATGCAAGACATTGTGCAAGATTAACTGGGGGGAACTAGGAGTCTCCCTTAGCCAGCCAGGGTCAGGAGAGAGGAAAGACATTTGGACAGAGATGACCAGCTCCTAAGTCTAGGCAGTATAGAATAAGCCCTGGGTGAGTGGAATGAGAAACAGGTGACAATGAGGGTCTTCTCTAGGAGAACCCCACCATTGCATGAATCCCAGATATAGCAGGATGTATCCTGGATCTGATTTCAGACAACTTTGACTGGAATATCAGCTTGGCCACTATCTGGAACTTGGGCTAAGTTACTTTCCCCTCTCTGGGTACAGAGAGAAGTGACTTGGAGAAATAGTCTCCAAGCACTGGCTTTCTGTGTTCTATTTATAAAGAGACCAACTAGGTAGACAGTACAAAAGAGCAAGACTCTTAAAGCTGGTACATATGCATAATAAAAGCAGGAATGTGGGCTCTGCTGCTTTCCTCAATCCCATTTACATGCTAATTGACGAGGATCTTGGTGGTGAGGTACTCCAACCTCCATTCAGTTTTTATGGGTTTGTTTTTTAGTTTATTTTTGGGTGGGGGGAGTAGGATCTGGAAGATGCTTGGGTGACTCAAGATCCCAATCAGAGATAAAAAAAGAAACTAGAAGGAATTGCTAAGTTAGATGGTCGTTTGGGACCATGGACTTCATATCAGCCTCAGACATAGGGAGAGATTT
Organism: Macrotis lagotis; assembly: GCF_037893015.1. Taxonomy (NCBI): domain Eukaryota; kingdom Metazoa; phylum Chordata; class Mammalia; order Peramelemorphia; family Peramelidae; genus Macrotis; species Macrotis lagotis. Next base: position 6,654,759 of record NC_133666.1, read on the forward strand.
CACCATAATTTTGGTTGACTTTGTTTTTAGCTGCCTGGCTAGGATGTGGTGGTTCCTAACCTGCCTTAGTCAGGGAGTGCCTTTTTAGGGGTTATACCTTGTCAGCTACTAAGAGCCAGCTGATGGCCCTGGAGCTATGAAGCCAAGTAAATGACAACACTGGAGGCTCAGCAATCATAAGGCCAGTAGAGAAAACATGATTAAGAAGAAAGATGAGACAACTGGCCAGGGACAATGAACCCAGAAGAGAGGAGACATACTAGCCTAAGTTTCTAGGCAACAGCAGTGTGATGGCATCCCAAGAGACCTCCAGAGGTTCTGCAACATCAGAGGTAGGAGTTACCCTAGTACACTTAAATCTCCATATGGATGTCCTTTGTATTCTACATTTGGTTTGACTGTGCTAAGGATTGGGGGCACAAAAAATGGGGAAAATAGTCTCTGATCTCACCTAATGGGAGACAACATGAAGACAGCAATGTACATAAATGATCTCTCTCTCTCTCTCTCTCTCTCTCTCTCTCTCTCTATATATATATATATATATATATATATATATATATATATATATCTCTGTCTCTCTCAGTCTCTGTATCTATCATCTATCTATCTATCTATCTATCTATCTATCTATCTATCTATCTATCTATATCTATATGGAAGGAACTGGAGGAAAGGGAGATGGAAAAGAGGTGTAGAAAGTGGGATTTGAACTGAGTCTTGAAATAAACCCCAGAAACAAGGTGATGGAAATGAGGAGGGAGGCACACCAAGCATTAGGGACAGCCAAGTACAAATGCATGGAGTTGGGAGATGGAGTGTTGTGTGTGAGTAGGCCAGCATTGCTAGATCATAGACTATGCAGTCAGAGTAAAATGTAAGAAGACTAGGAAAGCAGGAAGGTACCAGGTTTTGAGTTAGTACTATGGATAGAGCACTGGGCTTGGAATCAGGAAGACCTGAGTGCAAATCTCGATATAGATGGCATTTTCCATAACCAAGCTTTTAGAATCATCTTGGATCATTGTATTGCTGAGAAGAGCTAAGTCTATCATAGTTGTTGATCACACAATGTCGTTGATTGCACAGTGTAGTTGTTTCTGTGTACAGTGTTCTCTGCTTCTGCTCACTTGTCTCTGTGTCAGTTCATTTAAGTCTTTCCAGGATTTTCTGAAGTCCAACCATTTCTTACTTAACAATAGTACTCCATCACATTCATATATCATAACCTGTTCAACAATCCCCAATTGATGGGCATCCCCTCAATGTCTAATTCTTTGCCATCACATTTAAAAGTGATTCAGAACATTTTTTATATGACTAGAGATAGTTTTAATTTCTTCATTTAAAAACTGCCTTTTCATATGATTTGATCATTTATCAATTGGGGAATAACTTATGTTCTTATAAATTTGACTCAATTTTCTATGTATTTTGGAAATTAGGCCTTTGTCAGAAACACTAGCTATGAAAATTGTTTCCCCAGCTTTCTGCTTTTCTTCTGATCTTAGTCGCATTGGTTTTATCTGTGTAAAACCTTTTTAATTTAATATAATCAAAATTATCCATTTTGCATTTTATAATGTTCTCTCTTTTGTTTGGTAATAAATTCTTCCCCTTTCCATGGATCTGAAAGATAAACTATTCCTTGCACTCCCCAATGATTTATAGTATCACTATTTCTGTCTAAATCATGTACCCATTTCCACCTTATCTTGGTATAGGATAGGAAATGTTGGTCTATGCTTAGCTTTCCAGTTTTCCCAGGAGTTTTTGTCAAATATTGAGTTCTTATCCCAGAGTCTTTGGGTTTTTCAAACAGTACATTACTATAGTCATTTAAAATAACTGTTTCTTTTGTACTTAATCTGTTTCACTGATCCATCACTCTATTTCTTAGCCAGTACCAAACAGTTTTTTTGTTTTTGTTTTGTTTTTGGATTTTGCAAGGCAAATGGGGTTAAGTGGCTTGCCCAAGGCCACACAGCTAGGTCATGATTAAGTGTCTGAGGCCGGATTTGAACCCAGGTACTCCTGACTCCAGGGCCGGTGCTTTATCCATTGAGCCACCTAGCTACCCCCCAAACAGTTTTGATGATTGCCATTTTATAATATAGTTTTAGATCTGGAATAGTTTGGTCATCTCCCTTTGCATTTTTTCATTAATTCCCTTGATATTCTTTTCTTTTTTCCTCCAAATGAATTTTGTTACCATTTTCTTCTAGCTCTATAAAATAATTTTTGGTAGTCTGATTGTTATAACATGGATGAGTAGATTCATTTAGGCAGAATGGTCATTCTTCTTCTTATTGCTCCCTCTACCCATGAACAATTGATATTTTTACAACTGTTTACATCTGACATTATTTGTGTGAAAAGTGTTTTGTAAGTGTTTCACATAGTTCCTGGGTTTGGTTTGGCAGGTAGACTCCCAAGTATTATATGTTGGCTATAATAAACTTTAAATGGAATTTCTCTTTCCATCTCTTCCTGCTGGTATTTATTGGTCATACAGAAATGCTGATGATTTATATGGGGTTTGCAACTTTGCAAAAGTTGTTAATTGTTTCAAGTAGTTTTTTCATTGTTTTGCTAGGATTCTCTAAGTATACTGTTCTCTAAATATATCATCTGCAAAGAGTGAGAGTTTTGTTTCCTTATTGCCTTTTCTAATTCCTTCAATTTCTTTTTCTTCTCATATTGCTAAAGCTAACATTTCTAATTCAATGTTTAATAATAGTGGTGATAACAGACATCCTTGTTTCACCCCTGTTCTTTAGGGGAATGCCTCAAACTTATCCCCATTATGTATAATGCTTGTTGATGGTTTTAGATAGATACTGCTTATCATTTTCAGGAAAATTCCATTTATTTCCCTGTTCTCTAATATTTTTAATTGGAATGGGCACTGTATTTTGTCAAAAGATTTTTTTTTATCATCTATTGAGATTTTTGGTTAGTTTTATTATTGAGATGGGCACTTATGCTGATAGTTTTTACAGAGGATTATTTTAAGAGGCAAGAGGGTGCTGCTGAAGTTTATTGAGTAGGAAGTACCATGGTCAACCCTGTGCTTTAACAAAGTTACTTTGGCAGTTGAATAGAGGATGAACTGGAGTGGGAAGTAACTTGCAATAGTTGAGGCATTGAGTCATAAGAGCCTGCCCCTTGGTGGTGATGGTGAGAAGAGAGGAGGGGATATATGAGATAGGTGGAGAATGTAGAAAAGGCAAGACTTGGCAACAGATTGTATACACTTGGATGACTAGGAAGATTGTGGGGTCCTTTACAATGATGGGAAAATTGTGAAGAGGGGAGGGTGTTGCGAAACATATAGTGAGTTTTCCTTTGGACATGTTGAATTTGAACTGCTAAGGGACACCTGATTAAAAATAAAAGGAATTTGGTGATTTGGCATGAGGAATGACTGCCTAGATTTGGGAATCTTTTATAGAGAGATCAATGGGAGCTGATGAGTCACTAAGTAAGGTAGCCTAGAGAGGGAGAAGAGAAGAGGGCCAGGACAGCCTGAAGGTGGAGGGCACCCATGGTTACCAAGTTTGAATGAAGTTTCAACAAAAGAGCAGTGAGATACACAGAGGGAGAACAGTGAAAATCTGAAGAGAAGGTTATTGAGAGTGTCAAAGATGGCAGAGAGATCAAGTTAGTTAAGGATTGAGAAGAGGCCTTTGGATTTGGTAGTTAAGAGATCAATGGCAATGTTGGAGAGAGTAGTTTAGATTAAATGATGATATTAGAAGCCAGAGTACAGAGAGTTCAGAAGAGGGCAAGTGGAAGTATTCACTATAGATGGATTTCTCAAGGATTTTAACCAAGAACAGAGGGGTAGCTAAGTGGTATCACAGATATTAACTATGTGACCCTGGGCAAATCATTTAACCCTGACTGCCTCAGTAAAAACAACAGAGATTAAGGATGATAGGCAGCAGAGCTGATTTGATCAAGTGAAGGGTTATTTTAAGGATAATGTAGACATGGACATACTCCTCAGGGAAGGCACCAGTAGATAAGGACTGACAGAAGACAAGAGATCCAGTGGAGATGCTAGTAAGGGAAATCTGTTGGAATAAAAAGAACGAACTGGGATTAAGGGTACAATTAAAAGAGGGGCCATCTCCTCTTGTGATATAGGTGTGAAAGTGGAGATAGTGGGGAGATGTGTCTGAGTGATATAAGGAAAGGAGGAAGGTAAAAGAATGGCCTCAATTTGGGAGGGCAAAGTGTCAAGCGAGTTACTCAACTAAGGGAGATTGGGGTGGGGTGTCCAGGGAGTGCCATGGGCGGTTTGAAAAGGGATAAAAAGGTATGGGGTAGTCCCTATTTTTAATGGAATAGCAAGTTGAGTTGGGAAACATAACAGGATTATTTTGCTGCAGTGAGGATCCATTTGAAATTGTGACATGAATTTACAATGAACTCCATCCACTGATGGTATGGTAACCAGTGGGAGATTATACTCCATGTGAGTATGAAAGGATATTTTCTCATCATTTTATTTCCTTTGCTATATGATTAAATACATTTCACTTTGAATTAACATATCTTTTGACTGCCTGGTCAGCCTACTGAGTGGGAACCATGCTTTTGAGTGGGTCCTGATCCACGGAGTGCCTGGGCTAGCTTTTTCTATAGACCTATGGGAGATGATTTAACTCATACTACATAGACACTAAGGCTTCTTCCAGTCTGACATGTCTTGTTGTATTCTCCAAGGTGACTTCCTTCTTACTCTACCTTTGTTCTAGAGTCTAAGGTCCAGTGGACAGAGTACTAGCCCTGAAGACAAAAGTACCCGAGTTCAAGGACCTCAGACACTTGACACTTACTAGTTGTGTGACCTTGAGCAAGTCACTTAACCTTGATTGCCTCAAATGCCAGGCAATATTCAGTCATCCGGATTCCTATCTGGCCACTGGACCCAGATGGCTCTGGAGGAGAAAGTGAGAGGCTGGCGACATTGCACAGGACCCCCTCACTCAAATCCAATTCACTTGCAGGTCATGGCATCACTTCCCTGATGTCATGGTCTTCTTTGAGAGTGAAGGACAAATGACAAAATCTCCTAGCAGATTGTACATTCTGTGTTCTTGGATTCTAACTACAGCAACTCCCCAACTTCTCAACCTCAGTGAGCCCATTCAGAGATACATACATGAAGAAACAGGTCAGGTATGGAACTAGGAAAGGAAGTACAACCTATATGGCATTTAACAAGGTGATGTGATGAGTGATTCAGTGAAGTGGTTGAAATAATGGTCCTGGAAATTTGGCTTGTTTTAGAAGCACTTGTTGCTTCTGAAGGAATAGTTATCTTTATGCTTCATTTCTTAGACTCTCTTGGAAACTCCTTGCATGCAACGGGAGGAGGGAATAAACATTTGCATTGCCTATTCTGCCAGACCCTATGCTAACCACTTTATACATATTGCTGCTCAACCATGAGGGATAGGTGTTATCCACATTTTTTTCAATTGAGAAAACAAAGACAGAAGTTTAGAGGCTCGGCCAGAGTCACACAGATAATCTGGGGCTAGGTCTGAAGGCTCACCTGTGACCATCATCTCCTGCACCAACAGCTACCTCAACCTTGTAGTCAAAATCTTAACATGGAGAGTATAGAGACCCTTGGCTTTTTGCCAAGAAAAACTACCTAGATTTATGTGGTAGAAGTGGTCATCTAGATAATTCAGGAGGGATTGTGTGCCTGGTCACCAGACAAAGTCACAAGGACAGGATGACTATAGATTGACTAGCAAGAGAAAAAACTCAAACCAAACCAAATAAATGACTTTAGGGTCATGGTCAACCACAATTCAAATAGAAAGAAGCAAAATGTTGTGACTGAAGAAGTCATTATTGGGAGGAAAAAAGGGAGCCATATAAGAAATGGGAAGCGATTCTTTCATTCTACATTTCTATTTTCAGTGAATCAAATCTGTGTGTGTAGCTAGTATGGAGTTCTATTTTTAAGGTAGACTAAAGAGAGTAAGGCAGTAGAAAGAATGCTGTGCTAGAAGTCCAAAGACCAAAGTTCTATGTCTGGGAAATAACTAGCTATGTGAACATGGATAAGTCATTTTCTACTTCTTTGACTCAGTTTTTCCCTCTTAAAAATATGAGGATTGAACTGACCATCCAAATTTAATACAATGAAACTTCATTTGGAAATTATCTTAAAAATTTATTTAAAAATTCAGTTATAATATTGAAAATAATTCTTAGCTTGGGGACAATGCAAAAACAGACGATGGGCAGCTCAGATGCCATGGTGTGCTGACACCTGGACTCGATGATCCCACTTAGCTCTGGCATTCTATGTTCTAAAGGCTCAAAGAGAGGTGACAATAATAAAAATTAAAGACATATAGATTAGACCTGAGTTTAAATCTGATCTCAGATATTTACTAGTTGTGTGCCCCTGGAAAAGTCATTTAACTTGACTCAGTTTCCCCATCCATAAAATGAGCTGAAGAAGGAAATGAGAAATCACTCCAGGATCTCTGCCAAGAAAATCCTAAAAGGGGCCATGAAGAATTGGTCCTGACTGAAGAATGACTGAACAACAATTAGGTCTTAGGACAAAAAGTTAAAGGAATAGGTACTGGTCAGCACCGAGGAGGGTCAAAGGAGAGGGTTTTAAAGAAGACTTTTCTGTGCAGCTGCTCTTGATGTACTTGCAAAACTCAAGAGGAACAAAGATCTAAATTGAAGTGGACTTCACAGCTTTAGGCATATAGAATTATATCTCGACAGCCAGCAGTATCGATTTCTAAACATTTTTCTTGCATTGAATTGAACCAAGGAAAAGCTTTGAATCTCTCTATTTCTTGAGAAACAAGGAACAGGGGAGAATCTATCATGAATGAAATTTCATCCATCTGCCTGGAGGAAGAGGGTAAGATCACATAATGAGAAGCAGCTGGTAGAGTCCCAGACCTGGAATCAGGAATGCCTGAATTTCAATTCAATCTCAGACACTAGATGTGTGACAGTAGCCAAGTCCCTTAACCTCCGTCTGCCTTAGTTTGCTCAAATGTTAAAAAAACAGTAAAATAACAATATCTCCTATATCCTGGGATTGTTGTGAAGGTCAAATGAGATAATATTTGTAAAAAATATAATTGCTTAGTTCAGCATCTGGCTCATAGTAGACATTATATAAATACTCATTCCCTTCCTCTTGTGATCCCTTGTGCTTCCTGTCAGGCAGAGGATTCTAGGATCCCCAAGCCCTTACCTTTACTTTTCTCTTTGTCTGACTAGTCAATATGTCTCCCCATTTCCAAGATGGCCAGTGCAAAGGGTAGAGCTAGTATCAGGATCTAAACTTGGCCAGCACAGAATCTGTGACATCTCTGTGGCAATTCTTTGAATGGCTCCTCTCTGTGTTGGCAGATTTTCTACAATCTGCTATGGGCTTTGTTTTTGTCCTGCTGTCTCTGCCCCCTCCTTCCTTTTGCTTTTTAATGTCACTCAATAAATGTGGTTAAATCAATTAATTCATTAAATCCTACTTCTAATTAGTCAGCCACCTCTAATAGCAAATTAGTGCTGCCTGCAGAAGAAGGCTGAACTGGGCCTTGTTTGCAGGCTCTTAGTTCTTTGCTGATGTCATGGCTACAGCAGGGTTATTTCTGCCCTAGCAAAGAATCAATTATGCTTTTGGGGACCCTGGGCCCCTTTGAAAAACAAAGTCAAGGTGATGAAGAGGGAGAAAGCAAAACAAATGTTTCCCAAGGCCCAGCCTTGGGCGCTGAAGATGTCCATAGACACTGAATCCAACCCTTTCTTAGCCAGCTCCTTTATCTGGTTCATTTTTCTCTTCTTGGCCATTTTCTATGGATGTGGGGGGTGGGGTGCGGTGGGGGGTGTTCTCAAACTATGACTTGCCTCCTTTTTGCTTCTCTGCCTATACTCTCTCCTCATTAACTCCAATAGGTTCAAAGATCATTTTTCTCATTGAAGGTGTCTCCCAAACCTCCATCTTCTCTTGGTCTCCAGTTCTATGCCTCCAAATAACTTCTGTACTTGTCCACATGGGTGTACCCCCTGCACCTCGAAATGAACATTTCCAAAATTTCCCTCATAGACCTTCCCCTGCTTTTGAATTACTTATTTCTGAGGGCACAAACATACTCCTTATCACTCTGGTCCCAAATCTCAGAATAATTCCCTAGAAGACTTGAGTTCAAATTCTATCTCAGATATTAACAGTTGTGTGACTTTGGACATACTCTGAGTGTCTCTCTCTGACTTTCAGTTTCCTTATTTGTAAAACTAGGGAACTGGACACAGTGATTGGCAAGGTCTCTTTCAGCTTTCACTGTATGATCCTATTGATTAGGAGCAGTTGCGTGGTGCTGCAGTGAATAGTGATCCAGGTATGGAGTCAGGAAAACTCATCTTGAGTGCATGAGTTCAAATCCCGACTCAGACACTTATTACGTGGATGACCCTGAGCAAGTCACTTAACCTTTGTTTGCCTCAGCTTTTACATCTGCAAACTGGGGGTAATAGTAACACCTACTTCTTAGGGTCATTAGCAGAGTCAAATAAGCAAACATTTGTACAGTTCTTGCTACATAATAAATACCATATAAAAGGTAGCTAGTATTACCTACTCCTATGATTACTGCTACCAACACTACTCCTCCTCCTCCTCCTTTTTCTTCTTCCTGCTGCCACTACTGTTCTGCAGTTGCTGTTATTATTACTACTATTATGACTACTACTACTACTACTGCTACTGTTACTATTACTTAAACTGCTACTGCTTTTACTATTACTGCAACTACTACTACTACTACCACCACCACTACTACTACCACTACTACCACCACCATCAATTCTAATCATTCTTTTTCTTCTTCACCTTTGTTTGCCTCCATTTCCTCTTCTGTAAAATGAGTTAGAGAAGAAAACAGAAAGCCACTCCAATGTCTTTGCCAAGAAAAAACCCAAATGGGATCACAAAGAAACAATCACAATTAAAAAGCAACTGAACAATAAGAAATCTTGCATTTGCTTTTCTATCTCCTCTCTTCCTTTGCTCACAAAAGTTCCTTGAAGGTAGGGACTATTTCATCTTTATTTTTCTGTCCCCAGCATCTGTCAGTGCCTATCATATAGTAAGCACTTAATAAATGCATATGGAGTTGACTCAAATTTACGTCAAATTTTCAAAAGATATTTCATGAAGATTTTTCCTATTCAAAAGTTTAATCTTATTTGTACTTTAATAATATTTTATTATCTTTAATAATATCTCTGTCCCTTGTTTTAGTGTGGATTCTCCTCTTAGTCATAATATGAAAACCACTTCTTGATCTCTGATGAAATAAAAAATTCTGATCTCTTATCCAAACTTATTATGCTATATGGTGTGAAACAGCTGTTTAAATCTCCTTTCTGCTGAACTATTTTTCACTTTTCCCAGGAGATCCTATAGGTTTTTTTTTTAGGTTTTTGCAAGGCAAATGGGGTTTAGTGGCTTGCCCAAGGCCACACAGCTAGGTAATTATTGTCTGAGACCGGATTTGAACCCAGGTACTCCTGACTCCAAGGCTGGTAGGACGGTGTTTTATCCACTAAGCTACCTAGCCGCCCCTATCCTATAGTTTTTCATTTAGTAGTTTGTGCTCTTTTTTTTTAATTTTACACCCTGAGGCAGTTGGGTGATGAATTCGATAGAATGTTAGATGGGGGATAAGGAAGTTCAAATTCAGGTCTCAAACATTTACTAGTTATGTGATGCTAGGCTAGTCCCTTAACAACTACCTAACTCAATTTCTGCATATCTGTATCATCTCTACCTACTGCACTCATTATTTTTTTTTAAGGCAATTGGAGTTATTACTTGCCCCTTGATCACACAATCAGTAAGTATCTGAAACTGGATTTGAACTCAGGTCCTCCTGACTTCAGGATCAGTGCTTTCTCCACTTCACCATCTAGCTGCCCTTATAGAACATCTCTAGATAATAACGAACACCTACTCTCAGAATTGATGTAATGATGAAATGAGATAACATTTGAAAAATATTTTGCAAAACTTAAAACCCTTCATAAATACAAACTATTTTTCAATTTCTTACTTATCTAGTATTCTCCATCAATCTAATTTTCTATTTAAAACTTTAAACAATACCAAAACAGTTTTATGATTACTGCTTTACAATGCAATTTGACATTTGGTAATGGTAGATTCCCTTTATATCTTCTTTTTCCCACCATTTCCCTTAAGATTTTAGAAACTTTATTCTTCCCCCATTGATTTGGTTTTTATTTTATATAATTTCATAAATAGACCCAAGGTTACTTTGATTAGAAGAACACTAAATCTGTAAATTGTTTAGGTTGATTCACCATTTTTGCATTCTTTTTTAAAAGATTTTATTTATTTTGAGTTTTACAATTTTCCCCTAATCTTCCTTCCCTCCCCCCTAAGATGGCAGTCTGTTAGTCTTTACCTTGTTTCCATGGTCTACATTGATCTAAGTTGAATGTGATGAGAGAAAAATCATATCCTTAAGGAAGAAAAATAAAGTATAAGAGATAGCAGAATTACATAGTAAGATAACCTTTTTCCCCCTAAATTAAAGTTAGTAGTCTTTGGTGTTTGTTCCAACTCCACAGTTCTTTCTCTGGATACAGATAGTATTCTCCATTGCAGACATGGTCCCTGATTGTTGCACTGATGGAATGAGCAAGTCTATCAAGGTTGATCATCACCCCCATGTTGCTGTTAGGGTATACAGTGTTTTTCTGGTTCTGCTCATCTCGCTCAGCATCAGTTCATGGAAATCCCTCCAGGCTTCCCTGAATTCCCATCCCTCCTGGTTTCTAATAGAATGAGAGTGCTCCATAACAAATATATACCACAATTTGTTTAGGCATTCCCCAGTTGATGGGCATTTACTTAATTTCCAGTTCTTTGTCACCGCAAACAGGGCTGCTATGAATATTTGTGTACAAGTGATGTTTTTACCCCTTTTCATCATCTCTTCAGAGTATAGACCCAGCAGTGGTATTGCTGGGTCAAAGGGTATGCACATTTTTGTTGCCCTTTGGGTGTAATTCAAAATTTCTCTCCAGAAAGATTGGATGAGTTCACAGCTCCACCAACAATGTATCGGTGTCCCAGATTTCCCACAACCCTTCCAACGTTGATCATTGTCCTTTCTGGTCATATTTGACAATCTGAGAGGTATGAGGTGATTCACCATTTTTTTAAAAATTACAGTACTACACAATTCTGGTAGATCAATGAATATTTTTCCCTTTTTGAAGTCTTCCTTTATTTCTATAAAGATCATTTTGTACTTGTAAGACAATTGAGGGTATTATGCATTATTATTTTGAAATAATTGCTGCTTTTATCTTTTCTCCTAGTTTTTATTGCAACTGCATAGAAATGCTGAATAGTTTTGTGGATTTATTTTATATCCTGCTACTTTACTAAAACTATTAATAATCTCAATTAGTTTTTTTTCACTGATTCTCCACAGTTTTCTAAGTAAGCTATCAAGTCATCTGCAAATAGCAATGATTTCGTCTTTGTCAATGTTTATAACTTTAATTTATCTCTCTTGTATTCTTTCTGTTACTGGCATTTTTACAATGGTCTCAAGATACAATGGGTAGAGGAGATATCCTTGCTTTTCTCCCATATTTATTCACAAAACTTCCAATGTTTTGTTGTTCTTCCTGGTTCTACATCAGTACATTTTTATTTGTATTAAAGGAGCACTCCTCCAAACCAATGACTTTTAGGGTTTTAAATAGAAATAGATGTTTTACTTTGGGAAAGGTCCTTTTTGCATCTATTGATATAATTATGTATTTTTGTTTCTATGATACTAATTGTTTTCTTCATGTTGAACCATCTTTGCATCCTAGATAAAAATATGGCCATATGATTACCTTTTGGCCTTATTACTGAAGTTTCTCTGCTAAGATTTCATTTTTAAAATGTGCATTGATTTACTAGTCACTAGTAAAATTGGGATCTAGCTCTTTTTCCTTTGTTTTATCCCTTTGGGTTTTGGGTCGCAGATCTCTTATGCATAGGGAAGTAGCAAGACATAGCAAATGGAAAGCTACTCTGGGAATCAGGAAGATTTGGGTTCTAGTTTTATCTCTGTCAAATAATGACTGCGAGACTCTGTACAAGCAACCTCATCTCTCAAGCACCGAGTATATGTCTAACACTATAACTTGTAGAAATCTGTATTGGTAGAGAAAATTTCCTCACTGGAACTTCTCCCACTACCTATAAAATCACAGGCAAGTCTGAGCCTAAAAACCCAAAGGAATTGAGGCAGGCATCCTTTTCCCTCAGTGGATGAAAAATATATCCCTTCTAGACTAGATATTAATTGCTCTTTTAATGTTTGATAGAATGTTCCTTTAAATCTATTTGGTTCAGGGACTTTTTTTTTTATTAGTAGTTATTTACTAGCTGATAAATGTTGATAAAATGTTCCTTCAACTAAATTGAGTTTGAAGGATGCATTAGTCTGCCTCAAAGGCAAACTCCCCTCTACAGCCTTCCCAACAAGTGGTCATCTGGCTCATACATGAAGAATTTCAGGGCAATATGTTCTATTTTTGTATAGCTCAGAAACTTGGGAATGTTTCCATATACATTACTGAATGTGCCTCTCTGCTTCTTCTATTCTGTTCCTAATTCTACTGTCTGGAACAGAACTAAAAGAGCCAATTTTGACCTCCAAATGAAAGTCCTTCAAAGATGATGGTCTCTCCCTCCTTCCAGTCTCTGTGACCACATTTTAGCCAGAATCAAGGACTTTATTTTTTCCCATTATTCCATGGATGATCTTCAGCCTCTATTATCCTTATCATCTTCCTTCAGCTCCACTTCAGCTTTCCCTGTGCCATAGCATCCCAAACTGAACACAACACTCCAGATGGGTCCTGAGCAGGGGATCAGTTAGTCAGTGAACAGCACTTTCATTAGTTTATTAACTGAGCTGTTATTTTGCTCAACATTCTGGATGAAAAGAAAGGCAAAAGATAGTCCCTGTCCTCAAGGGGCTTGGTACAATGGAGGAGACAATCTATAAGCAATATATGAAAAGTGTTAAGTAGAATAAATTAAACTATTGAAGTAAAAAAGAAGGAAAACCCTAGAATTAGAAGGGATTAGGAAAGGTTTCGTATAAAAAGAGGAATTGGAGACATGTGAAGGTTGGAGATGGGAGGAGGAGACATGGGAGATGAAACATCTTTTGTAAAGAGCAGCAAGGAGGTCATTACTACTGGGTCACAGAAGTATGTTGCATTAGATCTAAAAAGACTGAAAATGCAATTGAAGGACATATTGTGAAGGGCTTTGAATACCAAAGAGCTACTGGAAGTGACAGGGAACTATGGGCTTTTATTCAATGGGAGAGACATGGTCACATCTGTACTTTAGAAAGATTAATTTGATTGCTAAGTGAAAGACAGACTAAAGTGGGGAGAGATGATCCAGAGAACCAAGCTCAGGGCCATTGCAGTGTTTTGGGATCTGCACCAGGGTGATGTCAGTGTCAGAGGAAAGTAGGGGGTCATATGTGAGAGATGTTACAGAAGTAACATCAATAGGACTTGACAACAGATCAGTGATATGGACTGAGAAAAAGGGAAGAGTGAAGAGTGACACTTAGCCTGCACACCTGGATGACTAGGAGATTGGTGGGGTCCTTATGAATAGTAGAGAAGTTCAGAAAGGAATGATGATGAACTCAGTTTTGGACATAGTGGATTTAAGACGGCTCAAACATGTAGTTTGAGATGTCTGTGACTGGTGATAGGGAGGAAATTGAGGGCTAGATAAGTAAATTTGAGAATGATCAGTATAGAGATGGTCATTAAATTCATGGGGGGGGCACAACTAGGTGGTTTAGTGGATAGTCCAAGGTCAGTACCTTGGACTCAGAAGGATAGGAGTTCAAATCCAGTCTCATTCACTTGCCACTTACTGTGTGACCTTGGATGAGTCACTTAACCCTGATTGCCTCACATCCAGAGCGATCTCCAGTTGTGCTTAATCATGTCTGACTACTGGATCCAGATGACTCCAGAGGAGAAGTTGTGGTTGGTGACTTAGCACAACACCTCCTTCCTCAAGTGCAATTCATGTTCTTGTCATGCCATCACCTCCCTGATGTCATGGTCCTCTTTGAGCTGATCAGATCACCAAGTGAAGAGTATGGAGGAAGAAGAGAAGAAGGACCAAGGAGAGCGCCCACTGGATTTGGCAACAAAGAAAGATGCCAGAAACTATAGATAACTTTGAAGAGAGCAGTTCTGGTTGAATGATGAGGTCACAAACCAGACTATAGATCTTTCAAAAGAGAGTGAAAGGAGAGGACGTAGAGGCAACTATTGCAGTCAGCCTTTGACATTGTTGATCAATCTTTTCTCCTTGAAACTCTGTTCATTCTAGGTTTTCAGGACAGCCCTCTCTCCTGGTTCTCCTCCTTCTCCAACCACTCCTTTCTCTCCTATTCTGGCTTTTCCTCCAGATGAAACCTTCCAGCTATAGATATCCCTTAGGGTTCTGGCCTATTACCCCTTCTCTTCTCTTCTCTTCTCTCTCTCTCTCTCTCTCTCTCTCTCTCTCTCTCTCTCTCTCTCTCTCCTTCTTTATGCTGATGATTGTCAAGTTTACCTATCCTGCCCTAGTCTCTATTTCTAACTGTCTATCACATATCTTGAACTGGACATCCAGTATAGAAAGCTCAAATTCAACATGTCCAAAACATGTCCCCAAACTTCCCCTCTGCCTATCTTCTTTACTGGAAGAACAACTTACAACCTAGGAGCCTCTTGTGTACTCATTATGTCTCTCCCCACTAGCTAAGCTGTTGCCATGACTGCCGATTTCAACTTTGCTGTATCTCCCAAATACACCATCTTCTCTCCTCTGACACTGAAAGCACTCTGGTCCAGGTCCTCATGACCTCAGGTCTGGACGATTACAATAGCTGCTGGAGGCAGGGGGCCTGTTTCAAGTCTCTCCCCACTCCAAGCATTCAGCCACCAAAGTGATTTTTTTGAAGCACAGGTCTGACAGTGTTGTCTCTATACTTAATAAACACCCATGATTCCCTCTTACCTCTAGGATGAAATACACAATTCCTTTCTTGGCATTCAGAACCCATCATAAACTAATCCTCTTTTCCTTTTCCCTCACCTTTCTACTCTTCTTACACCTAGGAGGGAATGGAACAAGCATTTATCAAATGTTCTCCATGTGCTAAGTACTTTATAAATATTATCTCATTTGATGAATAGTTGTGAAAACTAGAGATTCTAATTACAAGAAGATAAATTTGACTCATCCATGTCACTGAGAGTTGTTGCAGTTCTGGGTCATAGGGTTAGGGATAGTGGAAGATATTGCATATCATTTAAACTAACTCTCTTAATCAAAGGTGTTGAGGAAACTGGGACCCAGAGAGGTTAAGGAGCTTGCTTAAAGTCACAAAGAAAGTCAGTGGCAGAGCCAGAACTTTGTCCACCCTATCTAAATGCTAATTGTTATTTCATTTTCTCTGTAGCAGATTTAAGGTGAACCTTGACTTTGCATACCCTTTGCATAATTTGTTGATGATGATGTTTGTCCTTTATTCTTAAAGAAGACCATGACATCAGGGAGGTGATGCCAAGACAAGTATATGAATTGGATTGGGGTGGGGAGGGGGCTGTACTAAGTCACTAGTCTCACTTTCTCCTCCAGAGTCATCTGGGGTCCACTGGTCAGATTTGGATCAGGACTGGAGATGGTTCTGAATTCAAGGCAATCAAGGCTAAGTGACTTGCCCAGGGTCACACAGATAGTAAGTATCCGAGGCTGAATCTGAACTCAGATCCTCCTGACTCCAGGGTTCTATCCACTGTGCCACCTAGCTGCCCTATCTCTTCCAGTTAAGTGACACTGAAGTGGATAAAGTATCAGACCTGGAGCCAGAAGGACCTGAGTTCAAATATGACTCAGACACTAACTGTGTGATCTCCTAATGTACTTTTCAATTCAGAAACCTGAAGGTCACAAAAAAATCTCCTCCATCTCTTGGTTCCAGACACTTTCTTTGGCTGTCCCCCATACTTGGATGCTCTCCACTCTGACTATTGACCTTCTGGACTTCCTTCAAGACCCAGCTCAAATGTCACCTTCTACACAAAACCTTTCCAGCCCCTAGTAATTGAAATGTCTTCGCTTTGTTAATTATATCCTTTTTATCTTATAGGTAACTTGTTTGTGTAGACTTATTTGCATGTTGTCACCCTCATTAGATTGTAAGCTCCTTGAAGGTAAGGATTTTGAATTTCTTTTATATGCCTGCTGCCTAGGATAGTGCCTGAAACACAGTAGGCATTTAATAAATATTATTGACAGACTAACTGGATATTTTGTAGTCAACCCACAGAACATAACCCACTCTCCACAGTGAATCCAAATATGCTTCCTTCCAATGGAGCATTGATTCCTTCTTTTGTTTGATTCAGTAGAGAAATGTTCTTTGAACCTAAGTGGAGCATTGCACATTTTTCCTCCTTCCATTTCATCTGATTACATTTTGACCCAACATTCCAAACTTTTGAGATCTCGACTCCCAATGTAATCTTCAGTGCCTTTCAATTGTCAATTTGATATTTTCACCATCCCCTCCAACCAGAACATCCTAGGTTTTGTGGTCTGACCACAAAAGGCTATAGAGACCAGGAAAGGGGAAGACAAGTGAGGGTCTCATGGAGTAGTCAGAAGAATCCTGGAGAAGAGAGGACTTGAGTAAAACTTTGAGCATTGGGAAGATTGAAAAGTGGGGCATGTTTGAAGGCAATCTAGGAAGGATGGCAGAGCTGGCAAAGATTCTGAGGTGGGATCCTAGCTCTATCTACCCCAACTACCTCTCTTTACAGATGAAGAAATTGAGGGAGGAGAACTGATTTGTTTAAAACCACTTAGGTAGGAAATTGTAGAGTAGGGATTGGAATCTCATTGAGTTGTTTTTCAGTCATGTCTGAATCTTTATAATCCCATTTGGGGTTTTCTTAGCGAAAATGCCAGAGTGGTTTGCCATTTCCTTTTCCAGCTCATTTTACAGATGATAAAATTGAGGAAAACAGGGTTAAGTGACTTGCCCAGGGTCACACAACTAGAAGTATCTGAGGTTAGATTTGAACTCATGAAGTGAAGTCTTCCTGTTCCCGTCTCGATGCTCTATCCACTGAAAATTTGAACCTAGGTTCTCTGATTTCAAATCAGAAACTCATAAATCCATAGTTCCAGAACTAGAAGGAGCCACAGAAAGTATATAATCCTGTCCCTTTATTTTACAGATTAGAAAACTGAGTCTCAGCAAAGTATAGTTCCTAATACTACACAGTTAACAAGTGTGTCTGAGGATGGGTTTGAACCCAGTTTGTTTGACTCTAATTTTCTAAAATACAACACATGGGACAGGGAGGAAATCACTTTGGGTATGATAATGAAAAGTGGGAAATGAGATTAAAAAGATAGGTTGTGTAAAAATTGTAGAAGGACTTAAATGTCAGGCTAAGTAGTTTGGTGATTTTTTTCCCTGAAAACAAGGGCAAGTTTTAGGAGAGACTAATTTTGAATTTAAGTTGGATGAACTGGATGGAGAAGAAAATGGAGGTAGCTGGACAGCATGTAGGCTGTTGTTACGATTCAAAACATATTGTGAAGACTTCAACCCAGGTTGAAAACCTTAAAATTGAAGAAGAGGAGATGCATCTAAAATATTTTAAAGGAATAATGTTTTCTTTTTAAAATATCCCAAAGTGTTATTAAGCACAAGTTTCTTTGTAAATGCCATCCTGAAAAACAAAAATGGAGTCAGGAAAGGATCTATTTCAGACAAGAAGAACAGCCTCCATTCGAACAGAAAAATGGTAGACAGAACTTTGTTTTCTGAATTTCAATTGAATTTCCATCTGGTTGGAATGTAGAGGGTATGAAGAAGCTGAAAATGCATGCTGACACTACTCAATATTAGTAGATGAGTCTTTGTCTAGTTTTCATTTTGAGCCTCATTTGAAATCTGACATTCTTTATATTTTTTTTTATCTAAGTCTCAGTCCAACTATGATGGCCTCTTTTCTGAGCCTCCCCATCAACTCTGATATTCTTTGTTCTAAGCCTTATCTCAGCTCTGAGGTCATTACCAGGGCATACAAGAGGAAGGAGAGGTAGAAATGGACATTTTACAAAGGTAAAAATGAAAACCCTCCTGCCTTCAGGGAGCTTGCTTCAGATGAACAATTTGAAATACATGTATGATGAATCTGAGTTTACAATTTGATATTAATCATATAGTCATTGGGCCTTGATCTGAGTGTTGAAAGAAATGAAGAATTTCAACAGGTGGACGTAAGGAGGCATAGACATGCAAAGGCAAGAGTCATATATGAGGACAGAAAGAAGGTCAATCTGGCTGGACCTCAGGAGACACGGAGGGGGAAGATATATATTAAGTTTGGAAAGGTTGGTTCAAACCATGTTGTGAAGGGCTCTGTCAAGTAGAGACATTTATATTTTATTTGAGAGGTCATAAAGAGCCACTGGTGCTTACTGAGTAGGTGAAAAATAGAGAGAGACTGATACTTTGGGAATATCATTTGGTCAGTTGTGTGGAGGATTGATTGGAGTAGGGAGAGAGTGGAAGGAGGGAGAACAATTAATTAGCAAGCTATTATAATAGTTCAGGTGAGAAGTAATGGGAGCATGCATCAGGATGATGGAGAGATAGAATGGACAAGTCGTGGCAACTGATGAGATGTGACAGAAGAAGGAGAGAGAGAGAGAAGTCAAGGAAATTTCCAGGGCATATTCTTCATGCATGGAGGAAGAAGTGATAGCAATGGACATACCATGGACCTCACTTTCACCTGAATTAGGCAAAGAAAATTGAGAGTGTGTCCACACAGGCACAAAGTACATCAGTCAATAAACACTTATTAAACACCTACTATATTCTAGCTTGCAATACAAAAAAAAACAAAAAACAAAACCAAAAACAAAGACTGTCCCTGTCCTGGGAGCTCACAGTATAATGGGTGTGAGAACATTCAAACAACTATGGACAAATGAACTATACACAGAACAAATTGCAAATAATCAATAGAGGGAAGGTATTAACATTAATGGTGATTGGGGAAAGGCTTCCTGTGGAAGGTGGGATGTTAATGGGGAGTTAGAGGAAGCCAGGGAGCTGGAGACAGAGGAGGGAGAATATTCCAAGCATGGAGGCCAGCCAATGAAAACACTTGGAGTCAGGAGAGTGGTGTAGATAGACATTATACACATCAGGAAAATGGGTGGGGACAGGGAGAGAGAAGGGATAACATTGGACTACTTAAAGGATAAGTTAATTGAATTGCAAGGAGATATAGATAGTTGAACCATAATATCTGAGAAAAGACAAACTAGAAAGAAGCAGAAGATCTGAATAGGCTTTTAGAAAATTTATTGATGATAGAACTCAGGCAATTACTGAATAAGAACAGAAATAGATTTCTATAGTTCTCATTCATGTATAACACCTTTACAGACCTGACGATGTATTGGGGCATAGAAAACTCAACAAAAAGCAGAAAAAATATAAATACTAAACATGTCATTTATTGATCATAATACAAGAAAAATTATATTCAGTAAAGATCTCTTGATGAAAGAATTAAATTAAATGGATAATAAATAATTATTCCTAAAGAATTGGTGAGTCTGGGGTGGCTAGGTGGCATGGTGGCTAGAACACCAACCCTGGAGTCAGGAGTACCTGAGTTCAAATATGACCTCAGACACTTCATAATGACCTAGCTGTGTGGCCTTGGGCAAGCCACTTAACCCCATTTGCCTTGCAAAATCCTAAAAAAAAAAAAAAAAGAATTGGTGAATCAAAAACAAATCATAGCAACAATAGAAAATTTAGCAAAGAAAATTACAACAAAGAGACAAGACACCAAAATATGCAAAACATATGTAACTAAAGCAGTCTTTGGAGAAATTTTCATGTTTCTAAATGTTTTGATCAGCAAAAGAGAGAAAGATCAAATAAATTAATTGGAAAGTAAAAATAAACCCCAGGAAAACAACTAATCAACTCTTAACCAAACACCAAAGTAGCAAATTTGAAAATCAAAGAAGAGATTAAAGCAGTGAAAGAAAACAAAAGACCATTATGGTGATAAATAAATAAAACTAGAAAATTTTTCTTATTAAAAATTAATGAAATAGATAAATAGACAGCTAAACTTAAGAAGAGAGGCAAACCAAACCATCATATCAAAATTGGGAGATGGAGAATTTACAACCATAGAAAAAAGGAAATTTTAAAAACCTACCTGAAAACTACTTTTATTTTACCT
This sequence comes from Macrotis lagotis, assembly GCF_037893015.1. Lineage (NCBI taxonomy): Eukaryota > Metazoa > Chordata > Mammalia > Peramelemorphia > Peramelidae > Macrotis > Macrotis lagotis. The sequence continues at coordinate 6,675,183 of NC_133666.1, forward strand.
AGCAAAATATGACAGCAAAATTAACTTAAAATAAATTTATGCCTAGAAAACCAAAGAAGTATAAGAAATAGATTGTTTAAATAACCCAATATCAGAAAAATAAATTGAACAAACTATAAATGAACTTTCAAAGGAAAAGAAACTCCAAGATCAAATGGATTTACTAATTAATTCTATCAAACTTTGAAAAAACAATGAATTCCACTTTTATGAAACTCTTTCCAAAAATAGGAAAATGAATCTTTTCAAACTCTTTCAGTAATGCAAATGTGATTTTGATACATAGACAAACTTAGATAAATCCAAATCCCTAATGGATGTCGACAGAAGTTTTAAACATCAGCAAATAAGCCACAGCAACATTATAAAATGATTATACACTATGATCAGATTGAATTGATACCAGGAAAACTGTGATAAGACATCCTCCATTACCTCAGTGTTAAGCCCTAGACTAATTGGAAAAAGTCTTTATAACTAGAGTAATTTCTCCAAGAATCTTATTTGGATAGTCAAGGAAATTTAGTTATTTATCAGAGGGGTATCCATAAATGAACAAGTTTAGAACTGAATTTATTCCAAAGGTTGGAGAAAACATGGCATTCTAGTTAATCCCAGGAGTTGGATTCTCCTTGTGGTGAAGGTGGGGAATCAGGAGAGGCCTCAGCTTTGACTTCAGCTTTAGATGCCTCATCCCTTATTTTGACCAGATGCAGGCCTTGGGGATCCAAAGGATCTGAAGATTTTGAGTTTTCCAACTCTCTATCAGTGTCCGAGTGGCATCTCTTGCTCAGTTGGTGGCATCGTTTCCTTTGGGAACTAAAGGCAGACTGGACAGAGATTCATGGCTCCACAGGGATCTTAGAAAAGAAAAGAATGCTTAAGGGGCATTTTTGAGCACCCATTAAATGTAAGGAAAGGCTTTATAGCAATCAAGAACTGTAAGACCCCTCCTTTGTCAAATGTGCTAAACTTGAGCTGAGTTGTACCTTGACTCCCTGTACTTGTGCGAGAATGTAATACAAAGAGCAGGTGTTGATAGCAACTGTTCTTATGGTAGTACTTTGACAAATATCCTCTTATTTTTTTTTTATTTTTTTAGGGATTTTTTTTGCAAGGCAAACAGGGCTAAGTGGCTTGCCCAAGGCCACATGGCAAATATCCTCTTCTTAAGATAACTTCAGGTTAACAAGCTAAGATGACTCTTAACTGATATCCTTTGAGGGATGCACAGTGGTGACAGCTCAGGTCAAGGCATTAGAGAATCACCCCTAACTCCTCGGGGCACCCTTAAAATACTAAGGGGGAATGATGTAACTTTGCTTTGTGATCGGAGGAAATGAGATACCCATGGTACCACAATAAGGAGCTGTATGATCTTGGTTAAATCACTCTCCCACAACCCACATCTGGGTCCCAAATTCTTCTCCTGAAAAATAAAGGAATCTATCTAGATGACCAGTAAGGTCCCTTCCAGCTTGAAATCATGACTCCTAAAGTCTCTTCCTGTTCTATTAGTCATTCCTACTTGAAGAAACTACTCAGAGTTCTTGTGTTTTCTGCCCACCTCTTGACTATTGCCTCAGAGTGCCTGGACCAAATAAGACTTTTATTTTTAATACTTAACTAATTGAGTGATAGGGCAAGAAGTACTGAACTAGGCATTCGTGACTATGAGATATGCCTAAGAAAAATGACATTCAACCAAAGCTTTTAGGACTGAAGGATTTAGGGGATCAAACCCAAAAGATAATAAACTGAGAATTAAAGAGGTAAGCACTTTTATTAATGATTATTGATTGATTGCTTTTCGCCACCTATGATGGGTGGGATTAAAGAGGGATTTATTAACCTCGTACTGTGTGCCAATCACAATACTGTATACTTGGGATACAAATACAAAAGCAAAACCAGCATTTGTGGAGAAGGGTGCCCCAGGCATAGCAATGTATAGTATCAAGGAAAATGAGGAGATTGGACTAAATGACCTGTAAGGCCTCTTCCAGCTATAAATATAGGACCTTATTTATGATCCTTTCTAAAATCTACAAGATTTTGAACATCTTTTACAATTCTAAATTCTATAATCTTTCCAGTTGTAACTTGTGAATCTATGTCTTAAGGTCTCTTCTAGATTTATTTTGGTGGGTCTGTGAGTCTGATGAAGGGGTAGATCTCAAATATCTGAGGCAAAATTGAGATGAGCTAGACGAATGTCACATTCTTCCAAGCCCCCTGGGAAAAAAAGTGTACGAGTAACCAGACTTTGAACCAAATCAATACCGATTGTGATACCTGGTAAGAAAGCATTGTTTCTACCCATTTGAGCTCCTGACCAGAGCCAGCTTGGGGCCCAAAGATTTCTTGGCAGAACCAGGACAGAGTTGTGCTTAGGATTTGGAAAAAAACAAGTTGGCAAACAAGTTGTTTTCTGAAAACAACTTCTTGAAGGTAATGGAGTCTGGAGCACCAAACAGTACAATTGGAGCCAGCTTTCCATCCAGTAATTGTATTTTTGATGAAATTGCAAATAAAGGAAGGTGAATCAAGTGGTATTGAGTACAACCACTGCTGGTTTAGAGCAAAGATTTTTATAGAGCACTCCAAGTGGAGAGTGGCTCTGAGTAAAGCTGGCTTGCATTTATTAAAAAAAAGCTACTTTAAGACCAAAGGGGATGGTAAATAAAAGAGAATTGGGGTATGAGGGAAAGAACCATGGTTACCTGATTTAGGAGAGTGTGGAGGGGGGGGTGTAGAGGAGAGGCTTGTGGACACCCCCAAAATGTACTCCTAGCCTAATCAAATGGTAATGTGGAAAGGTCCTTGGAGATCTTCATCCACTCCAAATTCTATCCTTTTACTGCTGAAAGAAACTGGACCAGAAAGAACATATGCCTCAGGAAGTCCCTTGCTGAGACTTGAGTCCATACCTTTTCATCTCCTGTTTTGTCATTATTATCCATATACAATGCTACTCTTCCTCAGGGTTTTTGAATGGACATCTTATTTACTTAAAATAAGGAAATTATTAAGCTCTGACACTTAATACTACTCTATCTTGGACAAACAACTGAAAGGTTTTTTTTTTTTTTATCTTGAATCTCCTCATCTTTAAAGAGAGGAGGTTGGAAGTTTCTTTGAGGGGTAGGGCAGGGATAGCCCAGTGACCAAACTCCCTCTACTATGAAGATCCACATTTTCTCTACAATTGGCAGGCTAAACGAATTTCTTGCAGGCGCTGTAAGGTTAAGTGATTTGCCCAGGATCACACAGACAGTGCATGTTAGAGCCAGAACTTGGATTTAGATCTTTCTGATTCAGTGACTAACATTCTGCTTTACAACATGGTTCCCATGGAGGCTTGGATGGGAGATGGGACTAGACCTATGATTTCTCCCTTTACCAGTGGAGATCAGCACTGTTGCTGTTGCAGCTTAAAGTTTTAATTACTTGGAGCAATAAAGAGCTAAGTGACTTACTCCCTCAAGGTCCCACAATTAGTAAATTCTTGCAGCAAACCTTGAAGTCAGGTCTCCTGATTCTGAGTCTGCCTCTTTCCACTGTACTATATGACTCCTGTTAAGTTAAGAGTCAAATGCAAAGATAGCAGATCTCGAACTTAATGTGTGGGCAAAACTTTTAGCAGAAGCTTGGACAGCTCTCTTTCCCTGAGAGTCTTTAAAACCTATTAGTAGTTGGCATTTCTCCTGCCCTTTCAGGCACATGAAGGTTTTTCATTTCGAGCTTCATAAGAACCCTGTGAGAGAGGTTTTGCATGTATAAGAGACAGAAGGAATATAGTGGAATGGCCATTGGATTTGGAGTTTGGGAACGTGGGCTGGAGTTTTAGCTATGCCACTTACGACCTATTTGACCCTTAAGCAAGTTGCTTCACATCTCCAAGCCTTTTTCCTCCAATGTAAAATGAGAAGGTTAAACTAGATGACTTTTGAGTTCCCTTCAGGCTTTCAATGTATGTCCTCTTACAGAAGAGAAATTGAGCTTTAGACAGGTAAATTGATTTGTCCCAAAGCCACAAGGCAGTGACTGAACTTCCTTTGGATCCCAGGTCCTCAAACTCCAAGTTCAGTGAGCTTTTCATTCTATATTCACATGCCTGTAGATCAACCATCCTCTTCCTGGTCTCTTATTACTCTCAGACAAGAGTCTGGACTGAAGGAACTCCTCTGATTTATCCTTTTATCAGTCATTGAAAAAGATCAATGACAGTATAGCACAGTTTACCCTAAAAATTAACAGAGAGAGAAATTTTCCAAAGTTTGTCCTGGAAGAAGTTATGAGTAGATGCATCTCTCCTCTTTGCTGAGGGGGAAGGCTATAAGCATATGCAGCCAGATTCACTTGACTCTGCTGAACTAATTTTCTTTTTCTCTTTCTCTTTTTAATTTCTTCATTAGAAGGAATGACTCAGTGAGCAGGAGAGGGGTCTATTTAGAAATGAAGATGATGTCAAAACAAAAGATATCAATATCAATTTTAAAAGAAAGTGGTCCTTACTCAAGTGGGAGAAACATTGAAGCATCATGTTCTGAGCTCCCAGGTGATTAACAGTCACAAATTACCAAAGACACTTGGGACTCCATAATTAAAAAAGGAGGGGAAAAGGAGATGCAGAGCCCAACATGTCATCTGATATTAAACAGGGAAAAAGCTCTGATGAGACTCCTCAGCTTCTAAGAAGTGATGTGTGTTCCTCATTGCTTCTCACAGGTTGCTTGGAGTGCCCAGGTTGTCAACATGCATAAAGTTTCACCCTACCTTTGTGCTCTTCTCTTTCCCTTCTTTCCCCTTCTTCTTCAGCAAAGTATGGGGGGAGCACTGGCAATGGGTTCAAATCCCAACTCTGCTGACAACTATCTGCGTGACCATGGATAAGTTACTTCCCTTCAATGGGCCTTAGTTTCCCACTTCTGTTACTATAGATGGCCCTTGAGGTCCTTTCAGCTCTAGATCTAACATTCTCTGCGTGACTTTGGACAAGTTACCTCTCTTCCCTGAGCCTCAGTTTGCTCCTCTGTAAAATGAGGGGTTTGGTGTCCTAGGTGGCTCTTATTCTCACAAAAACCTTGTGAGGTAAGTGTTGCTGTATTCCCAATTTAATAGTTCAGGAAACTGAGTTAGAGAAAGATTAAATGATTTGCCCAGGGTAACAGTTCTAATCTTGAGCTCTAGAACGTGATGTGATGATTCTGTGATCGTCTTCTGTATGAGGAGGGTGGCATAATTCTTGCTGAATCTTCTTCCTTGGGATATTTATTAGATTGTAAAGCTCCATTGGAATTGGACTTCACTGTGAGCTAGAAGTGAGCCAGACTTCTTTGAATGTTCTGCCAGTAAATTCACTCCCTGGCAAGTCCTACCAGTTTCAGTGGTGGCTCCAGGGCCTGACGAGTTTCACCCAAGGCCCTGGCTAGCTAAGGTTGGAGCAGCTCGAGACTAATAGGTTGCCTACTAAGTGATGAGGATTTCTGGCATGAGCGTTTCATGCAGATTAAAGTGTGGAAGGGTGTAGCCTATACAAACAGATGGAAAATCGATGCTCTGAAGGTCAGGAATCTTTGCAGCTCCCTTTGAGGCTGTTCAACAATGCCTTATGTGCTTGATATTGGTGTCCCATGAAGAGGAAACAAGCCCCTTCCTGCCATGAAGTAGTTTATAATTTAATAGATGCCTAACATAGGGAAATCATTGAGACATTTGAAGATGTTTAGCAACCAATTCGAGGCTGCTAGATGGCACTGCCATGTCTAGAGCATTGACCTTAAATTCAGGTAGACATCTTCATGAGTTCAAATCTCAACTCAACACTTTCTCGTTGTGTGATCCTGGGCAAGTTACTTCACCCTGTTTGACTCAGTTTCCTCATCCGTAAAATGAGTTGGAGAAGGAAATGGCAAACCACTCCAGTATCTCTGCTAAGAAAATCCCAAACAAAAAGTCTGAAATGACTGAACAGCAAAAGATATCAACTCACCTCCTATTACAACAACACTAGATGACTAAAAAGTACTTTCCTCATGTGCCAGCTCCTTTACAGGGACTGGTTCTTTTTTCTTTCTTTTTTCGTTTCTTTTTTGGTTTTCCTATTTCCAGGGCCTTCCCTTGGGTGGGTGGGGGAGTACATTGTAGGCACTATATAAATGCTTCATGTTTGACTGACTGAAGATCTCTATTTAAGCAGCCTCATCTTTTCTTTCCCTGTATATATTTACTCTGTATTGAGAGGCAGCTTGTCATAATGGATAGAGAGATGGTTTTGGAGCTAGAAGGATGTAGATTGAAGTCCCAGCTATAACATTTATTGGCTGTGTGATTTCAGATAAGTCACCTAATCTCTAGGACTTATCTAAGAGTATACATGCAGTGAATAGAGCATTAGACCTGGAACCCAAAAGAGATGAATTTGAATCTTACCTCAGGTAAGCTAGATGATCCTTTGTCTGCTTCATTTTCTTCAGACATTAAAAGGGGAATCCAACAACTCTCAGGGTTTTTGTGAGAATTGAATGAATTAACATTAAGGTATGTAAAGGTAGGTAACAACAGTAAAGTATGTAAGGGTATTTGTATATCTTAAGGTCCAAATAAATAATAGTTATTATTGCTAACAACACTATCACCAATATTTCCAAGAAGGTACCAACATTCCCTGGGAGGGAGTTTGGTCATCGAGAGATTCCCCCATAGCAATTAAATCTCTATCTCATCCTTATAAATGAATATATTGTCTTCTTGAATAGCAGATAAAGTCCTTTGAAGATATGAGGTAAATAAAAGATTGTTGATTAAATGAAAGTGGTACAAGAATGACATGCATTACTCAGTTTGACATAATTGGAAACTGAGACCTTATTAATAGAAAGGTGGATCAATCACATTTCCATCTCCCTTTCACTGCAAGTGAAGTCTGAGCCACATTTTGGGCCTGCTCATTCTGTCCCTACTGAGTCCAGACCGGTCCCCCCACTTTGTCTCAGCACTTTTCCACATCTAGTATCCCATTTGCACTCCTCCTTCCTCTGACTCATTCCACTTTGCTGTTTCCTATTGCTTTGAAAGAAACTCTTTCAATATCTGGGCCCAAACTCTATGACTGTCTCTGAGTTCCTCTATTTCACTTTGTTTCATAGAATTCTAACAGTCTGCACATAATGGTTTTTCATAACCTGGGAGGCAGTTATTTAACTCTCTTTTAAACTCCCTAATGTGGACAAGGAGGCAATTCATTGTTGTTGGAGAAATATGTTGTCCTCCAACTCACTCCTCCATTGGTTTCTTTTATTGGTTGGAGCTATTAAAGGCTCATGTTTTTGTTTAAACTTCATCTCACTTTCCCAACTAACATCTCTATGATGTTACTTACTGTTCAGTATCCTGTTCTTTCAAATCAAAGGTTTGTCTGCAATGATCTCTTGGGTCCATTCGCTTATACCTTAATTCAATAATTCCATATTTTAAGGTCCCTCCTAACATGGAAATTCTAGTTGAAAGTTACTCCTACTCTGATATTCCTTGTTCTGAGTTTTCTCTCAGGTGGGCCATTCTCTGTTCTAAGATCTCTTCCAGTCCTGGCACTCTGTGTTCTAATGGCCTCTTCAGGCTTTGATTCTGTTTTAAGGTCCCTGGCAGCTCGGACGTTCTGTACTCTAAGACCTCTTAAGCTCTGACATTCTTTGTTCTAAAGTCCCTTCCAGCTCTGACATTTCATCCTCTCAAAAAGGCTTTCTAGCTTATCTTCCATTTTATGTTCCATGTTCTCAGGTTCCTTCCAGCTCTGACATTTTCTTTTCTTTATTCTGAGACTCCTTTCAGCCCCAGCAGTCCATGGCATCTCTGCTCATTTCACCCAATAACATTCAGTACCCTGAGGAGGAGCTTTGTTCTTTTGTGCTCCCTGATTCCCACAGCTATATGTCTCCTGGCACTCTTGTAGCAGAGTAAGTTTGCAATAACCTGTGTCTTTACTATATGCTACCACTATTGAACAGAGACTCTCTGGGGTCAAACACTGATTTCCTCTTTAAAGAAGAAAAAAGATGTTGAATAGGATGGTACATTGAAAATTCCAATTGATTAAATTTAAAAGTTAATTCAAGAATATTCTCTGGCCCCTTGGCACTCTCGTTTCATTGTGACTTGGATACAATTTCATTTAGTCTAATAAACTCTTCCTTCTCAGTCCTTCGTCCTTCAAAGACAGGCAGACAATAGCCACGTGGGCCTTGGTAATGCTGATCCTCACTTACTAAAATGACTTCTTTCATTTGTATTATTACCAGTTACAAATAGTCTCATTCTGGGCGACATATCTCTAGTGAATGGAGTGTACAAGAATATTGAGATTTCCCCTTGTTTTCTGGCAGGAGTTGGCACTGTTAGCCGCCAAATTCCTTGGCCCTGATCTGACCTCAGCTTCCCTGTCCACCTTCCTGGCTTCCTTCTTGACCACCTTCCCAGCACCTAAGCTCATTTCCAAAGACCAGGAGTCAAGCCAAGAGCACTGGACTTGGAAGCAGGAGGCTAGAGTTTGAATCCCAGTTCCAATATGGCTCAATGGCTCTGTGTTCTTAAGGCCCTTCCTTTGGGCTGAGTCTTGTTTTTCTCACCCATGAAATGAATCCACTTCCATTTCTCATATGATAGGATGGATCTTTGTAAACACGGAAGGTTTTTAGACATAATTACTAATGGTTAGAAAAGCGAGTGACAGAGTGCTGGTCTGAAAGCCAAGAAGATTGAGGTTCAAGCCTTGTCTTTGCCATGGATTGGTGAGGCAGTCCTCAGTAACTTAAACTTGCAGTGTTCCAAGAAACTCTCCAAGATAGTGGAAGAGCAGGCATTGATTCATGTTGGTGGAGAGAGTTTTCTGACTAGAATTTCCTTAAATCAATGAAATAATAGGCATGGTTTAAAGAAAAACTGATGAGCAGATTCAGGAGTCAAACCAAACCTCCAAACCTTAGTCAATTGTGGAACCCAGACTAGACAATCTTCCCTCTCCTTCCCAACTTTAACCATCTCCATACGAGTCTTTTTTCCCATCCAAATTTCCCTGCCTTCTTGTTATGAGTCTTTGCCCTCAGCCCAATTATGACCCCTAGCTGAAGTGTTCATATTCTGGTTAAAGTCTGGGAGGAGAAGACTACCAAGGCTCTCACACTCTATTACCTTCTTGTGTCTCTTCGTCACATCTTGAATGGTCGTTGGTTTGGTTTGGTGTGGTGTGGTATGATAAAGAGACTGAAATGAGTGTTGACATGCACTTGTTAAAATATTTTCTCTGATTCTGTTTCTTCAGTCAGCTTAACACCCAAGTTAAGGGGAATGGCTAACACTGTCCAGCAGTATTATCAGTAATTGGTTAGCACACTCCTTTTGCCATTAGCTAATATTGTGCTTTGTGAATTTCTATTTTCTACAGAGGTCTTGGGCTCTCCCCCTTTCAAATGCTTTCCTCCAACATTGTTCCCATCATTTGGCCTAAGAGAACAAATCACACTTTGACATCATCAGTCACTCTGGACTATATTTCCTTCATCCTCCCCTCCTCCTTCAGTGGAAGTAAGAAACTATCTCACATTACTCTCCCCCACTAAGCACTAGAGGACTTGGGCAAGTCACTTATGTGGGGAGTGGAACAGGGCAACTGTCTGACCAATTGGATCAACTAATATGAAAATGGTCTTAGAATTCTAAGAACATATACTTATGTGCCCACTTACCACTTGGATCTCCTTGACTAAGCTGCTGACTTAATTTTCATATTTTTCCTCTATTCCTCTCATTTCTTTTCCGAATTTTTCTTCTATCTCCCTCACTTGATTTTCAAAATCTTTTTTGAGCTCTGTCATAGCCTGAGCCCAACTTCTATATTTCTTGGAGTCTTTTGAACTTTCTCACCTTCAGATTGAGTATTTTGATCCTCCTTGGGATGATAGACAAAGCAATTTTCAATGGTCTGGTTCCTGTTTTCCCCCTGTTTACTCATTTCTCCAGCCTGTGCCTGACTTTGGGGTGCTTCCTGAGCTTTTGAGTATTATTTGAACACCCCCACAAGGATCTCAGTGTGTGAGGTCTGACTGCTCTCCTGCTCTGTGAATGACCACAAGTGCACACCTCTGCCACAGGGCTGGGGAGGTGGGGTGGGTTCCTGCTCTATGAGGGGCCTAGACTTTGATCAGGATCTGAATGTGATCAGAGCCCTAGAGTCCTATTCCAAGGACAGAGGACAGACCAAGAAAGTCTCCCTCCACTCCCTTACCTTCTGTGGGCTGGGCACTCAGTGCACAGTTGCCTGGAGGCTCCTGCTGGGCGACTCCACGGGCCTGCTTCTGTTTCCTGGATCTGGGCTGTGGTAGCCATGCTGAGTGCAGTGACCATGCTGAGGGCCTGGGCTTCATGTTCACTATGGTTTTTCTGCTGATCTTCCAAGTTGTGCTTGTTGCTCCCTGGGGTGCAGGTTAGGAAATTGCTTCTGCTGCAGGGAGCTAGGGCTCCCAGGCACCCTGGGGCTGTTCCTGAGAAGCTGAAGTTACTTCACTCTGGTGGGACCACTTCTCTAACCCTATGGAACAAAGTTTTTCCACTATTTGCCAGGTTACCTTGGGCTGGAGAATTGCCTCACTTTTAAGGTTTTTGAAATATTTTGGAGACAGAACCCAAGAGAGGCTCTTCTCCTGCCACCATCTTGGCTCCGCCCCCCCCCCCCATATGGAGTCTTAAGAATTATGCCCTTCAGTAACTCCCAGAGCAAGGGCAGGGAACCTCTGTCTGGAGAGCCAGATTGATCTGGCATTGTGAGGGCAACTACTGGTGGTACTCAAATTTCAATAAATCTAGGACCCTTTTAGGGGTGAATTCATTAAATGTCTAACCAGATATAGTCCTCAAATGATATTATAAATATCCTAGAAGATGAGTCTTGGTGATTGACTTTACTTCCTGTAGGAAGAACAACTTCTTGGTTCTGAACCTTTTTAAATGAATCAACCAAATCCCCAATATCTCCCCACTTTTGGCCTTTTTTCCATTATCCAAAGTTAAGAGTGAATTTTGAAGATGGTGATGGTTAAGGAGTGGGAGGGTACCCTGACACATCAGCATAAAGGTCAGGGTTCATTGAACAATCTTCCCCTTCCATCAATACCTGAGATGGTCAAGAAATGGCATTAATTAGGGAAGTAGTGGAGGGGTAGATCCCTCTGCTTGGAAGGAGGGATTATTTCACTTCTGTATTGTATCACCAAATCTAAAAAAATGCCTGGATATAGTAAACACTTAAATGTTTGGTGACTGATCGATTTTCTAACTCATGTTTATATAGTAGACTAGAAATTCCTTGAGAGCCAAAGCTATTTGACTTATGCTCTTATACTCCTTGGCTCCTAGTGTTGGACTTTATCTAGAGATAATCTGAGTCTAGACAATTTGGAGGGAGAACCCTCCAAATTCAATTTAGGCCAGGGAAGCCATGAGCATGAAGCAGTTGGCTGTGAGTTATTCTTATACTTTCCAAGCAACATTTGCCCACAAGTAAAAGGAGAGGTTTGACTTGGGTGGATTCTAAGATCTACCTTCTATCTCTAAATGACATGATTCCATAATCCTTCTTCCTTCATGGTGTGGTGGCAAGGATTTGGAGTCCAAATGTTCTAAGCCCAGACTCTGGTGAGATAGCCTGCATATTTATTCTTTAGCTAGGTGTTAATGTGCTTTGAGTGCCCAGGAGCTGGAGAACTAACTCCAGTCAGTCCTCAATTACTCATAATGATGAATGGTCACTGGGAGAACTGGGACAATGCTCATTCTCAGAAAATGGTTAAGCAACATTTTAGCCAGTCAGGGTCACTCCCCAACTCCTCCAATCATCCATCTGCCCTGCCTATGGCAAGGAGGGAAGGGAGGGGGGAGGAGGCAAAACAAGTCATTCAATTGAGAAACATCATCCCATGCCACAGGATGTTAGAGTTAGAAGATAGCATTTAATCCCAACTCCCTCATTTGAGTAAACTGAGACTCAGAGAGGATAAAGTAGTAGTAGATTTGACACTAAAACCCAGGACTTCTGCCCTCCCTCCCTCCCCCCATCTTCCCTACCATCCATTGAATTCTTTTTCTACCACACAAGTGAGAAGTGAGGTGAAGTGGGAAGTGAGGGGTAGAGAGAATAGAAAACTTCTCCCTTTGAGCACCTTCCTCTTCCCAAGGACTGTAGAAATTGAAGACCATTTCTCCCATCTGCCTCTACCATTGCCAGCCCACAGATCTTTTCTCATATAGACCATCAGTCATGTAGGAACATCCTTCCCCAGCTATACTTTGGTGTACTAAGGATCCTTACTGGATATGCTGACAAATAGTGAAATCACCCAAAGATGGGATGTGAAAGGAAAGACTGAGGCTCTGTAGAAACCATACCCTGGGTAATCCACTTCTACAAATAAATGCAGCTATGGCCTTTGGAAATTGTTCTAGGGCAGGTATGTCCAATCTAATGTCTGCAAGGCATATGTGGCCCTCAAAGCCCATTGATGTGGACATTTTTGCATTTTTATTAATAGACTCATTGGTTGTGTGGGTTATACTGTAGTCATAAATAGATGTGGCCCTTGATAAGCTCTTATTGGATGATGTGGCCCAGAAGAGCTAAAAGGTTGGACACCAGGTTCCAGGTTGATCTAGACCACTGGGTTGGGAGTTTTGTGAATTAGATTAAAATGCTATCTCTGCCAGTAAAACTGCCATATGACCTTAGATAAGTCACTTTTTTTCTTTCAACTCAAGTTTCTTCATGGATAAAATGATCTCAAAAGTTCTTTCCAACTCAATGTGTGTTCTCCGGTTCCTCCCAGATTTGGTATTCTCTGTTCAAAGGGTCCTTTCCTGCTTTGGCATTCTTCTTTTGAGGGTCTTCCCAGTCATCTCTTCAAGCAGTTCAATACTCTGACATTAGATGTTATCCCTGCTCTTTTCTTCTCTCTCTCTCTCTCTCTCTCTCTCTCTCTCTCTCTCTCTCTCTCTCTCTCTCTCTCTCTCTCTCCTCCACTCCCTTGCATAATACAGAAGGGAGGGGAGAAAAGTGTCTTATGGTGGCCCTGGAGAAAGCATAAATCCTTTCAGAGTTGGTTCAGGAGGAAGAAAAATGGAAAGTATTGAAGTCTGTCTCTTCCTCTACATGCTCCTCTTCAAGGGAACCTTATCTGTGGGTCTGTGGACAGGGAAAAAAAAATAAGTCATGATAAAAACTTCCCACTAAGGCAGATGAGTCTTTTACAGAGACAACCAGCAGGAGATGACAATGAATCACAGGCTCTGAAAATATCAGAGGTGGACAGATACTTAGGGGAGAGTATTGACTCCAAAGTCCTCATGTTGCCAAATTGAGATCTGGGTAGAGGAAGAGACTTTGAATGTCAGCCGTAGGAGGGGCTTTTGAGATCATCTTGGTCCCACAAACTGTGAGTTTGTGCACGAGCTTCAAAGTCTGGCTATGTCACCCCTTGGGCAACTGTGGGGCAACTTAGTGAGGAGTTCATTAAGTGAACATCTTCCTTTTCCAGGTGAAGAGCACACAGCTCATAGAAAGGAGGGCAGATTTGGAGATTTCAAACTCAGACATTTTTGGTTTGAAGGAGTGAAACCCCCAAAAGTTGTCAGTTGCCCCATGCTGAGAACTGGGGATGGACCCAGGGTTAGAATCCATATCTCCAATATTTCTCCCACCAGGATATTTTTATTTTTGCAGTTTTTATTATTATTATTTCCTCAAAGCCCATTGATGTGGACATTTTTGCATTTTTATTAATAGACTCTAATTATAATAGAATCTAATTCACAAAACTCCCAACCCAGTGGTCTAGATCAACCTGGAACTTGGTGTCCAACCTTTTAGCTCTTCTGGGCCACGTCATCCAATAAGAGCTTATCAAGGGCCACATCTATTTATGACTACAGTATAACCCACACAACCAATGAGTCTATTTCCATGTCACATTGATTTCCAAATTTCCTGTGGAAATAAGCACCAGCAAAACCAACCAGCACATAGACTAGATGATTTATCCTAACTGAATGACCCTGAGTAAATTCCTTAACTTTGCTGAGTCTCAGTTTCTACATTTGTAAAATGAGGGGTTTGAATAAAATGCTCTTTAAGGCCCCTTCCAGCTATTGATCTAGGATCATATGTGACCCTGGTCAAGTCCCTTCCTTTCCCTGGTCCTCAGTTTCTCCTTCTGTCCAATGAAAAGGTTGAACTGGATGGTCTCTGAGGTCCCTTTTGGAACTTGATTCAGCACTTGACCTTAGGCAAGTACCTTCCTCTCCCTAGGCTTTAGTTTCTTCTGTAAAATGAGAGCTTCAGACTAGCTAGTTTTCAGTTCCCTTTCCACTTTACGTCTCTGATCCTACAAGATGTGCCATAATATGGTGCCCATGTAGTGAGCATGAACTTAGAATCAAGAGATCTTGTGTTTCAGTTTGTGCTTTGACACTTGCTAGCTGTGTTTAGGCAGGGTATTTATGAAACCCAGTATTAATGTGCCAGAAATGATGTCACATGCTGGGGGTGCAAAGCCATGTAGTGGTGAACAAATCACGCTTCTCTTCTCTCTTCTTGTTTCCTCATAAAAATAATACTTGCACAGTGATCTTCCCATAATTTTATTACATTTTGGAAGTCGAGTTGCTATCTTTTGTTTTCCCAACACCTTCATTTCCTATGTTTATCCTCCTCCCTCCCCCGCCCCGCCAGCCAGCCCTGATAATAAAGGATAAAGAAGTGAAAAGAATGAAAAAACAGTTCAGCAAAGCCATCCAATGCTTCCATTGAGTCTGGCAGTATATTTCATATTCCACAACCATCATCTTCCACCTCTGCAAAGGAAAGTGGGGTAGGGTGGGTTCTCTCCAGTGCTTAGCCTACTGAGCTAATACAGAAGGATTTTCATAAGTGTTTGTTGACTTCATAAGTCATTATCCCCCTTTAACCCCCTTTTTTACTGTAGCCTCTCCAACCTTTATTTAGCATGGAAGACTCTTTCTTTGTGACTCAGGTGCCCCCCCCCCCTAGACCTGAGAGAAGTTGATTTGTAGGTAGAGAGTCTAGAAAGTAGCTTCCTGGTGGGGGAAATAGAGGCCTTGGGAATAAGTGGAGGGCCGGGACTTCTGGGAGAACCAGGAACACTGGAACAAGTGTGTGATCCAGCCACCTAGACTTAACTGAGTCTCAGGGCTCCCAGACTCCAGGGGAAGCTGAAGGACCAGACTCTTGATCTCTATGGCCAGGGAATCCAGAGGACCTTCAAGCTGATGGCAGCTCCTTCTTCACCGAATATATGCTGATCATGGACAGCTCAGATTTCTTGAGCATGACACATGTAGTATCTCCTTTGGGCCCCACAGTAGCCCTGAGAACATATGTACTACAAGGGTAGAATTCCCTTTTTACAGATGAAGAAACTGATACTCCCAAATTCGGTGTTTTGGCAGAAGGAGGAGGTCCATTCTTTAGTGAGTCCTGAGGTGTGATAGGAACCCAGGTCTTCTTATTGCAGTCTTTGCTGCCTAAGGCATCCAGTTTGCACCTGAAGGTAGGAGGAGCAGACAATGACTTCTGACTGCCTCCAATGAGTGGATGCCTAGGACCCTACCTAGATCACTAGGGGAGGGGCATTTCATTTGGAGGCATACCAGGAGAAGGGTTCAAATTCTAGTTTGTCATTTATTTTCTAACCCCTCAATCAACTAAAGCTCATCGGAGACTTAGTTTTCTTAACCGCAAAAAGGGAATAATAGTAATAATAATAATAATAATAACTGATAGTAATGGAAAGACTAACGGATTTGCAGTCCAAAGGCCCTGCTTTCTTCAATTTAGAGGTCATCTAATACAAGCCTTTTATTGGGGAGGGGGCAGATTTGGAGAGTCTGGACTTGGGACTCCCTCTTCCAGTGCAGGTTGACATTGGTTCTGGGACTAGTTCACAGTTTTCCAGAGTTAACTGGGGCCCTGAGTAGTGAAGTGACTTGTTCAGAGTCACACTGCCAATGAGTATCATTGGGTGGGACTTAGACACCGATTTTCTCTTCTTTCCTAACCACCCCAACCTGCCTCTTCCAAGTCCTTCAATTTATAGAAGGGGAAACTGAGGTACAGGGAGAGGAAAGGGACTTGCTCCAGGTCACATAGATAGGAAATGTTAGAGACAAGATTTAGAATGGTAATCTTTTTCTTGTTTCCCTCATCTTATTGAATCTGAGTTTGTGACCCTGGACAAGTCACTTCCCGTCCCTGGGTCTCAGTTTTCTCCTTCATAAAATGTGCAAATTGTGCTAAATGGCTTCTGAGACTTCTTCCAGTTTTACCATACCTTGAGCACAGGAACTCTTGCATACCACTGCCGTCCCTATTGCATGAAGCAAGCTTTTTCTAACTACAAGAATCACAGCTTTTGTTGTGCTTGTCATTCAGAGGAGGGGCCCTGCAGAATAGGCAAGCTGATCAGAACCTTTCCCTAGAGCAGGCTGGGGCAGGAGACAGAGAAAGGAGATAATGGGGACCACTTTGCGATGAGGAGGACCAGTTTGCCCAAGGCTCAAGGAGGCGAAGGGACTGATCTAAGGTCACACATAGGATCCTAGCTCTAGAGCTAGAAAGGAGTTTAGGGACCATCTAGGACAGGGATGGGGAATGCTTTCTTTTCTGTCAAAGTCCATTTGCACATTTATAACATCATTTGTAGGCTATATTTGGTCCAATAATTCATTCACCCCTAAAAAGCTACTTGATTTATTGAATTTTGAATCCTACCTGTGGTTGCTTTGTTTACATCAGACCAATGCAGCTTTCAGACCAGAGGAGCTTTGCCCTTATTTAGGGCTAGACCAACTCCCTCATTTTACCGAGGAGGAAACTAAAGACCAGGGAGGGAAAGGGACTTGTCTAAGTTTCCACAGGTTACAAATAAGAAAGTGGGGATTGGAACTCAAGTGCCAAGACTCCAAAAACATGTCCTTTCGATGTTGCCTCTGACTCTGCCAAGTAGGAACTTTGTGACCTGGTATAATATTTGGGGATTAAGCTCCATATGTCTTCCATTCCTTCTTTTTAAATTAAGAAGTAGCAAGCGTCTGCCATATTTAATTTGTATCTTATAATCAATCACTTTGGGCCTCTGAAACTAATGCTTTAATGGTTTTTCTCACCCACAGCATGATCTCTTCCTTTTTTCTTTTTTCTTTTTTGACTTTTTGTTTTGTTTTGTTGGTATCTGTGGTCTGACCGTCATCACCTTCGTTTCTGAATATATTTGTTTCCTTCTTCCCTTCAGCCAGACCGGCAAATAATAGGAAATGAGGTCAGTGCAATCATTACTTATACCTCATTTGAATTTGGCAATGTGGTCAGGGAGCCATGCCCCTAATATATGCCAGGGCTGAAGCAAGTGGCCCAGACCCATTTCTCTTTTCTCTTTAGGGCTGAGATTGTCCTTAGACTTGCGCAGTGGCGGGGTTTGGGTTTCCTTGTTGCAGCTGTTATTGTTGCTCTTTGTGGTGTTCTCGTTGTGCATAGTTGACTCCTGGTTCGCTGACTTCCTTCTATGTGAGTCCATATAAGTCTTCCTGTACTTCTCTAAATATGACACATGAGCCATTTTTGGCAGCACATTAATATTCCCTCCTATTTACCAGACCAAATTTTGTCTTAGCCATTTGCCAAATAATGGACTAGGTGAACCTCAATCTCTCTCTCTCTCTCTCTCTCTCTCTCTCTCTCTCTCTCTCTCTCTCCTTTTCTCCTTCTCTCCCTCCCCTCTCTCTCTGTTTTTGCAAGGCAAATGGGGTTAAGTGACTTGCCCAAAGTCACATAGCTAGGTAATTATTAATTGTCTGAGGCCGGATTTGAACTCATGTCCTCCTGACTCCAGGGCCGGTGCTCTATCCACTGCACCACCTAACTTCCCCTAGGGTGAATCTCTCTTACATCTCTCTAGAGGGAAAGTGTCTGAGGGCAAGACCTGGAGCATAACTGAACTGAGCCACTTCTGAATTTAGAGAAAGAGACCTTAGGATAACAGTGCACTGGAGCAACCTTGCACCCTCTAGGGAGAACTGATTTGGAAATTTTCAATGTGAGCATTACAGAAACCATTTAGCTCAATCCTCACATTTTATGAAGGTGAAAACAGACCCAGAGAAGGAAAGTGACCTAGCCAGGGTTATAAAGCCAGAATCAAGATGATGGGGGAAACAGGAAAAAGATTACTTTTGAATCTTGTCACAAACATTTTATACCTAGAAATGGAAAAATGCTACAAATTAGGGCTTGATTGTGTCATTGATAGAGAAAATATTAATAATGTAGATCACACTTAAAAATATGTAGAGGCGAGGAGGCTAGGTGATGCAGTGGATAGAGCACGGGCCCTGGAGTCAGGAGGACCTGAGTTCAAATACACTTAATAATTACCTAGCTGTGTGGTCTTGGGCAATTTGCCTTGCAGGAAAAAAAAAACCTATAAAAAATGTGAAGAGGGCACCTTTTTTACTTGATGACTCTTCCCAGGCCATTGTTGCCCTAGAACTATGATCTCTTTGTGTTGCCTTTCAGACAAATTATTACACGTCACCAATAACTTGTGTTTCTCAAGCACCTGGGGGTTTTCAAAGTACTTTCAGGAAAACGCTTGAAAAATTGAGAGGGGATAGTGACTTGCCCAAGATAACATTATCCATTCGATAACAAAACTAAGATTTTAACCTCTTTCTTGACTCTTTCCTTTACCCTTCAAAGCCTCTCTGGGCTTTCAGTTTTCTTATCTACAAAATTAGGGGATGGTCGAAGGAGGTTGCAGTAACACTGTTTGGTGGAAAGAACAAAGGAAATAGAGACAGAGGACCTAGGTTCAAATTCTGCCACTACAATTTAATCCAAGGATGAGGTTGAGAAATCCATTTCCCTTTTCTGATCCTCAGTTTCTGTCTGTAAAGTTCTAAATCAGTGGAATTCATTCCCCTCTTTGAACTTTACCTGTAAAAATGGCCATAATGATACTGCCCTAATTGTCTTCTCAGGAATTTTTCAAGGGATGGAGAAGTTCCAGTTGGGCCATCCCAAGGTAATGTGTCACTTGTGAACAGACTTGAATTTGAAATCACAGGACCTAGGTGTGAACCCCAATTCTGAAACTAGATGACTTGGGGAAAGTCAACTTAATTTTTCTAGGTAAATACCTCATGTATATTTGATGGGTCCCCAAGGCTCCTGTGAACTTGGTGTGGCAGGAAGTCAAAGGAATTTTGAGTTCTAGAAACTTCCTTATAAACACCTCACTGGGGAATGGGGTGGTTCTGACTGGCCATAGCCAGCCTTAAACTGCTCTGTTTGGGGGAGACAGAGTTATCATGGAGAGATCTCAGGGTCAGGCAGCTCTTTGGATGTGAGAGCAGTCTCAGAGTTGCCATATTATAGTGTCAGAAATGCGTTGCAGGTCACTCTGTACACAGGGGACATGATTTGACTCATAATATCATTGCAGCCAGCACCACAGGCAGACATTTTATAATGGGGTTTTTACAGAATATTATTCTGGATTTGTCTGCTTAGACTCTCTCTGTCACAGGATTGAATACAATTCTAGCTTGCATCCTGCTTCCAAAAATGCAATTCAACACACATTTATTAAAAGTTTACAGTGCTGGGCACCTGGGGGTGAGGCACAGTTTGGATAAGAGCCAGGGTCTACTCTATTCCTATAGCTCTTGCAGTCTGGCAGAGAGATAAAACAGCAGATAGATAATGGAATAATGAAAAGCATGCAGGTCCCAGAGGCAGGAGATTGGAATCCTGCTTCCAACTTTCACTAGTTCATATATTCTGAATAATCACCGAGATCACAAAGATTTGTTTTCTGAGTCTCTGTTTCCTCATTTGTAAAGTGGAGATGACTACTTGTACTACTTACTTCCTAGGATGGTTGTGTTGGAACTTAAAGTGCCATGGGAATGTGATTTATTATTAGTCTCGGAAAGCTAGGTGGCCCAGTGGATAGAGAGCAGGACCTGGAGTCAGTGGGACTTGAATCGTAATCTGGTCTCAGATACTTGCTAGCTGTGGGATCCTGGATAAGTCACCCAACTCTGCCTCAGTTCTTTCATCTGTAAAAGGAACTGGAGAAGGAAATAGCAAACTACTTCAGAATCTTTGCCAAGAAAATCCCAAATGGTGTCATGAAGAGTCTGACATGACTAAAATGAATGAACAGCCACAAAAGACAGAATTCCAGGATAAAAAGCACATTAGCTTGAGCAAAGCCACAAGGCATAGGTGAGTTGGCCATGTCTACTGGAGAGGAGAGTGCTTCTGAAGGAACAGTGCAAAGGGAGGTAAAGCCAACTTACAGAGAGCCTCAAATACCATCCAAAAGGAGCGCACACTTGTCTCTGAGGACAATAAGGAACCACTGCTGATTCCTTTTCTTGTTTGTAATTTTTTTTTTAACATTTTGAATTCTGAGTTCTCTCCCTTCCTCCCTCTCAGCCCTACATTACAGAAGGCCAACATTTGATATAGATATATATGTGGAACCATAACATGAATATTTCCATATATCAATCCTTTCTCTGGAGGTGGAGAGACTTTTCCTTCATAAGTCCTTCATGGTTGATTTGATTGATCACATTATTAAGACTAGCTTTGGGCAGCTAGGTGGCATAGTGGATAGAGCACTGGCCCTGGAGTCAGGAGGACCTGAGGTCAAATTTGAGCTCAGTCACTTAATAATTGCCTAGCTGTGGGGCAGCTAGATGGTGCAGTGGACAGAAAAACAGCCCTGGAGTCAGAAGCACCTGAGTTCAAATCTGTCCTCAGACACTTAGTAATTGCCTAGCTCTGTGACCTTGGGCAAGTCACTTAATCCCATTGCCTTACAAAAAACAAAAACAAAACGGTAATTACCCAGCTGTGTGACCTTGGGTGACTCACTTAACCCTATTGCCATAAATTAAAAAAATTTAAATAAAAAAATAGCTTAGTCATTCAATTGCTCTTCAACCAATATTGTCAATATTGCATACAGTGTATATAGTGTTCTCTTGATTCTGCCCATTTCATTATATATTATTTCATGAAGCTTTTTCCATGCATTTTTTTAAAAACCTACCCCTCATCATTTCTTACAACACAGTAATATTACACCATCATCAAAAAACAGAACTTGTTCAGCCATTCCCCAATTGTTGGTCATCCCCTCAATTTCCAGCTCTTTGGCACCACAAAGAGAGCTGTTAACAATATTTTAGAATAAATAGGTTCTTTGCTTTTTTCCCTGACCACTTTGGGAAACACACCTAATAATGCCAGGTCAAAGTTTTGTAGCTCTTCGGACATAATTCCCGATTACTCTCTAAAATCATTGGACCAGTTCACAGTTCCACCAACAGTGTATTAGTGACCTAAATTTCCCACATTCTCTTACCACTGCTGATTCTTGAGAAAAGGAGTGATGTGAGTACAACTATGCAAAAGGGTAATTATTCTGGTAGTTTGTGAAGATTTGAGAAGTTAAAACAGAAGAGGGGAAAAAAGATCATTTAGGAGGCTATGACAATTAGGCAAGGGGTTATAAAGTCCACTATCAGGGTGGTGACACCATCAATAGAGATGAGGGAATAAATGTGAGAGTTGTTTGGGAGGGGAATGAGATGGCACCTGGAAACTGATTGGACATGAGAAGTGAGGCAGAGGAAAGGATCAAATACACTAGAGCCAAAGGGAATTTCGGGCCACTGACAGAAACCAGGGCAACAGAAGGGAAAAACAAGTTTAAGAGGAAAGAGAATATGCTTGATGAGGACAGGTTGAGTTCAAGTGCTGTTGGAGATGCTACTGATGTTCCAGTAGGCAGCTGGAGGATGGACGTGATGGGGGAGGGGATTTCTGGGGGAAAATGATGTTTCAAACTGTGAGGAAAATGTGTGGTTTTGATTCAATGTAATTCAATAACTATGAATCTTTTGAAATTTTCTTTTTTATTATGAGCAAAAATACCAATACACATGTCGAGAAGAAAAAATACATCATGTCGAGAAGAAAAAAGAGGATTACATTTTCAATGATCTGTTATGGTGCATTTTTAAGTATACACTAAATTTATCATGACAGTAGCAAAATTGCCCTGCTTGTGGCCCCTTCTGACCTTTTTATTTCTTCTGTGGTGTACCAATGCAGCTCTATTACCACCCAATTTACCACCCCTTCCCAATCATAGAAGGCCTTCCTTGTAACAATTAAAGTCAAGGAGAAAAATAAATCAATGTCTATGTATGTAAACCTTTATTAAACTTTACAATATGCAAAACATTGGAGTCACAAAGATGCTGTTGAAGAAGACTCTGAGGTTGAAAACTTGGATGACTGAAAACATGGGGGCTGTCAAACATAGGGAAGTTGAGGAAAGAGGGAGGATAGGGGTCAATATATATTCTGATATGGAACAGTTCAGGTCTGGGCAGTGGCTGATGCACAACTAAACATTCTCAGGCTGGGTATATTAAATTGGGAGTCCTATGCAAAGGGTTGATAATGGAACACTAAGTTGCTTTTCATATTCTTATATTCTTTCTCCCTTGTCAGCAGTGGTTTGTATTTGCAAAATGGTTAATGAGTGAAGGCACTGATGGATGGCTTTTGGACAGAGTGAGATATAGCTCAAAATGTTCACTCTATTATCAAGGTCCACTAAAAAAATCAGCCTTGTTTCCAGTCTAAGAACTTGTCAGCAATACCTCCTAGCATTTCAGTGATGAAATGGATTGTCTTGCTAGGTAGTGAATTCTTCATCATAGGCAGAATTCAAGAACCCACATGCTCCATAGTTTGACTGCTTATATATCTTTGAGGAGTCAGTCTGGGTCCACAGAACCTCCAGCCCCACAGTCATTTCCCTAAGCACATACTATCTACTTGTTTCCCTCTGTTTGCCCTAGGTCTTTGTCCCCTAAAATAATGGGTCACATTTAATCCAGTGCTTCGAGGTTTACAAAGCAACTCTTTTCCAAATCCTGGTGAGGTAGGTAGTTCAGTTCAATGAATATTAGCCTCATCCTCATTTTACAGACAAGGAAACTAAGACTCAAAGAGATTAAGTCACTTGCCTGAGGTCAGGGTTGAAACCTAGGTCTTGGCTCAGTTAAATTCAAACTAAAAGGCATTTATTAAGTACCTACAATGTGCCAGTCTAAGGAAAGGTTAAAGACAGCCCCTGTCCTCAAAGAGCTCCCAGTTCAGTGGGAAATCAGCGTGCAAATTACTTGTGTACCAACATCTACATTGGGTAGGTTGGAAATAATCAGTAGAGGAAGGGACTAGCACAAAGGGGGATCAGGAAAGACTTCTTTTAGAAGGTGGGAATTAGCTGGGACTCAAAGGAGGTTGGGGAAGCCCGAGGTGGTGATGAGGAGCAAGAACATTCCCGGCATCAAGGAAGTCAGGGAAAATGACCAAGTTGGGAGTGGAATGCTTTGTTCCAGGAACACCAAGGAGGCCAGGATAGTGTTAGTGGATTGAAGAAAATGTTTAGTTGTTCCATCATCTCAATCATGTCCAAGTCTTGGTGACCTCCACTTGGGGTTTTCTTGGTAAAGAGAATGTGGTGAGGTATGGAAAGGTGGTGCTATGGGGCAGGTAACAAAGGCCTTTGAATATCAAAGGTGAATACCTGAAGATGATAGAGAACCACTGCGGTCTCTTGAGTGAAGGGTAGGGAATTAGTCGTATGGCCAAATCTGGCACACTATGCTACATGTGACTGGAAAGAAAAAGATAAAAACACAAGTCTCCACCCTCAAGGAGATGACATTCCAGCCGGTCACTGGGCATGGGTGGATGGCATTGCTCCTACTCCTGAGTTTGTCCCTGTGGAATCTGAATGTCACTCTGTGAAATGCTCAATGACTGGCTTGGCCCCCAAAGATTCAGGGGGAGGAAGTACTTCTGGAATCTGCAACATTGGCCATTCAGCAATGGGACCATCTGAGACAGTGGGAATGCATGTGATGGACTTCCTAGTTCCCTGCCAAGCTCCTTGTTGGAAGAATGTCTTACTGGGAATCTTATCTCCCAGAAACATGTGTTGTGATCTGGCTTGGCAGTCCATGAGAGATTGGGCAAATTGGCTCTAAGCCAATTGAACACACTTATTTGTCCAGGTTGATTTCAGGGCTGTGAGGACAGTAGTGATTTGTTCCACAGATGCTTCCAATTTGGAACGCCCTGTCCTTGTGTCAGACCTAGGAGGCTGAGCTTTGGCCTGGTCCTTGCTAAGACCCTGCCTGCATTCTGGAGACCCACCTGCATTGGGGGGAGAGGGGGTTAGGATAATGAGCCCAGATCTTTCACTACCAAAGGGTGGCCTGGAGACCTCATTGAGAGGGCTCTCCAGAAGAGAAAGCTGCCCAGATGCTGTCAGGGGGGTGAGGGTGAGAGGGAAGAATGACTTTAGAATCCTAGACCTGGAAGAGACTCCATCCTTATCATCAGCGGCAGCATCATTAATGAATGAACACGTAAAGGACAGCCAAGCTGGTAAAGCACTTTCCATATATCACTTAATTTGATCCCTAAAACAGCCTTGTGGAGTGGGTGCTATTATTATGCTACTAACATTTCATGAGCGAGAAAACTGAGGCAGACAGATGTTAAGTGACCTGACCAAGGTCATAGAACTTCTCATTGTCTGGGGAGAGATTTGAATCCAGGTCTTCTTGATTTCAAGTTCAGGGCTCTATCCACTAGGCCTTTGTTTCTTTTTCCTCCTCCCTTCCTTTCTCCCTCCCTTCTTTGAATAAAGTAGTATAGGCATAAAACAATATTTGTCTATAAATGTATAAATATATATAAATTCATAGCTCAAGAAGAAACGTGAGATGAACAGATTTAAAGCCATCTTCGCTCCAAATGCTCATGGTGACTGTGTCCAACCTGCGACAGACTCTTGGGAGCTCATATTGACCTGGTTAGTCACCGTCAGACACATGTGACCTTGAGCCCAACACAGTGATGTCGTTCTGGTCCTCTTTGAGATTGAAGAACAACAAGCAGCCAACCAACCACCCAAATAGGTGTCTGGACATAGATGTGTGTGTGTGTGTGCGTGTGCGTGTGTGTGCGCGTGTGTGTGTGCGTGTGTGTGCGCGTGTGTGTGTGTGCGTGTGTGTGCGTGTGTGTATGGATAAAGGTACCATATTTGTCGATGCATTAAATGTGATGTCCTTGCCCAGTGACTAAATAGTTGAATTGTGCCAGTTTTATCATTTTCACCAAAAGCAGAATCAGGGGACCAAAAGAGGTCTGGGTAAAGCAGAAGGATGGCCCCCTGGTCTTCCGTACAGAGAAGAAGAAAGGAGTGACTAGAGCTGTCTTAATCAAGTATTGAAATGAGAAACAATTTTCTCATGGGCTATTTGGGCTCCTTGGGCAGCTTAGTATCTCAGTAAGATCATTCACCAGACCTGGAGTCAGGGAGCCCTGCATTCAAATCCAGTTACCACTAGCTATATTACCCTGAACAAATGACTTCACCCTCTTTCCTCAGTTTCCTCGTGTGTCAAATGATCTGGAAAAGAAAATGACAAACCATTCCAGTATCTCTGTCAAGAAAACCCCAAGTGACTCATGGAGAGTTGGACACGACTGTAAACCAACTGAACAGCATTTAGTCTCCTTGTACAACACTATTCAGGATAAATTAGGGGCCAAAACCTTATGAAAATCCTCACAACAAATACCCTAGCATTTGCAGAGGTCTAGGGATCTGTAGAGAAATTCAATGACACATTCAATAACCCCCTTCAAATTATATTGACATAAATTTTGGCATTTGATGCCTTCAGTGCCAGACTCCTGGTAAGAGAAGATCCAGCTGAGGAACAAGCAATGACTATAGCCATCAGACAAAGAGATTGCAAGAAAGCCTCACACCTACACATAATGATACTTAGGGAAGAAAGAGCGGATGTTGGATGGAGTGAGTACTGACTAAATAAAATGAGAAATGAATTGATTGCACTTTAACAGATAGAAACAAGCCATTACTAATGGAGGAGTCAGTCCTGAGTCAGTCACTTATGTCGAATCAGACCACTGACTTACCAGTAGAAAGATCAATATTCATTTAAAACTGGAATAAAAGAATAAAAATGAGAAAATATAGAACTCACAATTAGATAGCTCCAACTCGACCTGTTTAAGAGTTATCCCTGTTCCCCTAAAATGGGATACAGATAGATCAAAAGGTGCTGATCAGGATTACAACAACTTGATAGAGAAATTTAAATGATACAAATTAATTGCCATAATGAAGAAACCAAAAAGGCCTAAAAGTCAACTTTGTAAGCAAAGATTTGTTTTATTTGCTAAATGGAGGAAAACCAGCCATGGGTAGCACCAGTTAAGAATACAATTCATTTATAGAATATTATGGAGAAGGAGAATGGAAGATTATGAACTGACTGTGAACTCATAAAGCAGAGAGAAGAGAGAGAGACAGAGACAGAGACAGAGACAGAGACAGAGACAGAGACAGATAGAAAGAAAGAAGAGCTTGGTCAGAGAATTGGCAGAAGTAAAATTCACCCGAGAGCTGTTGATTTTTCCTTCACCCAAATCAGATGATTTTTTAAATGAAAAAAACTTGAAAGAATGCAAAAGAAATGAAACATATTGAAATCCAATATAATATATTCTATTCAGGTGAAGAGACTATTTTGTCAAAGGGTCTATCCACAAAAAAATCTAAACAAAGTCCTGATTATTCCCTATCTCCATATGATATAGATTTATGACTTTGCAGGCCACTTTGATTGGTTAACAGATTGACATCATTTGGAAGTTTCTCTTAATGGGTCTTTCTCTAAATAGGAAACTTCTGGAGCATCAAAAGAGCCTTGGGATAATTTGGGTTTCTTAAGTGTTTGCTTTGTAGGTTCATGCTACTTTGTATTTTTTTGCAAGGCAATGGGATTAAGTGGCTTGCCCAAGGCCACACAGCCAGGTAATTATTAAGTGTCTGAGGTCGAATTTGAACTCAGGTACTCCTGACTCCAGGGCCAGTGCTCTATCCACTGCACCACCTAGGTGCCCCCATGTTACTTTTTTTTAGGTTTTTGCAAAGCAAATGGGGTTAAGTGGCTTGCCTAAGGCCACACGGCTAGGTAATTATTAAGTGTCTGAGATTGGATTTGAACCCAGGTACTCCTGACTCCAAGGCTGGTGCTTTATCCACTATGCCACCTAGCTGGCTCCCCCCCCATGCTACTTTTGATTAGAAATAGCTCTCCTCCAAAAATTACACAGTTGGGACAGTCTTGTGGTCCAAAAGATTCTGGAGCCATGGTCAGAGGTTGCTTAATTTGCTTTTCAACCACTACCACCATCATGGTCTTCCAAAGGCCTAACCATTGGATAATTCCTGTTCTTCCTCCACCTCTGGGAAGGAGGCTCTAGAGAGTGTTTAAGCTCTACTCCCATTCTCTTTTACATTACTCCAGTTTCTTATAAAGAGGTGGCACCTCTAGAAACAGCTAACTCCTTTTTTTCATGCCTTTGACTCCAGGCCTTCCTACTTCTTCCGTGAGCATGCCCCTTTGATCATCTCTTCTCTTTGCTAAATTTTCCTTTTTGTGAAGTTTAATTTTCTATTTTGAAATAAGCAAAAAAAGTCTAATTTCCACTCCCCCAGTTGAAAAAAATCAAAGCCCTCATAACAAGCAAGCATGATCAATCAAAATTATTTGCTATGTTATATTTGTCTAATTTTCAATCTCGCCTCATACACTATTGAGCTCCTTTCTTTTCTACCAACATCTCACCAATCAATTGGAAAAAAAAAACCTTTCACTTGATTCAACCATTCTCCCAAATTGCTGCTACCACCACCACTACCACCACTCCTCTTCTTCCTCTTACTACTACTGTTACTACTACTTACTGTTCCTACTCCTACTCCTACTCTTACTACTACTCCTATTCCTTTTCTTCCTCTTCTTCCTATTATTACAATCACTCTTCCTCCTCCTACTACTACCACATCAGAATGTAGACTTTATGAGGGCAAGAAGTGGCTACTTTCATTTCTATATATTTAGACATAGAGACAGAGATGGAGATATATACAAACATTTTGGCAGCACATAGATGATCAAGGTGTATTTTTGATATGTTCACATATGTGTATAGGTTTATAGTGCATGCACAGACACACACACACACACACATATATATATATATATACATATATATATGTATATATATATATATATATATATATATACATATATATGAGCACTTAAGAAATACTTTTGACTGATGAGCATTTTAGTCCCATGTAGATTGTCTTCCTGGTTCTATTCATATCACTGTGAATCTGTTTATACAAGTTTGTTCATGTTTCTTTCAATCCCTTTCATTTATTATTTTTCATAATCTAATGACATTTCATTTCTCAGAAGAGATTTTATGTCAGAGGTCATATGACCTTAGACAGGATCTAGTTCTAGCCCTTTAGAAAAGAGAAAATCGTAGCCTAGAGAAGGGAAATAACCTATCCAAGGTCACATGGCAATTCATTGCCAAAGCAAAAAGAGAATTGAAAAAGAAAACAGGTCCCTTCCCCTACTTGGGCCTCAGTTTCCTCCTCTATAGAATGAGGGGGTTAGAGTAGATGGCCTCTGAGAAGCCCAGTTAACTCTTGGTCTAGGATCCAAAGAATACTTGATCTCTTAAAATCCCATCTATTTCTAACAGTTCAAGATTCTATGACCTAAGTTCAGAACTTTGCTATGACTCTATTCATAATTAGTGTGAGTCATTTCTAAGTCATCAGATAAGTCATTTCTCCTCTCTATGTCTGAATTTCCTCATTTGTCAAATGAGGGTGTTAGAATGAATAAATCTCATATGTGTGCATGTACATATCAGTATACATGTGTGAATTAGGGAGAATGGGGGGGTAAATTTAGGGGCAAGACAGGGAAAGTGCCTTGCCCCAAAGTCACACAAGTAATGAAGTGAGAGTCAGAATTCAAAGTGAGAGGATCTCAGAGCATTTTTGATGTCTTCTTATCACTCATCACTAATATTTCTACTATTCCATTGCAGACCCAAAACTACAGTTTGAATAAAATCAATTCCTCTCTCCATTGGAGTCTGTGAAATGCACTCCTCTCCCCTAGCATCTCCATTTTGTGCCTGTCAATGGGCAGCTTGGACAGTTTCATTTTTTATTTAATAAACTAATTAGACCTTGAATGTACCCTGATAACCTTTCACAAAGTCTCTTCTGGGGGGAAGGAGGGTGATGGGGAAAGCCTAGCCTGTCAGAAGTCATACCAGGAAGCCAGGGATGTGGAGGTTCATGAAGGTTTTGCTAGACTTGAAGGGCTACAGACCTGTTTTCCAAAAATAATTTCAATACATGGAGGTCCATTCCCCAGCCTACAGGTTGGCCTTTAGAGCTCCTATGGCAACCCATGAAGCCAAAGGGCAGTGAGAGTGACAGAGGAATGAGCGAAGCAGATGCAGAATGCTGTTTTCAACAAAAAGATTTGGGATTCTATGATTGTGATCTGTAAACTTCACTTTGCAATAAGTTCATAGAAAGCCTTCATGGCTTTCTCTTATGACATATTTTCCATTACATTTGTGTGTTCAGTTGCATCCCTGATTTATGGAGCCTATCCTTTTCATCCTGTTGTCTCTTAGCTAGCAGATTCTGAAAGATAACCCTTGAGAATTGAAAATGAGTGTTATTAAGACTTCAAAGAACTAGAATTGCAGGACTCAAATTGATGCCCAACAGACTAAGGGAAAGGAATGATGGGAGGACATGGATAAGAATTAAAGGGGATTGGGACAGCAAGGATGAACTGCAATCTGCATCATTGAAAAGAATATCCAAATTAATGAGATCAGAGAGTCTGGAGTCGTTGAGTTGACCTTCTTAGAATGGTTATCATAATAGTAATTATAATAATAGTTACCCCTTCCACATCATGGGGGTTAGGGGCATGACATCCCCTGATCTGGAGAATTCATGTAAAATTTTTGGCTAGCCTTTTGCACCAGAGAAGAAGTCTGAATTATTATGGTATTAAAATATATTTATATTATATGATTCTATATTTTATATATTCTATGCATTTCTGAGTTTCTAAACTTGTTTTGAGTATTCTGTTGTCCTTTGAGTGTCATCTGAAGCTTCCATAAAACTTCCCCCAAATTCTCCTTTAATTCTTCATGCTGATGTGGCACCTTAGAGTTGTGTGTGTGTGTGTGTGTGTGTGTGTGTGTGTGTATGTTATTATGTTTTGCTTCTCATGGCAACCCTAGGAGGCAGGCACCACTGTGATCCCCATTCTACCAATGAGGAAACTGAAGCAGATTAATTAATCTTATTCAATTGTAAGCTCTTTGAAAGCAGGGGCTGGATTATATCTTTTGCCTCTTTATATTCCCAGAATACTTAATAAATGTTGATCATTTGATCAGCCCAAGGTCACTCAGCTAGTAAATATCTGAAGTGGAAATTGAACCAACACTACCCACTTTGTCATCTGATTAAGATTTCTGTTCTGAACTAGGCCAAGGAATTAGGAATGTCACTGTTCCACTTAGTACAACAATGTAGTACAAGAGAAAGGAACAGGGACCCCCAGAATTAGAAGACCTATTTATTATTCATGTGTCCTTAAACAATTTACTAGAATAAATCCCTATGCAAGTCTCAACCTAAGCTTCCTTCTCCATATAATGGAGTGAGGGTTAGATTAGATGGCATCTAAGGTTTCTTTCAACCCAGGATCTAGGAGCCTCTGTGTGACTCTGGACAAGTCTCTTCCTCTTCCTTGGCCTCAGTTTCCTTCTCTATAAAATGAAGGAGTTGACCTGCAAGTTGCTAAATCCCCTTCTGGCTATTGATTCAGAAGCCTAGAATTCACTATGGGGACAAAGCCATGACCTTATACGAGAAGTATTATAGGGAGAAAGAACCAACCCTCCAGTTTCTCTATGGGCTAACTCAGGCTGGGGCTGGAGGGCAGGGTGGGTTGGAGTGGAAAAACCAATTAGCAGAAGAGGTGAATTTTAAACCCAGCTCTCCAGACTCTAGGTCAGTGTTTCTTCAGTAACTACAGTCATGGATCTTTCCACTCTGTCATTTTACAAAGAAGGAACCTGAGCTGAGATTGAAAGCCTGGGCTTTTGACATACGATCTAGTGATTGCTTGTTTCCATTTCATCTGTCCTTTTGTTTTAAAAGAACTGGCCGTCTCTGCTCAGGAGAGTAAAGAGACCTCCTCAGTTCCACACAGTAAGGACCTGGATAGGGGGATAGGGAGCCACTGACTGTTAGAAGATGATGGGTATGTGTATGTTTGTGCATTGTGTACAAGTATATGTGGTGTTCATGTATATACACATTGGCATGTGTGTGGTGTCTGTGTGTCAAACATGTGTAGTTATAGTGACCTGTGAATACTTGTGTGGCTATGCATGTTGTGTAGGTATGTGCCTATATTTGTGTATTGTGTATGTGTTTGTGTTCTCTGAGTTATATGCCTATATTACCAGATGCTTATGACATTTTATGCACACACATATGTTTGTGTGAATTTCTCTGTGTGTATATATGCATATGTATGTGTGCTTTATGTCTCTGTGTCTTTATATCTATTTGCAAGTGGGGCAGGGGCATGAGGATAGCAATGGCAGCAGGCAAAGGTTGACTTTATCCCTCACTCAGTTCTTCTAGGGTTGAAGACTAAGCTCAAACTCTTTTGAGACCCATTTCTGAGGAAGGCAGCTAAGAACAGCCTTAGTTTCTGTCCACATGTCAAAACTCACAAAAAGTGATGGAGAGAATGTTAAATGAGGCAGTTTACTATCAAAAGTGGGTTGAATGTACATGTTTTTTGAGAATTGGGTGTTTTTTGTTACAAATTTAACAGCAGAGTATGAGAAGACAAGGGCATTCCAATGGGACAGACCTAAATGACTGTGGTACCTGGCCCATACTAATGCTTAACAGATGCTTGTGAAATTAAGAGAAGAGAGCTGGGAAATCCAGGTGGCAGCAGTCTTCTGAAGAGAGGAGGGGAATTAACCAAGACTGCTTTGTTTATCTATTTATTTGTGGCTTATTTATTTATTTATTTATTTAGGTTTTTGCAAAGCAATGGGGTTAAGTGACTTGCCCAAGATCACAAAACTAAGTAGTATTAAGTATTTGAGGTCAAATTTGAACTCAGGTCCTCTTGACTTCAGGACTGGTGCTCTTTTCTCATGTCCCCGCCCAAATATAGCCATAAATAACCCTACTGCATGAACCTACCTGCCACCCAAATACAGCTTAACAAGCTTCCAAGGCATCAGCCCAAAATCTTTGTCTTTTTAAAAAAATGTTTCTTATAAACAGTGGATCGTTGGGTTTTGATTTCATATCTGTTTCACCACTCTCTCACATTTTATTGACTTGTTTCATCCATTCATTTTAAAGGTTATAATTAATAGGCTTATGATTTTCTCCACTTATTTCTTTTATATTGATTTGTGTTTGATACTTCTTCTCAGAACAAGCATAGGAGGTTGGTGATATTAGGATCCCCATTTGACACTTGAGGAAACTGAGGAAGTCATAGGTGAAGTAACTTGTCCAGAGTCACACAGTTAGTAAGTGTCTGAGACTGGAGTTGAACTCAGATCTTGCTGACTCAAGGTCTGCTGATTAGCTGCCTCTGAGCTGAAGAGAAAAATGAGGGGATTGTTGTCACAAAATCAGTAAGCAGGGGCAGCTAGGTGGCGCAGTGGATAGAGCACCGTCCCTGGAGTCAGGAGTACCTGAGTTCAAATCCAGCCTCAGACACTTAATAATTACCTAGCTGTGTGGCCCTGGGCAAGCCATTTAACCCCACCGCCTTGCAAAAACTTTAAAAAAAAAAAGTAAAAAAAAATCAGTAAGCAATGGAGTGGGAATTCAGATATGCATTGTTGAGTCATTTCAGTTGTGTTTCACTCTCCATGACTCCATCTCTAGTTTTCTTGACAAAGATACTGGAAGGATTTTCCATTTCCTTCTCCAGCTCATTTTCACAGATGAGGAAAGTGAGGCAAACTGAGTTAAGTTGCCCACAGTCGTGCAGTTTAGGAAGTGTCTGAGGTCAGATTTGGACTTGGATCCTTCTGACTCCAGGGCCAGCTCTCTATTCACCTAGTTTCCCAAAAGTCAGCCAACTACAAATTTAGTATTCCTTCCATTACATTAAGAGGTGATATAGACTGGCTTTCATCTTTCTAATGTATCTATCATGTACCATAAAAAGAAATCTCCTAGAAGAGCTGCTTCAGTTTCAAGTTACCCTGTGGACGGATGCACATACACTCCAAACCATGGCTCAGGAGCCCCAACCGCTATGCTTCCTTTTGCTATTCAGGCAGAAGACATAATTATTTCAAAGCAAAGTATGTAATGGAAGAGCATAGTAATTTACGAGAAACAGCTGTAGGACATCTCTCCCATAAATCTATGGTATACCTTCTTGCCAGTTCATATCCTAACTATGGGAAGAGTGGACATAGATAAAGGTTACATGATGAAAGGTATAGGCCTAGGGACAAGAATAAGTGTGTCCAGAACATACGCAGAGGGGGTAAGGCAATGAAGCTACCAATGTCTTCTGGACATATGATGATTCTCCTTCTGGGAGTTCCATTCCCCAACTGAATGTTCTCAGCTTCACCTGCACCTTGGCAGAGGGAAAATCAATCCTGCCAAGAATCTAACCTACTCTTCTTTTAGGAGGAAAGAACACCTACCATAATATAGTCATTGGACTAGAGAAAATAAGCCTTCTTTCCATAAGTTGAAGAATCTGCCAATTCCCAAGGTCTTAGGTCTTTGGTGTGTACTGATCTCTTTTGAAACTTAGACAAAAAATTCAGTAGAGCCTTATATCATTTAGTCTGTTTCTAGAGCTCCTGTGTTTGGGGATGAATAACAGTCCATCATTCCAGGTCACTACTTGACCTAGCCCTAGGAATTATTTTCTAACTCCAATTCAGCTTATTATGGGGGTTCTGTGTATTGAAAACTAATTCCAGGGCTACAACTCTGCCTCCAAACCTCCAAAAATTATGTGAATCTGAGCCACTACAGTTCTGTTTTTAGGCCCCAAGAGCCTCTGAGTCTTCCTTGGAAATGATTGGGTAGGAGAGAGCAAGAATGAATTAATTGAAGTGGTACTGCTTTGAAGTTCATCCTTTGTACCTCAAAGCCATTACTTTCAATTCTTTACTTAAGTACACATGGTAGACAATGTCTCCTTGTTGCCTTGAGTGGGCTGCAGAGATAATTCAGTGGTTCTCTAAGGTTTCCTCTCAAGGAAGGTTTCCAAGGAATAATGACACCCAGAAAACTTGATTTGGCCACAAGGCAGATTTGGGAGAGATGTGTAGGTCTTGCCTGTCTCTTAATGAGAGTGACCATTTATTTTGTTGAGTTCTTTATGATTTTAAGGTTTGATATATTTTAAGGTTAGGGTATACACGAAATAAGAAATTTTTGTATATTTTACAAATATTATACTTCTCCCATTATGTATGCTGGGTGAGTCAAATGTTTATTAAAATTATTTATACACTTTCTTTTATTTGCAATAATATAGCATACAACATTTCACAGCACATCTAGCGAAATGCAAAGTATATTTTTGAAAAATACTCTCCTAGACTGTTGGCTTCATGAGGGTGGTATTTGACTCTTACTTACCCACCCATATCCCCCAGAGCCTTGTATAATGCTCTGCATAAATCAGGTGTTTAATAACTTTTGTCAAATTGAAATGAATCAAGGTGGGAAGCAGAGGGCAGAAAGAGAGAGGGGGAAGGAAGTTGATTCCAGACAGTCTGGAAACATTAACTTAACTATAAGTACTCCAGTGGTCAATAAATGGACTCACTACTAGAGGAACTGAATCTCATCAGTCTTGCCATTCTTGCTATAAAGAAGCCAAGAGATGGAGAGTTTCAACTGAAAGGAAGGATGTCTATAGAGTTCTCCTTGGAGAGTAAAATAAATGAGTGGGTGGAGTTGGTTTTATCCTGTGTCAAAAGGTGTCGATAAATATGATTTCACAAGACACTTGGCCAGCTCATCAGGCAGGGCTCATGATCAGCATTTTCAAAAAGATCACAGCAAAGATAATTGCAGCCTAGATGTTACCAACTTTTACAGAGAATAAAAAGTAATGAAATTCTACAACAACATGATCAACTCCTCCAAATTAAATCAATATATACTTTAATCCTTGGTGATTTCTATGAAAAAAATGATTCTTTCTCATCCAGGGGTGACCGGAGGAGTCCACTCAGAGACAGCATCCCACAGGGAGACCTTTTCTCTCTTCTACTCAAGATTCCCCAGACTTTACTTGCAACCTCCCTATCAATTTCCCTTTCCCTTTTCCCCTGCTGACTAGACAGTCACTCTTTCATCTGCCCATCCCTACTAAAGGAAACCCAGACTAATCCCTTACCAAACCATGACCTGTAAGTCAATCACCTCAATGCATTAAGACTTCTGGGTCTTGCCAACAGTGATTACTTATGATCTCTGGACTACCCTGACCTTGAGCTCTGCTATCTGTTATCTTCCTCTTTTAGAGTGTGATTTCTCTTCAAATAGAGGCTGCCTTCGTTTTTTGGATCTGTCTTCTCAGTACTTAGCACATTGACATAGCAAACAGCAATTTTTTTTATTCATTCATTCATTCACTCACTCACAAGGGAGGAGTTATAATAATCGGGATGGCAGGCATTTTTCACCCACTTGGTTTTTCCTTCCAAACTGACTGGGCCAAACTCTTTAGAATGATTATAACTTCTATTTCAAAGGTTGAGTAATGTTCTAGACCAGTGGGGTCAAACTCAAATAGAAACAAAACTCTGGCTTCATACTGACTTAAAAAAGATAATTAAGGAGTAAGAAAGGAAAGCTTGTTGGCTATACAGAGGTTCCATACTGGTCTATTATGAATGTTGTTTTTCAAGAGGAAAGTTGAGAGATACTGTGTTTTAAGGGCAGCAAATGCTCTGATACCTTGATTTCAAAAATGATAGTGTTCTCTCCAATGATGACAATTATAATTCCCCTATTCTTGCTCATCCTGTGAGATTGACATTTTCTTCCACTAAGGCATTTCCCAGTGTTCTACCCCATCACACTAGGGTTTTCTATGGATCTTTTCATCTTGCGTAAATTTGCTTGGTGTACAGGTACTAGCTACTTGGCTCGGGTTACCTGATTACTCTTGTTTTTCCTGGCTGTAACATTTCTATGATGACACCCTTTCTATCACTTTCCTTTAGTCATTCAGCTAGCAGTCAACTATCATTGATGAAGTGCCTACTTAAAAGGAGGGAAGTTAGCTGGTACAGGGTCCCTAAGTGGAGCTACAGTGGATAGAGCACCAAACCTGGAGTCAGGAAGACTCATGTTCCTGAGTTCAAATCCAGCCTCAGACAATGATTAGCTGTGGGACTCTGGACATGTTACTTCACCCTGTGGGTCTAAGTGTCCTCCTCTGTAAAATGAACTGAAGAAGAAAATGACAAAACTCTTCTGTT
Organism: Macrotis lagotis; assembly: GCF_037893015.1. Taxonomy (NCBI): domain Eukaryota; kingdom Metazoa; phylum Chordata; class Mammalia; order Peramelemorphia; family Peramelidae; genus Macrotis; species Macrotis lagotis. The sequence continues at coordinate 6,711,877 of NC_133666.1, forward strand.
TCTTTGCCTAGAAAACCTCAGATGGGGTCACAGAGAGTTGGACATGACTGAAAATGACTGAAAAACAAACAACTTAATAGTGGCCTACTCTGGGTCAGGCACTAGGGATATGAGGAAGAAAAGTAAAGGACAGTCCCTGCTCTGAAGGAGCTCCTAGTTTATGTAAACAACTATATACAAACAAGATCAATACAGTATCAGTTGTGTTCACCAGAGAGAAGGCACTAGAATGAAGGGGGATCAACGGGGATAGGCTTCCTGTGAAAGGTGGGATTAGCCAGGATTTGAAGGAAACCAGGAAAGAGATGAGGAGGGAGAGTCTTCCAGGCATGGAGGCAATCATTGCAAATATTGCATTCAAGAGATGGAGGGACTTGAGCATTTTTTTTTTTAATAATGTGTCACAGACAGCGCATGCTTATCTGCCTCTCCATTATCCTGGGTTTATCTTCCTTCCTTCCTTCCTTCCTTCCTTCCTTCCTTCCTTCCTTCCTTCCTTCCTTCCTTCCCTCCCTCCCTCCCTCCCTCCCTCCTTCCTTCCTTCCTTCCTTCCTTCCTTCCTTCCTTCCTTCCTTCCTTCCTTCCTTCCTTCCTTCCTTTCTCTCCAAGATATATTAATGGACAAGTTCTATGAGCATATCTAATGGTATATAATAATCTGTTCTACAGACATCTTTCTCCCACTTGGCTTTTCCTTCGGGTCTTTAGATTGATTATAACTTCTATTTTGAAGATTGGGTAATATATTAGATCAGTTGGGTCAAACTCAAATAGGAACACATCGTGGCTTCCCATTGCCTGAGAATTCCCTAAATTAACATGATCTCTACTGCATTGTATGTTTCTTTATTTTGTTAAATCTTTCTCAATGGCATTTGAATTTGGTTGGGGCTTACTCTAGAATGTAGCTACATGAAGTTCCCTTATGACTCTGCTCTAGGGCAATCAGCACAATATCCCAAGCAAAAAGCAATAGCTGGGGGATCGCACCATTTATGGAAAATTCTTCTGTTTAAACTCTATGCTAGACATCATCTATGACAAAAGACTGAAGAACCAGTCACATTCTTTTAGAAGTTGGCACTAAAGGAGATGCATGCAATGAACTGATGAATCCATTTCCTATACCAAGGGTTGGCAAACCATGACCAGATAGTTTTATTGAACTTAGAGAACAACAAGGAGGCCCTCGGTAAGTGACATGGGGGTACCTTCCTGAATACACAGAATAGCAGGATTGTGGGCTTTAGAATTCTAAGATTATTTTTCTCAGCATCTAGTTTTTTACTATTCTTTGATCTATCCTTATCACACTTGCACTGAAATAGAGCACAGGAAAATTCCTCAGAGCATTTTTCTACCCTATGGCTCATAAAGTGAATTCCCATAGCCATGGCTCTAGGTACCATTGTGTGTCTCTTCTAGGCATTATGTTTGGTGTTAAAAGTCTTTAACTTTAATTTGGATTTAACAACACTTAACTCTATCCCCTGGAAGGCCAGAGGAGATATAGAGGCATATCAGAGCATTTGTGTCCCTGGTACAAGGGTCAGAAATCTCCAGTTATATTTGTATGTGAAAGTTTTTCTCCTCCCTTCTCATTCTTTCATCAACGATGGCTTTCACGATTGCATAAAACTCTGGTGCAGATGGGAAAGTATGGGTTGGGAATTATTTTTCTTCTTTTGGTAATAAAAAGGTCCTAGCTTTTTCAAAGCATTCAGTTTCCTCCCCTCTTTCAGAAATATTGACAATCAATCCCTTAGAACCTTCAACATAGTCTTGCCTCCAGCATGGACTTCCTCTGTGTGTTCTTGGTTTCATTCAACTGCTCTTCCCATCTTCATTTGCTTTAATGTTGTTTCTACTTCCTCAGGCTGCACATAAGGGACTGTGATGTTGGCATCCAAATGTCCAAATGTTCCCACTGTCATTGATGGAGAAAAAAGTTCGTTATAGAAATCTTGAAAGATCTGTTCCATTTTTCATCTCTTCATTGTCCTCCTTCCAGGTTCAACTTGAAATGCCCTTGGGATGATCTAGCCTAGTTGGGTATCCAACAAAGCTTTCCACAATCTTTTTTTTTTCTCTCCATTGATCTTTCCTGTTTCATAAGATGATACTGCTCATAATATTTCACCACACTATATTAAATTTTTAAATAATGTTTATTTTCCTTTTGCTGATATCTTTCATTTTTACATACCATTCATTTCCAAATATATCCATCCATTTCCATTTCCCTTCCCCTTCAGAAAAAAAGAAAAAGAAAAAAATGAAAAAAACTGAAGTAGTTCAGCAAAACTAAACAGCCCTTTGGCACTATCTGACAGCATATAAAATATTCCATACCCATACTATCTCACAACTTCAAGGAAGGAAGGGGGAAGGGGCAAGGTTTTGCCTCTCTTATCTGGGGCCAAGCTAGTTCATTTTTTAATTTCCATTCCACTGTTCACTCCCTGTGCATATTGCTTTCTTAGTTCTGATTACTTCACTCTATGCCAATTCATGTAAGTCTTCTCATGATTCTTTGAATTTTTAGCATTTGCTATTTTTTAAAGAGGAATATTCTATTGTATGTACTGATGGCTAATTTCTAAGAGCATAGCAAATTACAGTACTCATAACCTGACCAAGAGGCATCCTTATACCCAACTGGAATTTTCTATGTGAATAGTTAAACTCTTTAGAGTGATTATGGCTCTCACTTAGTAGGCTCTGTGAGATGTTCCAGGATTCATTGTCATCCCCCATTAGAAGGACAATTACTTTGTTTTTTGCTACAACAAAAAGATGGTGTCTATGAGTCTTTTATTTTTGGCTTTTTGTTTTTTTGAGTTTGAGATTAAACAGCTACCAGTCACTTTTTATTTCTAGTATAATTTTAAATTACTTTCCAAAATGGTTGGGCCAATTTCCCTAACAATGCAATTGTCCTGTCTTCCCAGATCCTTCCAACATTAAATAGTTCTCTTTTTTATCATCTTTGCCAATTTTTTTGGTGAAACCTTAGCCTAGCTACAGTGTTTTGGAGCACTTTTCTCTCTATAGTTGCAAACAGTTTGCAAATCTTATGGGATCTGTTTGTTTGTACCTTTTGAGCACTTATTAGTGGTGAATAATTCTTGATCTTAGTTATTTATGCTAGTTAATAATAACAGCCAGCATTTATATAGTGATTTAAGAATTGCAAAGAATGTTAGAAATATTTACTTTATCCTCAAAATAATCTTTTATTATTTAAATTAATTAGATTTTAAAATTTTATAATAATAATAATAAAATCAGGTTCAGTCATCTTTTTCTTTTCAATTTTACTAACGTATTTTTTCAGAAATAATCTTTTCCTACTGAGAACTGCTTTAGTTTCACTTCAAAATTGTTGGACTGTTGTCTCATTATTATCTCTTATGTGACTATTAACTGTTCCTCTGATTTCTTCTTTGATTCGCTCATTAATCAGAATGCAGAAATGATCAGGGAAATCTCTGATTTAGACTGGGAGAAATTCCATGAAGTGGGATATGTTCTTTGTCCCCTTGCTGAGGGGCCATGAGTCTTGCTGAAATGACAAAGGAAGCTCCTGATGACAAAGGAAATTCCAGTGGTCTGTGAGAGTCAGGAGGATGGACTCTTCTGGGTATAAGAGTGGTGGACCTAGATCCACCTTTCTCTTGCATTTTCTCCCAGGAAAAGGACAGAACTTCTTTCCTTTTCAAATCCTGTTCCCCTACTCTTGCCCTTCCTCCCCAGCAACTGTGCCTTACAGAACAGATACCTTTCCATGGGAGATAGGCTAATCTAAATGATAGACCCTGGGCGTCTGTCCACTTTTTTTTTCAGCAGCTAGAAATTCTGAGAAAGAAGGAAGGAAGCAAGCATTAATTAAATTTCTATTATTCAGGCACTGTGATAATTACTGTCCAAACATTTTCTCATTTGATCTCCACAACAACCCTGGAAGATAGGTGCTATTAATATCCTTATTTTACAAATGAGGAAACTGAGGTTAACTAAAATTAAATTGTACAGAGTCACACAGCTAATAAGTATCTATGGATGAATTTGAACTCAAGTCTTCCTACCTCCAATGCTAAATTTGTAGCCACTTCACCACCTAACTGAACAAATGGATATGTCCAGTTTGGGCAGTGCCACTATATGGTGAAGGCTCCTGAGTTCCTAAGGCAGATATCATAGTCAAGAGAGAGGAGACTTTTGTATCAATTAGAGGAGACCATGATTTCCAGGACCATCTTGTAATTGAATGACTAGAGAAATTTGGGGGTGTTGCTGCTCAGGAGCTAAGGACAGTGAGTGGGAATGATGTCTATACCTTCTGAGGGGTGGGGAGGAAGATGATCGTGATTGAACATTTGAGATGCTTTAGGCTTTCTATATTTGTTCATGTGCTAAATTCTTTGGCTTTTCTGTTTCTCTGGTGGAGGAAATAAATAGCTAAATAGCTGTCCTTTACCTATGACTCAGGATCTACATTTAGCATCTTTTCTAGAATGGACTTTGGTTCCTGCATTTTGGGGAGAGTTGAGAGTTTAGGCATAAGTTAAACATAACCTTTGTTTTAGAGACTTCCCCTGGTCGGGGAGAGAGGGGGAGAGAGAGAGAGAGAGAGAGAGAGAGAGAGAGAGAGAGAGAGAGAGAGAGATTGACAGAGACAGACAGAGAGAGAGACAGAAAGACAGAAAGAGACAGACAGAGAGAGACAGAGAGACAGAGACAGACACAGAGAGACAGAGAGGCACACAGAGAGGCACACAGAGACAGACAGAGAGGTAGAGGCACAGAGAGACAGAGACAGACAGAGAGAGAGAAAGAGACAGACAGACAGAGATGGACACAGAGAGACAGACAAAGAGACACCCAGAGAGAGACAGAGAGAGATAGAGAGAGATAGAGGCACACAGAAAGAGACAGAGATAGAGAGAGAGATGACAGAGACAGAGACAGAGACAGAAAGACAGAGAGAGACAGAGAGAGAGAGAGAGAGAGAGAGAAGGAGGAGGAGGAGGAGGAGGAGGAGGAGGAGGAGGAATTATTGTTTCAAGTAGCTTTTTAGTAGAATTTCTAGGATTTTTTAAGTATGCCATCACATCATCTGCAAAGAGTGAGAGTTTTGATTCCTTATTGCCTATTCTAATTCCTTCAATTTCTTTTTTCTTTTCTTTTGCTACAGCTAACAAGCTAACATTTCTAATATTAAGTTGAATAATAGTGGTTTATTCCCATCAAAAATGTACATCCTGATGGTTTTAGATAGATACTGCTTATCTTTTTAAGGAAAACTTCATTTATTCTTATGCTCTCTAATGTTTTTTTAATAGGAATAGGTGCTGTATTTTGGCAAAAAGCTTTCCCAGCATCTATTTGAGATAATCACTTGATTTCTGTTAGTTTTGTTATCAATATGGTCAATTATGCTGATCTTTTTTTCTGATATTGAACCTACCTTGCATTCCTAGTATAAATCTTAGCTGGTCACGTGTTTTATCCTGGTGATAACTTGATGTAATCTCTTTGCTAAAATTTTATTTAAAATTTTGCATCAATATTCATTCTGGAGATTGGTCTACAATTTTCTTTATCTGTTTTGGCTCTTTCTGGTTTAGGTATCAGCACAATATTGGTGTCATAGAAAGAATTTGTAAGCATTCCTTTGGCTATTTTTTCAAATAGTTTATTTAGAACTGATTTTTCTTTAAATGTATAGTAGAATTTGCTTATAGTTCATTTGATCCTTGAGATTTTTTTCTTTGGGAGTTCAGTGATGGCTTGTTCAATTTCTTTTTCTAAAATGGAATTATTCAGGTATTTGATGTCCTCTTCTGTTAATCTGGACAATTAATATTTTTGTAAATATTCATTCACTTCACTTAGATTATCAGATTTATTGGCATACATTTGGGCAAAATAGCTCTGATTTTTTAAAATTTTATTTATTTAAGGCAATGGGATTAAGTGACTTGCCCAAGGTCACACAAGTAGGCAATTATTAAGTGTCTGAGGCTGGATTTGAACTCAGGCCCTCCTGACTCCAGAACTGGTGCTCTATCCTCTGTACCACCTAGCTATCCCTAGCTCTGAATTTTTAATTTCAATTTCCCTTTTCATCAGTGGTGTATTCACCCTTTTCACTTTTGATATTGATTTTCTTTTTTCTTTTTTCAATCAAACTGAGCAATGGTTTACCTGTTTTATTGTATTTTTAAATAAAAATCACTTAGTTTTATTTATTAGTTCAATAGCTTTTTTTTAACTTTCAATTAAATCTTTTAAATTTCAAATTCTGCTACTGCAATTCTGTTTTTGGAGAACTGCTATGTCAACCAGTATTTATTAAGTATCTCCTGGGTACCAGATTCTGAATATGAAGAAAGACCATGGTGGAAACAACTTGCAAATCACTGTTGACACATACAGTGGCATTTGGAGGTAAATATTAAAGAGAAATCACTAGCTGCAGGTAGGGAAGGGAAGGGGAAAGGGGAGAAATAGGGAACAATTTCTGGCAGAAAGTAGCATTAGAATGGGGTCTTGAAGGAAACCAAGAGGGTCAGAAAGGTAGAAATGAGGAGGGAGAGTCTTGGCATGGATAATGCAAAGACATGGGGGCAGGAAGTAGAGTGTTGTATGTGAGGAATAGCAAATAGCTGGTGTTGCTAAAGCCAGTTGGATGTCTGTACTAAGTCTAGCACCAAGATGATGAGCCCTTGGATGCAGGGGCTGCCAGGTGGCTAAAAGAGATTTCAAGGCTTCTATACCAAACAACAGGGGGATCAGACTTGTGAGGCTCCACTATACTTCCAGCATATTGGAGAGAGGGAAATACAATTTGAACAAAAGATCATTAGAATAGTTGAGGTAGGATGTGACAAGGGTGAAGTTAATATAGTGGATAAAATCCTAAGTCTAGCATCAGGAAAATCTGAGTTCAAATCTGGCCTGAGGTCTTAACAGCTATGTGCCCCTGAGTAAATAAGTCACTTAACCTCTGTCTACCTCAGTTTCCTTGACCATAAAATAAGATCATAATAGCATCTACCTCCCCAGGGAAAAAGTCAGGATTAAATGAAATAATATTTTTAAATTCCTGACTGCTCTTATATAAATGCTTATTCCCTTCCCTGTGAGCAGTGAGAGAAGGAGATGTATATAAGATATTGTAAAGAAAGGAATGATAAGACTTGGCAAAAGATTGGATATGTGGGGTGAGCATGAGTGAAGAATTGAAGATGATACAAATGTAGACTGTCCAGGTGACTGAGAGGATGATGGTGGCTTGAACAGCAATAAAGAAACTGAGGAGAGGGACAGGAGGTTTGAGGAGAGAAAGATAATGAGTCCTATTTTTGACATCTAACATTTGTGATGTCTAGGAGATATCCGGTTTTAGATGTTCAAAAGCTAACTAGAGAGACTGGATTTTAGACAAGAGGCTAGCTATATAGATCCGACCTTCATCAGCTTTGAAACAATAATTAAACCCAAGGGAGGTGATGAGATCATTAAGCAAGCTAGTATTAAGTAGAAGAAAAGATGACTCAGGATAGAGCCTTGGGAGTCACCCCCAGTTAGTAGGCCTAACCTAAAGGAAAGCCCAGGAAAGGAGACTGAGAAGGGGCTCTCAGACAGGAAGGAAGAGATCCAAGAATCTAGGAGAAGAGGATGATGGACTATGTCAAAAATAGCTGACAATAATTCACTGAAGGGGCATCTAGGTGGCACAGTGGATAGAGCACTAGCCCTGGAGTCAGGAGGACCTGAGTTCAAATCCAGCCTCAGACACTTAATAATGACCTAGCTGTGTGGCCTTGGGCAAGCCACCTAACCCCATTTGCCTTGCAAAAACATAAAAAAAAAAGTAAAATAAAAAAATAATTCACTGAGCTTTAATGAAATACTCAATCTGTGTCAGTCATTGTGTTAATGTCTAGGGATATAGATAGAAGTAAAAAGCAAGCCACTCCCTGCCCTCAGGGATCTTACATTCTGGTGGAGAAAGATAATACAACAAAGGGAACTGAAAAGTCAGAGTGGAAAGAAGGGGAGATGGGACTTTATGTCAGAACTGGATTGGTGGGGGGGGCAGAGCCAAGATGGCAGCATGAAGGCAGCATTTCCCAGGAACTCCTTCCCCCCAAAATTCCAAAAGCTGTCAAATTATGACTCTAGTCAAAATTTAGAGGGGCAGAACCCACAGAAAGACTGACTGATACATTTTCCCAGTCCAAGATAACTTAGAAGCTCTGTGGGAAAGGTGTGTTTTATCAGGACCAGGAGTTGGAAAAAAGCCCCAGCCACAGCCCAGTGAGCCCAGCCCAGCCCAGGGATGACCAGGAACAGTCTGAAGGAGCATGAGAGAACTCTGCTACACCATAACGAGTGTGGAGTGAGGAGCACTGGCCACAGAATGGGGGAAACAAGCCTGCACCTCCAGAGCACAGCCCACAGGAGTCAGAGGAGACTGCAGAAATCTCTCTTTTCTCCCTGGGGCAGGATTGTTCTGTTTACCCACACTCAAATCCAGTTTGCAGTTTGGCCTTCCATACTAAGATAGCAGAACTCCTCCTCACAGTTCCAGGGCAGAGGTGAGAGCCTGTATTCATCTACATATGAAAGCACAGGCAAGAAAGCATAAGACCTTGAAGGAATAAAGGTCCCAGTGGGGTGACCACCCCCACAAAACCCCAAAGCCTTGGAAGTGCTGTAAATTAGTCTTGGGATGAGGAAATGAGTAAACAACAGAAAAAGAAGAATCTGACCATAGAAAAATTATTTTAGTACTATGGAAGATCAAAACACATACTCAGATGATGACAAAATTGAAGCTTCCATATCCAAAACCTCCAAGAGAAACAGAAAATGGGCTCAGACTATGGATGAGCTCAAAAAAGACTTTGAAAAGCAATTTAAGGGAGGTGGGGGAAAAACTGGGAAGAGAAATGAGAGCGATGCAGAAAAATCATGAAAACTAAATCAGCAGCTTGGTGAAAGAAATACAAAAAAATACTGAAGAAAATAATATGTTAAAAACCAGTTTAGGCCAAATGGAAAAAGCAAAACAAAAGGCAAATGAGGAGAAGAATGACTTAAAAAGCAGAATTGGCCAGCTGGAAAAGGAGATAAAAAAGCTCTCTGAAGAAAAATAACTCCTTCAAATGCAAAATGGAGTTAAAGGAAGCTGATGACTTTGCAAGAATTAAAACTCTTCCCCAAAAGTCAAAAATTAAAAGAAAATGTGAAAATATCTCATTGGAAAAACAACCGACCTCAAAAACAGTTGCATAAGAAATAGTTTAAACATTGTTGAACTACCTGAAAGTCATGTCCAAGAAAAGAGACTAGACATAATTTTTCAAGAAATAATACAGCAAAATTGCCCTGAGATCCTAGAAGCAGAGGGTAAAATAGAAATTGAAAGAATTCACTTCCTAAAAGAGATCCCAAAAGAAAAACTTCCAGGAATATTATAACCAAATTCCCAAACTCCCAAGTCAAAAAGAAAATTCTAAAAACTGCCAGAAACAAACAATTCATCTGCCATGGCTCCATAGTCAGGATTACACAGGATCTGGCAGCATCTACATTAAGGGCTCATAGGGATTGGAATATGATATTCCAGAAGGCAAAAGATCTTGGTTTACAACTGAGAATCAACTACCCAGCAAAACTGAACATCCTCTTTCAGGGGAAAAGATGGACTTTTAATGAAACAGGGGACTTTCAGACTTTCCTATTGAAACAACCAGAGCTGAACAGAAAGTTTGATCTCCAAGTACAGGACTCTGCTGAACCATAGAGGGGGTGGACTAATTATGAGGAACTTGATGATGTTGAACTGTTTGTATTCCTTCATGGGAAGAAATTACTGATAACTCATATAAACTTTCACATTTACAAGGGCTGTTAGAAGGAGCATTTATAGACAGGACATAGGAAGGAGCAGAATATAATGGTATAATATAGTAAAAGATGGAATCAATGGGTGATAAAGGGAAGTACTGGGAGGAAGAGAAAGGAGAGGAAGAAGGAGCTAAGAAATTTCAGTTTCAAGAAAAAGCTTTTTCAATGGAGTGGAATGGGGGAAGGCAAAGGGGAATGAATGAGCCTTCATTCTCATCAGAAATGGCCCAGAGAGAACATAACATACACACTTAAAGGGGTGAGGAAATTTATCTTACCCTAGAGAAAAATGAGAAGAGGGGGATGGGATACAGGGGAATGAGGGGAGAGAAGGGGGGGAAATACATGATAGAAGAGTGGAAATATTGTGGGAGAAGGTACTCAGACACAAAACACTTTTGAACAGGGCCAGGATGAAAGGAGAGAGAAAGAATACAATAAATGAGAGTGGGGAGGAATAGAGTGGAGGGAAATACAGCTAGTAATAGCAACTGTGGGAAAAATAATGAAGCAACTTCTCTGGTGGATTTATGATAAAGAAAGCAACTCACCCCAGAGACAGAGACATTGTAATCTGAATATAGACTGAAGTACATTTTTTTTCTCTCTTTCACTATTCTTGAGATTTCTCATCTTCTTGGGGGGGAGGGGGTTATGTTTACTCTAATAACAAAATTATTGTAATAATATAAAATAAATAAACCCCCAAAAAAGAACTGGATTCTGGAGAGAAATGAAAGAAGGCTGACTTGGGTCCTTCTTCAAAATGGAGGTTTGAGTTGGTACTCACCAATGGGAAAAGGTTCTTCCAGGGTGAGGAGTCCACAGCAATGAGTGAGAAAGCAGCTGAAGCTGGAGGCAAAATCCATAGTTGGAAATGAAACTGGAGGAGAAGGAAAGATGACTGGTCTGGGGGCTTTCTCAAAATGAATGTTCTGGAAGAGTCAGGGAGGGTGAGATCTGAGAAAATACAATCATATTGAGCAAATTAGAGATCATTGGTGACTTTGGAGAGGGAGTAGTTCTTGTGAGACAAGATGGCAGAGGGTTTAAAAATGAGAGGAGAGGAAGTGGAAACATTAAATGGAGACTGCTTTCCCAAGGGATTTCATCAAAAAAGGCAGTTAAAAAGGCAAAATGATTGCTAGGAGAGGTGGTTGGATCGAGTGAAAGTTTTCTTTAAGGATGGGAGAGACATGGGCTTGTGAGTAGATAGAAGGTAAAGAGTGCCAGTAGATAGGGAGAGACTGAAGATTAGGAATAGAGAGGTGCAGAAATTAACCTTCTTTTCAGAAGCCAGATCTAGGGAATAATGAATGAATGTTACATGAAGATATATTTCAGCTCAACAAAAAAAGTATTTTCTATCACTTAGAGCTGCCCAATTATGGAACAGGAGTGAGCTCTCCATCATTAGAGGTATTTAAGCAGAGGCTGGATGTCCACTTTGTCAGGAAAATTCCAGAGGAGATTTCAGCAGAGAGCAGGGCATTGAAATATATATTATCTTGAATGTTACAGCTCAATAAAACAAAGCATTTTTTGCCAATTTGAGCTGTCCAATTATGGAATAGAAATGAGTTCTCCATCACTAGAGATATTCAAACAGAGGCTGGTTGTCCGCTTTGTCAGGAATATTCCAGAGAAGATTCTAAATTAAAGAGGCAATTGAAATCTATGTTATGTTGAATATTACAGTTTAATTTCTACCAATTTGAACTTTCTAAATAAGGAATGAGAGTGAGCTCTCCATCATTAGAGGCATTCAGGTAGAGGCTGGATGTCCACTTGGTTAAGAATATTCCAGAGGAGATTCTAGATTAGAGCAGGCAGTTGAAATCTATGTTATCTTAAATATTACAGGAAGTCATATTTCAGCCCATTTTTTAAAAAAAAGTATTTTCTACCAATTTGAGGTACCCAATTATGAAATGGGAGTGAGTTCTCCATCATTATTCAAGAAGACACCAGATGTCCTTTTTTCAGGAATATTTCAGAGGAAATTTCAGCATAGTACAGGCAGTTGAAATCTGTGTTATCTTGAATGTTACAGCTTAATTTTTTTTTTAAAAAAATGAGCTGCTCAATGAAGGAAAGAGAGTGAACTCTCCATCACTAGAGTATGAGGCTGGATATCCGCTTCATCAGGAATATTCCAGAGGAGATTCTGGATTAGAGCAGGCAATTGAAATCTATGTTATTTTGAACGCTACAGGTTAATAAAAAAATATGTTCTATCTATTTGTGGAATGGGAGTAAGCTCTCCATCATTAGAGGAATTCAAGGAGAGGTTAAATGTCCACTTTGTCAGGAATATTCCAGAGGAGATGAGTTGGTATCTATGTTATCCTGGGACTTTTCCCATTCTACTCAGTCTCTGCTTCTCTGTTTCTTGGAATTCCCAGTTTTCTTCAAGACCCTGCTCAAGTGAGTAGGTGCTTAGTAGATAGGCATTTTGTCTTGTATATAACACATGCTTAATAAATGCTTACTGATTGGTTGCTCTGAATTCCACCCTTTGGGGATACACATAACAGATGTGATCTGAGTCAGAGAGATGGGGTGATGCGGTATAAAGAACTCTGCCTGATTCTTCTTCTTCTATGTGTGTCACATTGGGATCTACCTGGAACATAGTTTCTTTTTCTTTGCAAAAGGAGGGGGACTAGATGGTCTCTAAATGTCCTTCCAGTTCTAAAGTTATGGTTATGACTATCATTATCTAGTATTTCCATAGTACTGTAATAGTAGCAAAGTGCTTTCCAAATATGATCTATTTGATCCTCAGAACAACCCTTGAAGTAGTGCTATCATTATACTCATTTTTCACAGATGAGGAAATTGAGGCAGACAGAAATTTGATGACTTATTCAAGGGCACACAGCTAGTAAACATCTGAGACCATATCTGAACTTTGAGTTTTTATTATCTCTTCTCCTCATGATAAACTTTTAAATATGGAAGACTGATTTTGTTCCTTCTTTGGTCTAGGTTCACAGCTTCATTGCCTCAGATTGCTAAACTCATAGACTCTTAGAGCTAGAAGATGTGTTAGATTATAGAACATCAAATGTTAGAGATCTTAGGACATAAGTGGTTAGTCCTAAAATATCTCCTCATTTTACAAATGAGGAAGCTGAGACCCAGTAATAGGAAATGACTTGTCTCAGAGAGTTGGTGGCAGAGCTAGAGACAGTACCCAAGTCTCTGGACTTCCTGTTTCGCCAGGTCATCTCAGGCCTCCCTCTATCCTTGTGAGCACTCTTTGTAGCCTGCTGATGTGTGTGGGAATGATGCTGTCTATAGCAACTGACGTGGACCTGGTTTCTAAGGGATGTGGCTCTTCAGTTTGACCTAAAGGAAAATGGACACCCTGGATTGATTTAACCCTGATAGACAAGCCAGGGATCAAAATTCTGTAAAATCTATTTTTTCTCTTCACTTATTGTCTTCTTGGGGAGGCTTCTGTCTCGAAATTTTTGTTGATGGGGAAGTATTTCATTTTGGGGATGGTAATAAAAAATAGCTATTCTCACAATGCTTTGGAAGCTATCACAAGAGAGGCAGAGTGCAATGTAGAATTAGGTAATTGGGGAACTGATCAATGGAGAAACCCAATTAATTCAAGGTAGACTTCCATGGTAGGTCAATTGGCCTGTTTAATCAAAGTCTGAATAATATATATTCAACTGGTCAATCTTTCCCTGGTGTTCTGAGAGCCACAGGCTGCCAGAATTCAGCTTCATAACTTGAAAAGCATGATCATCCCAGTCTAGTAGCTCATTAAGACAGATCGATGCTCCAGACTGGTGACATAAACACGATAGACTGTGTGTATTTGACAAACCATCTTCACATGCATGCCCAGAGTTGCGAAGGAATTTGTCTAAAGTTCCAAAGAAAGTCTGAGGCTGAGCTGCAAGTGAGAAGCTCAGTCTCCTCATGGCCAAGGTCATCCGCTTGCCCCAGGGTCATCATTCATGTTGGTATGTGACCTAGACCTTGTCAAGGTCTTTTAGCACAGCTGCTCTGGGAGACAGGTAATGCATTATTATCTTGACCATTTTACAGACATGGAGACTGAGGCTCAGTGAGATTAAGGGCCTTATTTGAGGTTAGAAAGCTAGAATCACAGAGTCCTTTAACAAATCTATAAGTGTATGATTCTGGGCAAGACCTCCAAACAACTCTCTAAGACTGTGTCCATAGACACAAAAATCACAGATCTGATCAAAAAATTAAAAAAAAACAACTCCCAATAACATCCTCATCAAATAAGGATCCAGGCCCAGCTTGAAGACTTTGCTAATTGAGTAGCTCACTACTTCCTGAAGCAGTTATTTTTAGACAGCTCTGATTATTTCAGTTTTTTTCCTCCCTGGTGTGTCAGTGTTCAAGCTAACATATGACTCCCCCCACCAGGACTAAACAGAGCTCTCCAACTATTATTTTCATAGGGCAGAGGACAGTGGGATCTTCCCCTCTCTCCCTCTGTTCATCTTGCTGTTGCTATTTTTAAGACTTCCTTAGATCAATTCCATTTTCTAGGCTGCTCCATTATCCAAGTTGGGACTTCATTGAGCCCCTCAATTCTCTCGTACTCCAAAAATCATCTAGAGGAGTGTTCCTTACTCTTAGCTCCATTTCTGAGACTTGGAGATTGATTCCAGAATCTGAGCACTTGGCTGTGAAATGCTCCTCTATTATTTGACTGTTTCTGAGTCTTCTTGGTTCCAGTTTCCTCAGTTATAAAATATGGACTAGTCAGATTCATAGGTAGAAGTTTCTTTTCAGAGAGGGCAGCAAAGTGCCAGGCAGTGACAAGAGGGTAGTGACATTGGAGTCTAGAGATCTGCATTCAAATCCTGACTAATCATTGCTCGCTGTGAAATGTTGGGCAAATCATTCCATCTCTCTCAATACCTAATCTGTAAAATGACAGAGTTGGACAGGACAGCTTCAGATGACTCTTAGAAGTCTAGATTTAGGATCCAATTACTCAGTTGATGTGGGAACAATAAATAGACCAAGGATTCTTTGCCCGGAGTCTGTGAACCTGACCATATATATACATATATATATATATATATATATATGCATATATATATATTCAGATGCATAAATGTATTTATATATATACATTTGTTTATTATGTATTATTTATAGATGCATTTGTTTGTTATTTTATATACATATAAACATATTTATCTTGATTAACCTCTGGTTGAAATTTATCATTTTCTTCACTATTTAAAAATATTATTGTAAGAAGTCTATAGCTTTCACCAGATGGCCAGCGAGGACCATAACACAAAGAAAGGTTAATAACTCCTTTTCTTTTGCACACTTAAGGGAAAACTGAAGAGACATCTAAGGACCATAGGGGAAGGAGGGAAGGACAAGAGAAGGATTCCAAGCTGGATTTCATCCAACACCTTCAAAATTAAAGTATCATTGATCCCTGCACTTTAGTTGAGACCTGGCAAAGTAGTCAGAAAGAAAGAAAGGAGGGAAGAGAAGGTATCAAGGATGATGACAGATCCTCAGGTACAAAGTTCATCACTCTGATTCTGGAGTCAATCTCCAAACCTCAGAAATGGATCTAAGATTGTTTTTCCCCTCTGACATTTTATTTTTTTTCCTTTTTGCTCTGATTCTTCTTTCACAACATGATTAATATGGAAATATGTTTAACATAGTTATAGATGTATATTTGATTATTCTCTGTCAAGGAGAGAGGGGGAGGGAAGGGAGGGAAGTAGAAAACTGTGAACTTCAAAGCCTTACCAAAAATGATTGTTGAAAACTATCATTGCATTCAGTTGGAATTTATAAATTTAATAAACAAATTTATTATAAAAAAAGAAAGAAATGGACTTAAGAGTGAGAAATGCTTCTGTAGATGCTTTAGTTTACAGGAGGCCTTGCAAGGGACCATTGCCAGGACTTGTTACATTAATATACCAAGCTCTTACCAGTTGGGTGGGTAGGTCTCCTGCATCATTATTACCCCTGCATCAAGATAGGTTGGGGAAACTGAGGAAAGCCAAATGGGGAGGAAATGATGTACGTGCATTGGGGGTCTGCTCAGTTATCAGATTGGTTTCTCCACCTCTGACGTGCCAGGCAGGGAGAAGTCAGTTAATTGGGAAACTGCCCATTTGTGGTTGGGAAGGTTTCAGGCACAGAAGATCCCTGATATGGGGGCGGGGAAGATTGGTCAGAGCAGAGACAGCCTGGTGAAGAAATACTGAATATGAAGAACAAGAGGTTTTCCAAGCTCCAACAGTCATCCTTTACTGGTGATATTGATTGTGGTTTTAATACAAGCTCAGGAGTTTCTTTTTGTGCCTCTAAAATTTCCATCTTACTGAATGAAATCGGTTACTACCTGTCAAATACACCGAAGTGACTTTCCCTCTCTTCATTTTACCAGGGATGATATCGCACATTTATACAGTACTTCAAAGTTCATAAAATACTTTGCTCATGCCAACCCCAGGAGGAAACTGAGACAGTGCAGGTTTGATCATCCTTATTTTACAAATGATCCCCAGAGAGGGAAAGGTACATGTCCACAGTCACCCAGCTATCGAGTGGCAGAGACAGAGCAGGGGCAGAGAGAGGCTGTTGGGTGGGCACTTCTGCTCACAAACCCTCAGCACTCAATCCTGAGCTCTGGGCTCAGTTGCACTGAAGGAAGGGATCCTGGTCTCCCTAGGGTGGGAAAGGCCTGTTTCAGATAGAGCACCCCCACTCATTCAGATGGCCAAACACTGGAGAGGCTATTGTAGAGTCCCTGAAACCCCATGGTCACATTGCATCAAATGTGTTTGCTGAATAAGAAGACTGGATGTGGGTCACCTCTCTATTGATGTGCCTTACCAAGCTCTTTGAATATAAGTGCTGTATCACGGATGCATCCATGCCAGGGGTTAGGTTCTGACCCTTCTGGATGCTCTGTAGTTTTCAAATTTTAGAGTGTTTTGAAACTCTCCTCTCAGTACAATGGCAGCTCCTGTTTAGGAGCACAGTACATATAGATATAATTCAAAAGCGTGCGCCTAGAGCTCTGCCTCTGAGTCATCAGGCTCAATTGACCCAGTCTGTGAGTCCACCAGAATTAATTAGATTGTTCTCATTGATTAGCCTCCATCTACCAATCTCTCCCTTGAACTTTGTCTCTGTCGTGACAACCCCTGCATATGAGGAAAAATGGATACCTTTTCATCACTTTCAGGACAGTAAACGTTTAGATAATAAAGAGTAAATACTGAGCAGAGATAACCTTTCTGCTGGAAGACCCAGAATAAGCAGGTGCTTTTAGCTAATGCTGCTTCAAAAAATCTCTCTCTCTCTCTCTCTCTCTCTCTCTCTCTCTCTCTCTCTGGAGGGGGGGGGAGAAATAGACCCCACCTACAAGGAAGATCAATTTAGGGGGATATTTCCTAGCAGTATTAAAAGCAAAGCTTAGAGGATGGAATTGCTGATAAGAAAAAAGAGAAAGGTGTCCACTCACATGTATTTATCAGAAGAGGAAGGAAGTCATGGTTGTCTCTCTCTGATTTGGGGACTGAGGGGCTGCTTTCATTGACATCTGTGAGCCTTCTCTGACCCCCGTGTCCCCAGATCCCCCCTCCCTCCTTCCCCTCGGCTTACCATCCCTATCTCTAAAGCATCATTAATGCATACAAGCCAGAGAACATTGGGCAGAGGGCAAAGGATTCAGGGGGTCCCATTTCCTAGGCCCCTTTCAGTCCATTGGGGGGAGCATGGATTGGGGGCAAAGGGAAAGCTGCCCTGCTTTTCTCCAAAGTTGTGACTAGCACAAGATTGAAGAAATTTCTTTTTTTTTTTTTAGATTTTTTTTTCAAGGCAATGGGGTTAAGTGGCTTGCCCAAATCCACATGGCTAGGTAATTATTAAGTGTCTGAGGTCAGATTTGAACCCAGGTACTCCTGACTCCAAGGCCGATGCTCTATCCACTTTGCCACCTAGCCGCCCCAGGATTGAAGAAATTTCAAAGTAATTTCAAGAAAATTAAGAACTGGGAGGTGGGGGTGGGAAACGGCTTCTGGCATGTAGGAGGAAGCATCTATTTGGCCTTTAAAGGCAGATTTTCTTAAGGGCAAGATGAAGATGGGTTGGGTTTGAGACATGGGGTGAGGGAAAGTAAAATATGCAAAAAGACACAACCAGAGAGTCACAGATCTTAAGCAGGAAGAAATCCCAGAGATCATCAAGTCCAAACTTTTCATTGGAAAGATAAGAAAACTGAGGGACAGAGAAAGCCAGTGATTTGCACAGGGTCCCCAAGTTTGGAACTAGTTGAGATGGAATTGTATTTAGGTCTTCCTGAGTCCATCTGAGTCCAGGTGACTTCTTGAGACCTTCCAAAGGGGATGGCCAATGTGGTTGGATCATAAAAGTGGGGGTGGGGGTGGAGAGGGAAGGGTAGGCATCCTCAAAAGATAGACCAGAACCACCCTGTTATGAAGGGCTTTCAATGTCCAACAGAGAGGTTGGTATTAGAGGCCACAGAGAAGCTGTAGAAGCTTGGGGCTCCTCCTTCTCAACCTTCCTATTATGACTTTCAACACTGTTAGCTACATCCCAACTCCTCTTTCTCTGACTCTTCTTCTTCTTTCCCTTCCTCCTGTCTCTTCTACTCTCCTTGCCCCCCTTCTCCCTCCTCATTTTCCTCTTTCTTTTCCTCTTTTTCCTGCTCCTCTTTTTCTTCCTCCTCCTCCTCCTTGCCATAGTGATGAGTCTCACTCCTTTATCAGTTCTCAACCTAATTACAGACACATCTGCTAGGTAGATTCCTAAGCTCCAGCTTCCCCCCACCTCCCTCAAGTCCTTTCTCCACACAGCATTCAATGTGGTACAGCTAAAATACAGATCTGACTGCTTTCTTGGTGAATGAGGAAAAAGAGGCTCAGAGAGATGAATGAGATTTCTGGAGGTCCCCCGTATCATTGCAGAGCCAGACCTGGAACGGATCTCCCAGGCCATGTTAGTCAAACACCGAGTCCTTTATTTTACAAGGCAGAAAATTGAGTCAGAATGAAAGGAAGTGACTTATCCAAGGTCACACATATTGTCTGAAATCCTGACATAAAAAGTGGGAGAATGCTGAGAAGCAGAGGAGGAAACTGAAGACCAGGGAAATGTTGTGTCCAAAGCAAAAACAACATTAGAATCTTGAGACCTGAGACTATCTTAAGAACTCTCTTATTTACCAAAGGAGGAAACTGATGAAATGACCTGCCCTATGGTACATGTAATATCTTTGGTCTTGCCCCATTATAATTATAATGAGACCATTAAAAACAACTCCCTCACTTTTCAGAAGGGGAAACTGAGACCCAGAGAGATGGAAAACGTCACATATCACATACTTGGTTTTGTGTTGTAAAGGGTAGTCTTAGAAGTCATTTAGTCCAACCCTCTGCTCTCATAGGAGGAAACCAAGGTCCAAAAAGGGGAAATGACATACCCAGGATTATTTGTATTATTTGAGTTTTAGACTTGTAAGGGACCTCAGAATCCATCTAATCTAATCATCTTATTTTACAAAGGAGGAAAATGAGGTCCAGGGAGATTAAAGTGACTGACATTAGAGTTCCATAAACCATCACAGATCCAGGAGGCCACCTAGGCCTGATAAAAGAAGAAACTGAATCACAGGGAGTAAAAATGACTTGCTCAAAGTCGACTACCCATTGTATCCTAGGTCATGAGTTATTAAAAGTCCAGTTAATTCAATCACATTATTGTACAGAAGAGAAAAAAGAGGCCTGAGAAATGAAGCAAATGAGCTAAGAGCAGTCATAGATGCAGACTTCGGAAGCTAGCTAGGCAAACTCACTCATTTTACAGAGAAGGAAACTGAGGTCCATGAAAAAGAAATGGCTGCCCCAGGGTTACTCATATGATTCTAGATACTGACCTTTAAGGGAATCCATCTAGTCCATCCATCTTTTAATGGAAGCCTAGAAATGTAAAGTGACATGCCCAAGGTCATACATTGTATCTAAGATCTTGAAACAAAATGGTGGGTCAGAGATCATTTATTTCTTATTTAAAAACCCCTTCCTTTTTACAGAGGAATGAAGTGATGCCCAGAGAAATGAAATAGATAAATGCACATCACACAAAACAGCAGAGATCTAAAGTAGATGGGAGGGTCATCTTATTTTACAGAAGAGGAAACTGAGGCATAGGCAATTGAAATGACTTGCCCAATGTCACACATAGTATCATTGGTCTTGAAATTTAATGAGAGGCATTAAGGGGCAGCTGGATGATGCTGCAGTGGAGAGACTCATTCTTCCTCAGTTAAAATCCAGCCACAGACACTTACTAGCTGTGTGACCCTGGGCAAGTCACTTCATCCTGTTGACCTCAGAATCCTCACCTGTAAAGTGAGTTGGAGAAGGGACTGGCAAAATACTCTCTATCTGCCAAGAAAATCCCGAATGGGGTCACAGAGGGTCAGACATGACTGAAAAAACAACTGAACAACTAAATTAGGGAGCCTTGAATCTAATTCCTCATTTTACAGAGAAGGGCAAAACCATGGAAATATCTCATCACTTAATTTGATTCTAGACATAGATCCCTAAGAGAGCACAGAAAGCATGCAGTAGGAAACTGAGGCACCAAGCATGCCACCAAAAACATCATAGAACTGGAGTGAGAAGAACTCTTTGTACATCTAGAACATCTAGAACAACCCATTTATTTTACAAAAGAGAAAATGGAGACTCAGGCAGCTGAAGTGATTTATTTGTTCAAGGCCACAGATTGTATTTTTGATCCTGAAATGAAGAGAAAGCCGGAGAGACTATTTAGTATATCATTTTGCAACATTTATGAGTGAGACCCAGAGAAATGAAGTGACTTAGCCAGGGCCACTCATATAATCCAAGACTAGAATATGTAAGGGGTATAATACAACCACATTCTTTTTCAGAATTAGAAACTGAGGCCCAGAAAAATTAAAGGATTTGATCAGGGTCATTCATAGAATCCTGGACTTCGATTTTATAAGGAACCTTAGAAGCCTTATGAGCCAACCATTTTATTATCCAAAGGAGTAAACTGAGGTTATGAGGAGTCAAAATTACTTCCTCAAGATCCAAATCTATTCTTAAATGTCTCAGAGGTCCTCTTCCTATTTTCCAGAGAAGAAGGGTGAGACCCTGAAAGGTTACTCTTATAATTCTAGAAACTGATATGTAAGGGGCCTCAAAGATTGATAACCAAGAAAGAAGATATATGTGATTCTAGACATCGATTTATAAGAGATTTCAGAAGCCATCTTGTCTAGCCACCTTATTTTCCAAAGAAGGAAACTAAGGCCCAGGGATCTGAGTTCTAGAGATGGAAAATAGCTAAGAGACCTTGAGAGATGTAACTACCCGCTAAAATGCCCACATTGCATCCTTACTCTAGAGCTGGACGGGACCTCAGAGACCATGAAGTCTGGCCCCTTTATTATACAGAAGAGAAAACTGAGTCTCATTGAATTGAACTGAACTGATTAAAATCAAATTATGTTTGTCATTCTATAAGATAACTCAGAGATCATTTAGTCCAACTTCCTTATTTTATGAAATAGAAACTGATGTGACTTCTTTGATGTCACACATAGGTTCCAAGATCTAGACATTTAAGTGGACGACTCAGAAACCAAAGGATGAAAAGTAAGGCTCAGGAAGGGAAGTTACTTATGGGAGGCCACACATAGGCTCATAGTTCTAGACATGTAAAGTCATCTTGTTCAACCCCTCCATTTTACAGAGCTGAAAACTCAGGTAGGAAAAATGATTGCTACTCGTTCACCCATAAGATTGTAGGGAATCCTAGGGAATCTTAGGGATTATAGGAAGGTGACCTCAAAGGCCATTCAGTTCAATCTATTGATTTTACAGATGAGGAAACTGAGTCCCCTGGATATAACTTCATTTTCCCCAAGTTTACCCACAGGACCTTAAATCTAAAGAAGCAAAGTGGTAACTCAAAGGCTATCTGGTCCAACTATGGTCACAATAGAGCTGTGTGCAGGGGGGACTTTTCAAGTCTTCTAGTCAGATCTCCTCATTTTACAGAATTGAAAAGGGAGGTTTAAACAAATGAAAGGACTTTACCAAGGTCATGCGTAAGATCATAGGATCACAGATTTTAAACTGAAGGGATCTCAGAGACCAACTTGACTAAGCCCCTCATTTTGTAGTAGAGGAAGCTGATGGTGAAGGAGATTCATCACTTATCCAAGGTCTCACAGAAAGAACATGAAGATGGGTCTGAACCTGTCCTTTGTAGCATCATCCTGCCTTCTAAGACCAGTGTGGTTACTTACCATGAAGTTCTGAGGATCTGTACTTGCCTCCCATACAGCAGCCCAGAAAGCCATATTCTTCTTAAGCTTGGCTACATCAGGAAGTGAGGTGTCACTGCAATGTCAAAAAGACTTATCTTGGGACAGCTAGGTGGTGCAGTGGATAGAGCACCGGCCCTGGAGTCAGGAGGACCTGAGTTCAAATCCAACCACAGACACGTAATAATGACCTAGCTGTGTGGCCTTGGGCAAGCCACTTCACCCCATTGTCTTGCAAAAATACCTAAACAAATACTTATCTTCTTGAGTTCAAATCCAGTCTCAGATACTTGCTGTGTGACCCTGGGCAAGTCACTTAATCTTTTTGGCCTCAGTTCCCTCATCTATAAAATGAATTGGAGAAGGAAATGGCAAACCGTGCTAGTGTCTTTGCCAAGAAAACCCCAAACAGGATCATGAAGCAGTTGACACTATTCAGTAGAATATACTGGGGGAATAATATTTGGCCCCTGAAGGGGACAATTGAAAGGGTAATGCATCAACTCTAAGAGTTGCCTTCACACTGCCTCCAATGATGCAAGACTACAACTGTGCCTAGAGATGGGCAGTTTATAAAGTAATTTTTCCTGCCTGCCCTACAAGGAGAGGCAAGGAATACATAGGCCATTTTTCTCATTTTATTGATCAGGAAATTGAGGCTAGTCACTTGCGTATGATACAATGATACTTGATTAAGTACATTAGAGAGGCATTGTGGCATGGGGGGAGATAGAGTCAGGAAGCCCTAGGTTCAAATTCCACACATGGGGGCAGCTAGGCAGCACAGTGGATAGAGCACCAGCCCTGGTGTCGGCAGGAACTGAGTTCAAATCCAGCCTCAGACACTTAATAATTACCTGCTTGGCCTTGGGCAAGTCACTTAACCCCACTGCCTTTCGAAAAAAGCAAAACAAAAGAACAAAACAAATCCCACACATGCTGTCCACATGGCCCTGGACAAGTCACCTAAGGCCTCAGTCCTCTAAACAACTCTCTCTGACTATAACCTGTAGAGAAGGCATTAATCTCCACTGCCAGAGAGAGCTTCCTCATGTGAGAATTCCTAAGAACAATGAAATCCAACTCTAGTGGCTTTTCTTGGCCTGCTATGCCATAGGCACCGGAAAAACAAAAGTAATAAGGTGCCAGTCCCTTCTCTCAAGAAGCATACCATCTATCCACACCCCAACCTTCTCATACCTCAGTAGAAGCTATTCAAAAATGTTTGTGCTCTCCATATACAAACACCCCAGAGAAACAACCCTGGATCACTCCAAATTTCTGTCTTAAAAGTTGGCTTAGACTTTGCTTCTCCCTTAAGATACAAGGCCCTATACATAGCACATATGTGTTGAATAAATTGAATGAATGACTGTAGGGCCTGTTCCTTTTTCAAAACTTGTTAACAGTGACATCACTGTTAATAATGTAAATAACATTGGTCTTGGAGTCAGTGTTAGGATAGGGTGCCATTGACTGACCTATACCATGTAAAAGTAATTACCTTTGTCAAGTAAGAATATTTATTGATCACATCAATCAATCTGAATGAGGTACCAAAGTTCTGAGCTGCTCCTTGAATCAATCAAAGCTAATTCAACTAGGGGCCACAGGACATTTGTTCTGATGGGTTAAAGGAAATGGAAATTCCCCGTTGGGCCTGTATCAAATGAGGGAAAGAGTTTAGAACCCAAGAGATATTGGTCTGATGGTAGAGAAAAAGAAGTGAGGACATGCAGATGTGAGTCTAAAAGAATGAATATCACAGGACAAATGGTCAAAGAGAGGCAAGTAATACTTAGAATGATAGAGAAGACAGATCTTCTATCTGCCCTAGTCCCTTGGGCATCTATCTCCAAGCAGAAGACATAGGCTGATATCATCCACTGAGATTATTTCCTTAAAGAAGTAAGGCAATTCCAAAAAGGATCTCCTTTCCCCCCAACTTGTTTTTGCAAGGCAGTGGGGTTAATTGACTTACCCAAGGCCACACAGTGAAATAAGTATTGAGTTTGTATCTGAGGTTGCATTTGAACTCAGGTCCCTCCTGACTCCAGGGCCAGTGCTCTGTCCACTGCACCACCTAGTTGCCCCCTAGCTCCTGTCTCTTTACAGACTCTATTGCATTTTTATCCCAAAATTTCTGGTAACCTGAATGTTACCTTAACTATAACATCACTGGAGATAAATAGAAATAGAAATGTAAATTACGGCAGAGATTCTCAACTTCCTGAATTTGGAATTTTTCTAAATGGAAGTTAAGAGTAAGCGTGATTATATTTCTAACTTTTCCTTTACCATAAATTCTATGAAGCAACAAAGAAAGGAAATGTGTGTCTGAGGAGCCATTATATTTCTCCCATGCTAAAAATGAGTTTTTAAGGGCATTCAGGTGGTGTGGCAGTGGGTAGAGTACTGCACCTTGGAGTCAAGAATATTCATCTTCCTGAGTTCAAATCTAACCTCAGACATCTCCTAGTTGTGTGACCCTGTCCGTCTCAGTCTCCTCATCTGTAAAATGAGCTGGAGAAGGAAATGACGAACCACTCCTGTATCTTGGCCAAGAAATCCCCAAATAGGGTCAATGAAGGGGCAGACAAAGCTGAAAAATGACTGAACAACAGCAACAAAAATGAGTCCATTATTAAAATGTTGTTTTACTATACTTGAATTCAAGTCCTATCTCTGACCACATAATAACAGGAAGATGTAAATGTCTTAACAAAAGGCACTCTAAGGAAAAAATACTTATGACCTACTTTCAAGTTTAACCTGCTAGATTCACATTTTCTCCATCACTTTCTTAAGTCTAGAAATCAACAAACCAATTAAGCGCTGCCGTGAAGCATCTACTAATTTCTGGGGTGTAAATATTCCAATTGAAAATGGAAGACTTGGCTCTCATGAGCCTGTCTGAGCTGTCTCTAGCCCCTCTTAGCATAGTACTTATGTGCCTATGACCCGTCATTTCAGTCACCAAAGTGTTGCTAGGGTGTAGCCGAGGAGGGAGCTTCCATAACGGGAAATGCCTACCCAAAGGAAAGTATTGGTCTGAACCAACAAGGAATGTGGTTCCTGCCTGGCTCCTGGGGTTTGGGGAGATTGGTGGGGAGGGTTAAGGGGGAGATCAATGTGCAGGAAGGAGCTTTAGTGGTCATCTGGTTCAACCCTCTCATTTTACAGAGAAGGAAATGAGCCCAGAAAGGTAAAATGTTGGCCCTCTAAACCCTTCACCATCTGGCTCTAGTCTCCCTTTTGAGGCTTACTGAATCCTCACATCAACCCAGCTAGGATCCAGTCCATATGCTTTATTCACCAGCCCTTCTGCAGAAAGCTCCATCTCCAGTCCCCATGCATTTGACCTAGTCATACTCCTATCTGGGACTATTGGCTTCCCTTCCCCTCCCCCTTTTAGAACACCTAATTTCCTTCCAAAGTTGAGGCAAAACACAAGCTCCTCTGGGAAGTCTTTCTTTACTGCTGCTTCTGCCCGTTTTACACCCCCCTCAGGTTGCTCTGTATTTACCAGATGGCTCCTGTGTTTGCTCATTTACTTATTTAGTCTCTGCAAATCAGGACCTTTTCACTTTACATTCTCAGTGTCTACCAAACAATAAGAACTTAAATGTTTATTGACTGACTGATTGATGATTTATCCCTAAAGGCCGCGCCATCGGGGAGATGACACTACAACAGGCACACGAGTTCGAGGCTGTGCTACGCCACCAGTCTCACGTTCTGCTCCAGAGGCACCTGGGTCCAGTGGCCACATATGGATTGGACAATTGGAGATGACCCTGAATGGAGGGGCGACCTCGGCCTTCTTAAGCTTTCTCAGGTCACTGTTTGACGGCTAAGTCATTTGCCAAAGGTGACCTAGGTAGCAGGGGATGGACCCTAGAGTGAGAAAACTGGGACCCAGAGAATTTCTGTGACTTGTTTAAGGTCACTCATAGGACCCTAGACCTAGAGCTGGCCCTCAGAAGCCATTGAGTCTAGTCCTTCCTGTTACTGAGGAGGCAACTGAGACCTGGACAGCTGAAAGGACTGATATGAGATCACCCAGAGACCTAGAGCTGATAAGACCTGCAGGCACCTTAGAATCTAAGCCCCTCCTGTTAGTGTAGGGGAAACAGTGGCCTGGAAAGTTTTAGTGACTGGTGTGAGATCACTTATAGGCTCCTAGACCTAGAACACCTCCGAACCTAGGAAAGTCCAACCCATTCCTATTACTGTAGGAGAAACTGAGGCTTAGGGAGCTGAAGGGACTAGTGTGAAATCACCCACAAACAGACAAGTTCTTCAGAGGTCATTAAATTCAAACCCCTCCTTGACTGGAGGGGAACTTGAAGCCTAGGGAGCTGAAAGGACCCATGTGAGATGGGCCACAGGGTCCTTGACCTAGAGTCTACAAGGCCTTCAGAGGCCATTGAGTCCAACCTCCTCATTTTATACTGAACGAAGCTGAGACTTGAGGAGATTGTGACTAGCCCAAAGTCATGCTGGTAATGAATATCAGAATTTGAACCCAGGTCTGTTGACTAACAGAATTCATGATACCTCTTCACATGACCTCTGCTCCTCTGGCTCTGCACCAATACTCTTCTCACCCTTTTTACTTCTGGAAAAAAGAGCAGGTAAAAACTGTTAGAAAAATGAAAGGGTAGTTGTCAGTAGCTTGTCTCCCTCCAGTTGGTGCTTGGCCAGCACGGTCTTCTGGAAGTCAAGGTCTCCTACTCATCTGGGAAGGCTGTGGTCAAATGTACCCAGTAGAATCCAAGGCTACATACTCTAGGAGCAGCAATTGGCCTGGACAGATGGAAGGGAATTTACTTCTCTCACTGTGTCCAGTTGACAGACAGTGGAAGTTG
The DNA here is from genome assembly GCF_037893015.1 of Macrotis lagotis. Lineage (NCBI taxonomy): Eukaryota > Metazoa > Chordata > Mammalia > Peramelemorphia > Peramelidae > Macrotis > Macrotis lagotis. The sequence continues at coordinate 6,739,057 of NC_133666.1, forward strand.
GTAGGTAGGAGGGGCAAGGGATATTAGCATCTTCAGCACCTCGAAATGAAGCAGTTGAAGTTCAGGGAGAGAGAATAGCCAAGATAATAGGTCAGATTCCCTTATTGGGGGAAAGGGAGATAAGTTACACATTTATGATGCTCTCTATTTTACAGATGAAGGAAAATGGGGCAACATGGTATGTTACAGTGTCAGACCTGTGACTTACAGCCTTAATATAAGGGCAAGTCTGGCTTCAGAGACAGGAAGACCTGGATTTGAACCCTGCTTCTGACACTGTGGCTGTGTGACCCTGGTTGAGTCATTCATCTTCTTAGTGTCCTCAACAGCTTGCTGAAAACTATACATTGGACAATAGTTGAAGATCTGCATTGGCAGAGGAAAGTTTTCTACTTGGGAGTTCCTTACATCAATGGCATCCCTCCACCAGTGAAATCATAGGTCTATTCCCTATCACTACAGGTCAATTTGCTGGACTGGGCAACTGAATCACATGGCAAGAATGCCTCGGACAACTACAGAGCCAATTTGGAGGTGGTGAAGCTCCATTGCATGTGTATGCTAAAATCATTCAGTCTAAATTCAACTTACAGGAAACACCCTCTGGCCCGTTGCTGAGCATCACCTACTTCTTTGGAATGACAGGGTCACTTCTGATTGTCACCTAAGTGACTGGAGGTGGCTCTAGTCCCATGATGCATATTATTATTATTAACATTGTCTCTGAGCCTCAGTTTCCCCTCTATAAAAATGAATGCAATAACTCTTGCACTATCTGTTTCAATGAGTTGCCCTGAGGAGAGGGTCTTGTGAAACTTAAAAGTACCCTTTGAAGGAAGGATGGAGCCATTGCTTTTGTCTCTGACTCCAAGGTTCCTTCTCCTCCAAAGTGACACCTCTCTTTTCTTGGATTTCCAAGGCCTCATGCACTCCAGCTCCTGGGAGGAAAGGGACAGGTATGATGGAGCAGGTTTCCTCCACTTCTACATATAAACTCCTCCCCTACTGTTGCATTTTCATTCATCATAGAACTGGAAAGAACTTTGGCTACTTTACCTATTTAGGATTTTTATTTGAATCCAAAACACCCCATTTTGGAGATTCTCCACCTCTATTCCCAACCCTAGGTTTTACCATCCCTAAGGTTCCCAAACATAGGTCAGTATGACAGTTTCTAGTCCAGTGCTGGATCTCCCATTTTCTTCCATTCTCAGGAAGGCGGAGAAGCAACTTTGCAAGCTTCAGGGGGAGTGGGCAACTTTCAATGTTCCCTGTAATTGGGGCAGATCTGCATTTTACTTAGCAATGTTGCTTTGAAGATGGTACAAATGTTCTGTGGCTCCCACCTCCCTCTTGGTGGGCAACTTGCATGTAGAAGCTTTATTCCATTGAATTCACTTCAATGAGCCTTTCTTGAAATGGATTTCCTCATCTAAGACCCCTCTAAGCAAGTGGGGAAACAAAAGAAAGACTGGGATTTGTTTTTGGGGGGTGGGTGCAAGGCAATGGGGCTAAGTGACTTGCCCAAGGGTACATAGGTAGGTAATTATTGAGTTTCTGAGGCCCAATTTGAACTCAGGTCCTCCTGACTTCAGGGCCGGTGCTCCTTCCACTTTGCTACCTAGCTACCCCCAGGAGCTGGGTTTTTCAACTAAAAAAGTATGAAGCCCCAAAGGATTTAAAATAATGGGCACATGGAGAGTCAAAGTTTGAGGCCTAAGAAAACCACTCTCTTCTAATTCTGAGCTACCTGTGCTCTGCCAGTCTCCTCTTAGTTAATGTTTTCAGAATTTTTCACTGTTTGCCCTCAGAAGGGAGGTAGGAAGAGAGGGGAACCCCTGAATTCTTCTATCGGTGACCTTGACACTGTTGCAAATCCCCTTTCTTCCTCTCCCCCTCCCTATTTCCATTTACAGATGGGAAAACTGAGGCCCAGAGGAACAAAGGGGCCTTTGCAAGGCTATATAGTTAGTTGGAGGAAAAGCCAGAATGGAAACTCCTGAATTTTCAGAAGCTATTTAATATGTTATCCAATATTGACGATATGACACAGAAAGACAAACAAAATTTTCTTGCTGACAATACTGCTACTACTACTACTACTAGTCCTTTGACATGGAAGAGGACCACATCAACCAGTGAAGTGATTGGCAACATGAACTGCACAATTATGTTTATCATAGTAAGGGGTCTGCTTTGCAAAAGCATCCTTCTCAGTTTCCTTTACTAGAACTGTTCCAGCCCATGACCTTGATTGATAGGAAAACAGAATTATTTTAATCAGAATTATTTCAGGCTTTGCTAGTCAAATTCCCAGAAGGGCCAAGAATATGAACAGAAAGTTGGAAAGACAGGCATCCTTTCTCTATCTTTGCTCAACCCTTTTCTAAACTTCTTTATGTAGATTTGAGAACAGAAAAAATTTTGTGCTTGGCAGACTGAGGAACCCCATGACTAGAGATCTGGGAGGTCTAGGACCAGCTAAAGACTCTTATAGGTCTCTACATGTTCCAAGCATGGTGCTAGGCTTGGATCTTATAGCCCATGAGAGCCACCAGTCTACAACAGGTATCTATCAAGACAGGATCTATGGCCCCAAGAGAGAGGACTATGGGCAATTTAGATCATCCACAGGAGTTAATGATGCTAACATCGATACATCACTGTGTTAGAAGAAAGGAGCAGATTGCTTCAAAGTTTTGCAGGAATGATTTTTGGTACATGAAGTAGAAGGTGACAAAGCCTGAAGTCATATGGTAAGTATTTCTGAAAAGATCTGAGAGGCAATTTGGTGGTAGTGAAACTCCATGCCATGAGTCTTCTAGGTTTATCCAGTCTATAAATCAGTTTAAAGGGGACAATTGTTCTGGCTTTGCCGGTGGTAGTCCGCTGAAACTGATCAAGAAGAAAGTCATCAAAAGTGTGGGACTGAGAAAAGGGTATGTTGATTAAATTGACACAGCAATGAAAACTGAGGCCACACCAAACTGGTCTGGGCTGCCAACAGAAGCAGCCAACTTAGCTTTGTAATGGTTTAGAAGAAGGTAGTTGGAGATGGAACCTGCAGGGGCTTATTAGGATATTTGGATGATCTTTGGAAAGACACTAGAAGAGCAGGAAGGCAGTAAGTGGTAAATCACGTAAAGAGAGGCTCAAACCCTGGGGTCTATGAGTCTGAACTCTGCTTTCAAATAATTTTGATAGCTCTTTGGTATTCAATCATTTCAGTTGTCTGACTCTTTATGACTCCAGGTGGGGTTTTTCCGACAAAGATACTGGAGTGGTTTGCCATTTCCTTCCCCAGATCATTTTATAGGTGAGGCAAACAGAGTGAAGTGACTTGCCCAGGGTCACACTGCAAATAAGTATCTGAGGCCAAATATGAACATAAGAAGATGATTCTATTTCAAGGTGATTGACTTCCTTTGCAATCTTATGCATTTAATTTTAGACATTTAAAAACTATATTTTGAGAAGAGGTTGTAAGCTTGACCAGATTGGTTGAGGGATCTATGCCACAGAAAAGGTTTGGAGGTTTAAAGGAAGCCAATCAGAAGTTGTCGATTGTCACCTGCCAGTTTTGTGAAGCCTCTGTCAAGTTTGCAACTTCAACTATCTCCTTGTAAAAAATGAGCACTGAGCCAAGAGGAAATAGCAATTCTGTTCAGCTGCCGTGTCCAAAGCATCTTGGAGAAGACAGGACTTTGACTGAAGGCCTGAGGGGGTGGGGGGCTGGAGCAGAGAGATGCTATTAAAGTGGATTTGTAAATAGCTAAGTTGCTCTTGCTGAACCAAGTTTGGGGGCCAATGCAAAGACATGAATTTGGGAGAAGGAATATTATGGATGAGGAGCAAGAAGTACGACAGAGTGAGTGAGGGAGAGAGAGACAGACAGAGACAGAGACAGAGACACAGACACAGACACAGAGACACAGAGACAGAGAATGGAGGTTTAATGTCAGTGCACTCTGTAAACAACTGCCAATATGGTAGTAACTCTGAAGCACAGTTATGTCCATATCACTTTTCTTTAAGAAACTACCTCTTGTCTCTAACATTGATTCCAACCTGGGGTCTGGGAACTTGATATTTCAATTTTTAGATTTTGTTGTTGTTTAGTCATTTTAGTCGAGTCTGACTCTTTGTGAACCCCATTTGGGGTTTTCCTGGCAGAGATACTGGAGTGGTTTGTTATTTCCTTCTGTAACTCATTTGACAGATGAGGAAACTGAGGCAAACAGGGGTAACTGACTTATGCAGGGTCATACATCTAATAAGTTTCTGAGACCTGGCTTGAACTCAGTTGATTAGAGAGATACAAATTAAATCATTTTAATGTACTACCTCACAACTATCAACTTAATTAATATGACAAAAAAGAAAGTGATCAATATTGGAGGGAATGTGGGAAAATTGGGACACTAATGCACTGTTCTTGGAGTTGTGAACTGGTCCAACCATTCTAGAGAACAATTTAGAACTATGCCCAAAGGGCAATAAAAGTGTGCCATACCCTTTGCGTCAGCAATACCACTACTATACCCCCCAAGAAAGAAAAAATAAAAAATAAAAATGTCAAGGCAAAAGGAACTATACAAAAATATTTATAGCAGCTCTTTTTGTAGTAGCAAAGAACTGAAAATTGAGGGGAAGCCCATCCATTGGGGAATGGATGTGATGCTGTACTGTTGTTCTATAAGAAATGATGAACATATTAAAAAAGAGGCAAGAAAGAGTTTTGCAGTAGAGTGAAAGAAGAGGAAGGTAAAGTGAAGTAAGTGAACCTTACTCTCATTGCAAGTGTCTCAGAGAGGAAATAATATGCACAATCACTTAGATATGGAAATCTATCTTACCCTAGAGAAAAATAGGAGAGGGAAGGGATGGGGAAAGGGGTCAGTGGGAGGAGAGGGGGTGTAGGTGAGAGAAGAGAGGGAAGATCATGGGAGAGGGGAGTCAGATACAACACACTTTGGAGGAGGGACTGGGTGAAAGGAGAGAGAGAGAGAATAGAGGAAATGGGACTGGAGAGGAAAAGGACTGAGGGAAATACTAGCTATAGCAACTGTGGAAAAAATGTTGAAGCAGTTTCTCTGATGGACTTAAGATAAGAGTGCTATCCATCCCAAAGACAGGACTGATCTTGTCTGAATGCAGACTGAAGCATGCTTTTTTCCCTCCCTTCATTTTTCTTGAGGTTCTCTTTCTTTGTGGGTGGATTATGTTTACTTTTGCAACATGACTATTGTGGTCACAGGCTGCACATTTTTAAGTTACACCGAGTAACTTATTTTTCTCAATGGGGGAAGTAGGATAGAAGGAAGGGAGAGAATTTGTAACTCACAATTTTGGAAGTAAATGTAGAAACTTGCTTTTTGCATCTAACTGGGGGAACATTTTTTAAATAAAATGAATAAATTAAAAAAAAGAAATGATGAACGAGCAGATTTCAGAAAAACCTGGACTTACATGAACTGATGCTGAATGAAGTGAGCAGAAGCAGAACATCCTTAACAGCAGCACTGTATGATGATCAGCTATGATAGACTGAGCTTTTCGTAGCAATATCAACGATCCAAGACAATTCCAAAAGTTGTGTGATGGTAAATGCCGTTCATATAGAGAGGAAACCACATAGAGTCCAAATGCAGATCAAAGCAAACTAGTTTCACTTTGTTTTTGCTTTCTTCTTTTTCTTTCTTGTGCTTTTCCCCTCTTGTTCTGAATCTTCTTTCACAGCATGACTAATAAGAAAATATGCCTTACATGATTGTATATATACATATATCAGATTACTTGCTATCTTGGGGAGGGAAAATGAGATGTGAGGGAGGGAGAAAATTTGAAACTCAAAATTTTACAAGAATATATGTTGAAAATTATCTTTACATGTGATTGAAAAAATTCTACTAAGATAAAATAAAAACCTCAGGAATTGAATCTTTCTGATTCCAGACCCAGCACTCTATACATTGCACCACTTAACTGCCTCAATATTTAGATAACTGTATTTCAACATAAGTGTTTTGCTTTTGTGACCCTATGGATTTTATTTTATGTATTTACAAGCACAAATCTGAAAATCATTCTGTAGGCTTCACCAGATTGTCAAAGGAAAGGGAACAATGGCCCAGAAAAGGTCATTAAGAGTCCTGGATCAAAGGTAAAGCAAAAACTCATTTGTTTGGCTTAGAAAGTCCTTCATAATCTGGCCCCAGCCAGCCTTTCCATCTCTTATTACATATTACTCCCCTTCACGCATTCTGTCCTAGCCAAAGGTGTAGATTTGCTGTTCTTTGTACATGACATTCCATCTCCTGTCTCCATGGCTTTGTACACATTGTACCCCTTGCCTGGAACACCCCCCCGCTATGACCCTTACCTAGTATCCTTTGATTTTGATTTGATTTGTCCTTTAAAGCCCAGCTTAAATACCTGTCTATATTTTCTGCCACCCCTCCCCAGTTGTTTGTATTCTCTGAAAATCATTCTCTCTCTCCCCATCCATCCATCATCTCTCTCTCTATACTGACACACATTTTGGTGATTATTTTCTATGTACATATGATTTCTCCTCAGTGAGATGTGAACTCTTTGATATTAAGATCAGTTTGTTTTTGTCATTGAGATATCATTTCTCACAACACAATGGCTGGCGCATTGTAGGCACTTTAAAGTTCTCTGAAAGAATTGAATTATCCCCTAGCTTTGACCTCTCGGTCCAAGAAAGTTATGAGAGAATGAAGTAATAGTTTAAAGGCCAAGTACATTGTCAACACTTTCAGCAAGTGGATAGAATTCTGCTAAGAAATCATGATATGGAGGGACCCAGGCTTAGAGACTGTCCAATGGAAGGCCATAACAAGTAGGAAAGAGGCCAAGCAATCGACCTATTTGTCAGCAAGTTTGAGACAGGTGAGAAGTCTACCAAAACAGTATAGCCCCACTCCCATCGCCTTGCCATGGCTTGAGTTAATAGAGCACTGGAACTTGAAGCAGGGAAGAACTAGGTTCAGACTCTGCCTCAGACACTAGCTTTATGAGTTTGAGCAAGTCACCTTTAAAAAAAATTTTTTTATTTAAAGTAATGGGGTTAAGTGACTTGCCCAAGGTCACACAGCTAGGCATTTATTAAGTGTCGGAGGTCAGATTTGAACTCAGGTACTTCTGACTCCAGGGGTGGTGCTTCATCCACTGCTCCACCTAGCTGCCCCCCTGAGCAAGTCACTTTAACTCTTGGGACCTCAATTTCCTCATCTGTAAAATGAGAATGTTGAATTCAATGACTTCAAAGGACTGTTGCAGATCTGAGTCTGGTAAGAGTCTGTCTGACCTCTTGGTGGGTGAGTATGGAGAAGCAATGGAAATTTAGCTAAGTATAAGAGGCCACTGACCCACTGCTAAGAAACTGCTAGACTTTGATAAAAACTTGGAAGAGTCAGATGAGGATGCAGTTGAGTTTTGGTTTTGTCCAAGGGTTAGCAAACACAACTGTTCAGATCAGTTATACATCTGCTTTGTAGCTTACTATGAAGTTGTGAGGCCTTCTAGACAATGGAATGCATCCCTTGTAGACTATGCTAGCTAGCTTGAGTCCTCCCCAAACTTTGGACTGGAATTGTAGACCAAAAGGGCTGAAGGTGTTGATAGAGATAAGTCTCAAGCTTTTATCAAACGTTTATTGTGTAGAGACACAAAGAAAGACAAAACCATCCTGTCTACCCCCAACAAGTCCCCACTAATCATGGAGAAGACAAGTACATACAAAGCAGTTTCTAAAAGTATAAATGGGAGATGATCTCAGAGGCAGGTACCAACCAAGGGGGACTGGGAATGATGGTACATGAGAAACCATGGGGTATGGTGGAGATCAAGCTAGTCTCAATTGAAAAAACTTGTGTTCAGTCCTGTTTCCAATGCAGGGGAATTGTGTGGTCCTGACCAAGTCACCCAGAACTTTGAGTGAGTTTACCCAGAGAGATCCCAAGTCTCCATATGAGAAAGTTCAGTTCAAAAAAGACATGAGCTTGAGGGCACTAGCAGGAGACGAGAGACATTTGAGCTAATGCTGGAGAAAACAAGACAGACCACTCAATAAGAAAATAAGGGAAAAAACACCAAAGCTTCTTTTCAGACTATTTGCCTTTCTTATGGCTGAGATAAGGAAGACTGGATTTTTATTAAAAGGCATATAAAAATATGTCTAGCTTTTGAACTTAAAGAGATTTGTGGAGAAAGCCTTAGAGAAACTTCCCAAGTTCTCTGTCCAGAAGTGCCATGCCTGAAGGTGTCTAGCAGAATCATGTCTGAAAGGCTCCATGTCCAATGGAGCAACAGCCCTTGAAGTAGCAGACAACAGGGGAGTTCAGAGCAAGTCACAGGTCTGGGAGGCAGTGCTATGACATTAATAAGAGGTATCAGTGATTCAGCTACATCAAATCTGTGAGTTGCCTTTCCATTCAGGTGCCTATGCCACATATGATCCCAGCAGGAATATGCCCTTTGTGTATACAGTTCTTGCTGCTCATGTATTTATTTACAAGGAAAATACCTCCCAGATTGAAGAGGAAAATGTGTTTGTGCAATGTTTCTTCTTATGCTATTGCATGAATGGCTTGGGTTTGAGCTAATCTTCTCGTGATTATTAAAGGTAAACACATTGGTTAGCTATGGTCTGGAGGGGATGAGGACTCATAGAATATCTTGACCCTGGCTAATCTTTTCCAGGGGACCATCTGAAGTGAATTGGGATGAACCCCTCTATATGCCCCATACACCAATCCTAGCTTCCCCCCCTCCATCAATTCTACTCCAAAAGTTCTCAGCAATTGCTTCCTTACCTTGTTAGAGGATCACTGTGGTATATGTATGTCATGGAACACTATTGTTCTATTAGAAGCCAGGAGGCATGGGAATTCAGGGAAGCCTGGAGGGATTTGCATGAACTGATGCTGAGTGAGATGAGTAGAACCAGAACATTGTACACCCTAACAGCAACATGGGGGTGATGATCAACCTTGAAGGACTCACTCATTCCGTCAGTGCAACAATCAGGGACTATTTGGGGCTGTCTGCAGTGGAGAATCCTATCTGTATCCAGAGAAAGAACTGTGGAGTTTGAACAAAGACCAAAGACTATTACTGTCAAATTAGAAAAAAAAAAAGCATTAATACCATTATGTAATTTTGTTATCTCATACTATTTTTTCTTCCTTAAGGATATGATTTCTCTGTCATCACATTCAACTGAGATCAATGTATAACATGGAACCAATATAAACACTAACAGAATGCCTTCTGTGGGGGGGGGGGGGGGGGGGGAAGGAAGCAATAATGGAGGAAAAATTGTAAAACGCAAAATAAATCAAATCTTTTTTTAAAAAAAAGAAAGATTTTAAAAATCCCCCAAAAAGTAGATGCATTGGGGAGAAGTCACCCATTTAGCCTTTATCAATATCTCAAGTTCTTTCCAGTGGAATATCTAGATACCAATGAATGCAAACACAGAATAATAAGAGGTTTGAAGGTGGAAGGGACCTAATTGTGTGCTACAGCATTCCTGAAAAGATCCCCAGATCTAATGCACTCAGAGGCAGCCCAACCCCTCACTTTGGGAGGACACTGAATGGAAAGGAATTTGTCCTGTTTTCCAGCCTAAATTTGTCTCTTTGCAACTTACACTCAACAAACCTAATTATGCTGGGCCCAAACAGAAAAATTCTAATCCTTCTACAATATGTTGTTATTAATCATTCATTTTGGACTCTTTGTGACTCCTTTTGGATTTTCTTGGCAGAGATATGAGAGTGGTTTGCCATTTCCTTCTCCAGCTCATTTGACAGATGAGGAAGCTGAAGCTAACAGGATAAAGTGACTTGTCCAGGTTCACATGGCTAGGAAGTGTTTGAGGCCAAATTTGAACTTAGGACGATGAGTCTTCTTGATTTCAGGCCTGGAGTTAGAGCCACTGCAATGTCACCCAGTTGCACTCATGACTGTACTACATGACAGGCCCAAATACTTGAAGACAATTTTTGTGTCCCTGCCTCGAGTTTTCTCTTTTCCAAGCTGAACACCCCAGTTCCTGCAACTCATCCTCACCTATTTAGAAGTCCTGTAAACTTTAAAAATTTTTTCAAATGATATTTTGTTTTTCCAATTGCATGTCATGAAAGTTTTTCAACATTCATCCACATGCATATGTATATTTTAAGTTACATAATTTCTTGCCACCCTCCCTTCTCATACCACCCCCCTCAGCAGCAGTCAGGTGAAGATTGTACATACACATTTGTGTTTAACATATTTACAGATAGGGGCAGCTAGGTGGCGTAGTGGATAGAGCCTTGGGTTCAAATCCAGTTTCAGACACTTAATAATTACCTAGCTGTGTGGCCTTGGGCAAGCCACTTAACCCCATTTGCCTTGCAAAAACCTAAAAAAAAGCATATTTACAGGTGTCATTTTGGGTACGAGGAATTAGGATTAAGGGAAAAGAAAGAAAACCATGAGATAGGAAAGAAATATGGAAAAGAAATTTTTATAAAGCGAATGTAGTGTAAAGTGAATGTAGTTTTTTTTTTTTTTTTGATTTTTCTTCTGAACGGGAATAGCCTTTTCCATAGCTGGTCAACTGGGGTTGTCTTAGCTTAGAAGTCCTGTAAATTTGAGGTCCTTCACCATCCAGAGGTTGCTCTCCTCCGGATGCTCAGCGATTTTATCAGAGAGCTTTTGAAAATGTGGTACACAGAGTCCAAGTCAATACTTTAGATGTGGTCAGTCCAGGACAGAAGACATTGGGACTGTCATTTCCTGTTCCTTGGACACTGTCTCTCTATATGTGGCAACCTGTTTGTGTTCATTTTTTAGCTACTACATTGCAATGGAGATACACATTGATCTTGTGGCAAGTGAGCCTCTTTAGGTTGTTTGTAGACAGATTTGTCTATTCCAACTTGCTGCACCTGTACTGTTGAGGTTGAATTTTTGGATCAGTATGTACAACCCTACAGTTGTTTTTTCTCTCCTATGACTTTGTCTGTCCTACCTGACTGATGGAACAGATTGGAAATATCCTCCAACCCCTTATGTTTGAGGTTCTGATCTCCATTTATTCCCCAGACTAGTTGTGCAGAGTTGTCCCCGGTTTTAAATGGGGCGAGATATGGGAGACTGAGGACATCAAGGGAGGCTGTGATCGTGAAACGTGTCATAGATCATAATAGAAGCACTTCTTCCTCTTTCTTAATGGGAGATTCCCCTTTCTAACATTTGTCCACACTCTGGAATCTTGTCAGTTAGTTACAAAGGAGGATCAGGACTTCCCTTAGTCAATCCCCACCCCATCTGAGATTATGGGAATGGGTACCTAGAAATTGGCCTTTGCACAGTCAGGTTGTTTAACTCTGAACAAATCATTGAACCACCCATCCCTTTGGAGGGATGGAGAGAATGAGAGATAAGTTGAGAAGATAGTAAGATCAGAATGGAGATAAGAAGCCCATCAGTTGAAAGCATTGCCAGCCTTGGTCATTTGGGGTATTTATAGTTGCATGAAATGTGACCCTGACCAAATCTTTTAGTCCCATAAATGCAGAAAGATTACTATTCTATTTGTCTATGTATTTTCAGGTGAATAAAGAGTTAAACAATATTCTTTCTTTCTTGGAGGGGCCATTAAAATGCATTGCCCATCCAAGAACATTTGCAAATTTCCCTCATCTTTAGTAAACAAAAGGGAAAAAGAAAGACTCATTACACTCATTTCCAATTCCTGGAAAAAAAATCTTAGCTCTTGTTCCAGGAAGTCTCCAAAAATACACATTGCAGAGAGTTTAGTGGACTCAGAAGTAGGGGGAAGGGCTCTCACAAGAATTGGGCTAGAGCTCCAGGTCCAATTCAACTTGAACCCCAGGCTCAAAAGGAAGGTTCAAATAGGACTCCCTATAAAGATGCTATAAGAAGAAGTAACCACATTGTGGATAAGGTGGGAACCAAGAGACTTGAATTCTCTGTCTCATGCACTTACTGCTGACACTAGTGAAGTGATATGAAGGAATTCGACTTGATAAGTTCAAAGATTCCTTCTACTCTCTATAATCTGTGAATAATCAAAAGCTTTAATTTAAATTTAGTGAGAAAAAAATGACATCCACAGCATTAGAGAGAACAAATCAATCACCACAATTTTTTATAAAGTGTCTGGAGAAGCAGTTAAAAGGAGTGGATAGAAATCTTGTTTCAAATATGCTCAAGTGAAGGTCTGTTTCTGGTTCATCCTAACCGTATGATCTGGACCAGTCCCTGGACCTTTCCATAGTCTCCAGCCGGTCCTCTAAGATTATCACTTAATAGATCTGCATTGGTAAAAGGATTAAGGGAGTCAGGAATACCATTCTTTATGAGTTCAAATCTGATTTCAGGCATTTCCTAGCTCTGTGATTCTGGATGATTCACTTAGCCCTGTTGGCCTCAGTTCCTGAATTTCCCAGTCACAGGTGAAACTCCTTCCTCACACAAATGGAAGACCTACCGAATTTAATGTTCAGAATAACTCAGATCAGCCCTTTCCAGCTTTGCGTCAGATCTTCACAAGAAGCCTGGCAGATAGGGATTGTGAGTATCATTATACCTATATTATAGATACCCCCAAAAAGAGGCTCTGTGAGGCCTGGGGACTTACTCACAGTCACATAACAAGAGTTAAAAGGACAGAAATGGTATTCAAATCTAAGTCCTTTGTCCTCAAGTCTGAGGTTCTTTTGGGAATACTACACTGTCTCTGCCCGAAAGGTGGGATTTGGGAACAGGTAGGTAGCTAAGAAGGGCCCAGCAAGGTCCAGCAAAGCAGTTCAGCCTCTTTCCTGTGGGTCCAAACACAGGGAAGGTGCTTAGCTACTTAAGACTCCCTAGTGGTGCCCCAGTCAGTGGAAAGGCTAGTCTAGAAAGGAATCTTCTGGCTCCTGTTCAACACATCAGGGAACTATCCCTTTTCTGGTATTTCTGCTGATGGTTCAGGCATTAACTAAATGATTTCTGATGGTTGTCTTCCACCAGAGAATGTCCACCATTACCAAATTCCAGTTAGGTTTCTGGGTTGCTCCCCAGATTTCCTAAAATATTTATTTATCCTTCACCCCCCAGCCTCCTCATTTCCCATCTCCTATTTTTTTCCCCTTTAAACTCTTCTAGCATTTACCAAGCAATGAATCCTAGGATTACCTTTTGCTGAGCCTGCCTACATGCCATTAAGCTCAATTAAATGTTCTGCCTGAATCAAATATGTGCCCCATTAAGAGGATTAAACAAAAATACATATAGAGCACAAGTAGCCTCAACTGGCCTCTGCCCACCAATTTATCATTTATTACTTGAATGTTTATGCTTTCTGCTTATTAGGGCCAAATGGGGTTTGTTTTTATTGAGTCATTCACTAATGTCTGACTATTTGTGACCCCATGGACCTTGGTACACCAAGCCTTTCTATCCTCTATTAGCTCTTAAAGTCTAAGTTCGTGTTCATTGTTTGTTTCCATGACACTCTATTCATCTCAGGGTAGCTAAGTGACTGTGGCACAGTGGAGTGCTGGGCTTGAGTCAGGAAGACACTTCTTCATGTGTTCAAATCTGACTTCAGACAAAAAGTTACTAACTGGATGATTCTGGATGATTCACTTGACCCTGTTTGCCTCATCTGCAAATTAAACTGGAGAAGGAAATGGCAAATCACTCCAGATTTTTGCTAAGAAAAATCCAAATGAGGTCACAAAGAGTAGGATCTGACTGAAAAACAGCACCACATCTATCCATCTCATCCTCTGCCATCCCCTTTTCTTTTTGCCTTCAATTTTCCCCAATATCAGGGTCTTTTCCAGTGAGTCCCAGCTGCTCATTAGGTAGCAAAGCATGGAAGTTTCACTTGAAGCAATTTGACCTTTCAGTGAATAGCCTGAATTAATTTCTTTAAGTATTGACTGATTTGATATCCTTGCTGTCCAAGGGATTTTCAAAAGTCTTCTCCAGCACCATAGTTCAAAAATGTCTATTCTGTGGCACTCAGTTTGCCTTATAGTCCAGTTCTCACAGTGCTACATTACTACTGGATGAACCACAACTATGACCATGCAAACCCTTGCTGGAAAAGTGATGTCTGCTTTTTAGTCTGCTGTCCAGATTTGTCAGGTTCCTTTCCAAGAACAAGAGGCGTTTAATTTCATGTTTGCAGTCACCATCTGCAGTGATCTTTGAGGTGAAGAATCTAAAATCTGACACTGCTGCCACTTCTTTCCCCTGTCTTTGCCAGGAAGTGATGAGACCAATTGCCAAGATGTTCATTTTTCGATGTGAACCTTCAAGGCAGCTTTCGCACTCTCCTCTTTCACCCTCATCAAGAGGCTTCTAAATTCTTCTCCACTTTCTGCCATCAGTATTTGAGACTGTTGATATGTCTTCCTCTAGCCTTCATTCTTGGGCTCCACCTAGCCTGGTACTTCCTATAATGTACTCTGCGGATAAGTTTAAAAAATAAGGGCACGGTAAGCAGCCTTGCTGTACGCCTTTTCTAATCTTAAACCAATCAATTTAAACTTAAGTCATAAGTTAAAAAAAAAAGCTCCAGGTCTTACTTGGAGACAGGTAAGATGATCTGATGCTCCCATCTCTGAGGACTTGTCCCATTTTGTGATTTACACAGCCAAAGGCTTTGGTGTAGTCAATGAAACAGAAGCAGATTTTTTTCCCTCTTACTCCCTTGCTTTCTCCGTAAGCCAGTGTGTTTTCAATTTGATTTCTTCTAAAACTGGTCTGATCTTTTGGGCTTACTGAAACCCAGCCTGCAGAATCTCAGGCCTAACCTTGCTGGCATGGGAAATGAGTACGTTCCTTGATATTTAAACATTCCGTGAAATTTGAACATTCCTTGGTATTGCCCCACTTTAGGACTGGGACATAAACTGATCTCTACCAATCCAGTGGCCACTGTTGAATCTAGCAAATTTGCTGCCAAACTGCAGACAGCCCTTGAATAGCATCGTCTTGTAGATTTTAAGTGGCTCAGTTGGAATCCCATTGCCTCCACTAGTTTTATTGTTAGCAAGGCTTCCAAAGACCCACTTTGACTTGATTCTCCAGGAAGTCTGACACTAGATCAATAACCACCTCACTGTAATCATCTTGTATAAGTTCTTCACCTCTTCTTAATCTCTTCTGCTCCTATGAAATCCCTCCAATAATTTTGGTCTTTTATCATGCCCATTTTTGCTTGGGGCATTCCCTTGATATCTCTATTGTTCTTGAAAAGTTCTCTCCTCATTCCTATTTTATTATTTGCTTCGATTTCTGGGCATTGCTCATTTAAGAAAACCTTCTCTCTCCATGCTATTTTCTGGAATTCTGCATTCAGTTGGCTCTCTTTTTCCCTTTCCTTCTCTCCTTAGTTCTTTATAAAGTCTCATCAGACTGTCGTTTTGCTTTCTTGCTCTTCCTCATCTTCATCTTTTGGTTACAATATTGAGAACCTCTGTCCTGGTTCTTCAGGCACACTCTCTACCAGATCTAATCCCTTAAATCTATTCATCACTTCCACTTCATATTCATAAGGGATGTTATTTAGGTCATGGTCTGTTGGTTTTCCCTACTTTTTTCAATTTAAGTCAGAAGACTTCAAGTCTTATCCAGCCCCTCATCCTCATGCTATAGAATTTTAAATGCTTTCCTGGAGTAAATAAATGGATAGATGAAAACTCCATCATCATTTTCACATCTGTAAAATGGGATAGAAGAGAGGCATCATCTTGAGGTAGAAGGAGCAGCAGACTCAGAGTTACAAGACCTGGCTTTTCTTTTTCGTTTTTTAGATTTTTCAAGGCATTGGGGTTAAGTGGCTTCGCCCAAGGCCACAAGGCTGGGTCATTATGAAGTGTCTGAGGCCAAATTTGAACCCAGGTTCTCCTGACTCCAAGGCCAGTGCTCTATCCACTGTGCCACCTAGCTACCCCCCCCCAGGTTTTATAGTTAAGAGACATGTGACTTTGAACAAGTTTTCCTTTGCACCTCAGTTTCCTCCTCAAAGAAAAAGAAATAAGATTTGCATGACAACAAAGATTTGCATGAGAGTGGGACTTGGAAAAGCTAATGAGATAAGTGAGGTGAAGTATAATACACATAGTGAAAGATATGATGGCCTAGCATATTTCTGGGTATCTCTCTGCAAAACTGAAAACATTGTCTGACTGGTAACAGCATTAGATTTGAAGTTAGGAAGATTTAGGTTCAAGTCCTCCCTCAGATACCCACTTCCCACAGATACTCACAGCCTCTTCCTGTCTTGGGATCCTTATCTGTAAAGCAGGAGTAATAACTGTACCTACCTCACAGGTGTTTTATGAGAATCAAATAAGAGAGCACATGCGAAGTAACACATAATTGTTAATTCTTCTTCTTTTTATTATTACTATTATTACTCATAGCATTTCATAGGCTAAGAAGTTGAATGACTTTCCCAAAGACACATGAACAGAACTCATGACAGAACCATGAGTCCAGCTTCTCCAATCCCCAGTCTAGTGGACTTTTCCATTCTTTTACCCATTTGGCCCTCATTGGGTATAGTAAATGCTCTATTTCAATTTTTAGAAATGTGACTTTACATATGGACATCACCAGACAGTCAATATCAAAATCAGATTGATTATATACTTTGCAATCAAATGCCCATTTTTGAGAAACTCTGTACAGTAAGTTAAAATAAGCCTCAGAGCTGACTGTGGCTCAAATCAGAACCTTTTTATTGCAAAATAAGGGTATCAGGAGTTCTATTGTGCAGATGAGAAAATTTCATAAGGCTCAGCAAGAAGAAATGAATTATCCAAGGCCTCACTGCTAGCAAGTTGCAAAGACAGAATTTGAACCCAAGTCTTACAGCTCTGAGTTGACTTGTTTCCACTAAGTTACTCTTCAAGGGGACTATCCACCTCCCTCCAGAAAAAGAACTAATGAACTCTGTGTGCAAATCAAAGAATAATTTTCTCTTTCTTTCTTTATTTTTCTTGGGTTTTTTTGAAATATTACTTTTAAGGAAATATGTTTTGCATGATTTTACATGTATAATTGACATCTTTCTTACCTTCTCAGTGAGTAGGGAAGGGATGGGTGGAAGGAAAATAATTTGAAACTCAAAATTTCAAAAGAAAATCATGGTTAATAATATATTTTTAAGTCTATAACAAGCAGAGTTCTGTAGTTGGTTCTAGGGTTTGGGATGGGACGAGAGACAGGGATAAATGATTTTGGGTTTTTTTGTGTGAAGCAATGGGATTAAGTGACTTACCCAAGGTCATACAACTAGCTATTAAGTATCAAGTGCCTGAGGCTGGATTTGAACTCATGAACTCCTGACTCTAGGGTTGATGGTTTTCAACAAGGTATAATGGCTAACCTCATGGAGCTTAGTTTAGTAAGCAATTAGTCACATCGACAATGTGAGTGACTTTATTATGGCATTTGTAGAGATATTAAGGGACCAAGACAGCTGATGTCTGCTTAGAATAAGAGAGGATAGGATCCCATTCATTCTAATGCAGGCAACAGTGCTGTGAGGTAAAGCCAAAAAGGCATTATGATTTCCATTGTAATGATGAGAAAACAGGCCCAGAGAAGTGGTGGTGCTGAATTCAACCCCGATCTTATAATTCTAGGCCCAAATTGTGAAGGAATAGTAGTAGTATCTTGCTGGTTCATTGCTTGTACATGGACTAGAAGTATCTATAACACTCTAATTTTTCTTATGGTAGTTCTCTTGAAGTGTTTTTTAGGTGACTGAGTGGATTTTGAGCTGAACTGGGATAATACTTTTATTACTAATAGCAATAGCTCCCCTTGAAGAGTAACTTAGTGGAAACAAGTCAACTCAGAGCTGTAAGACTTGGGTTCAAATTCTGTCTTTGCAACTTGCTAGCAGTGAGGCCTTGGATAATTCATTTCTTCTTGCTGAGCCTTATGAAATTTTCTCATCTGCACAATAGAACTCCTGATACCCTTAGCCACTCCCAGTGATGCTATAAGGGAAGCCTGAAAGCAGTTCAATGAGGCAAGAATAGCATAAGCTGAAAAGGTCCTTATCCCAGTCCTCTTCTCACTGGTCTGGGGCACAGAGGATATTGGCTACAACTCCCTTGAGTATTCCAGTAATCCTTGAGACATTGGGAGTGTCTTTCTAATGCTACGGACTCAACGCTCCCACCCTGTGTGCGCTCTCCCCAATATCAATGATCAGTTAGTTCAGTGAGTTCCTCATTATCATATTCTAGTTACTGTGTTACCAGTTAACACTTCCTCAATGTCAATATAGCTTTAATTAGCATCCTACTGTCATTTAATCAATCACCGTCAGTTACCTCTTACCCAGCAGTATTTGCTGAGAAGATATAAAGAGTCCAGAACATCTCTCTTCTCTTCAACCAAGAGGACTTAAAACTTGAAGGAGTTGCTACAAGGTATTCATCCCACTAAGTTCATTTATTAATGTGGCATAACAAGTTTGAGCCCATTCTCCCCAGGGACTGAAAAGTTGGAACCTAGTCTGTCCTCTTCCAGTCCTTTCCCTTAAGAGCAGCAAAGAAAACACAGAGACAAAGAACATAGATGTTATGAATTCAAGGCCACATTGGCTCAAGTGGGTGAATAGGCAAGCTCATCACCCGCCCCCTCCCCACTTCAATTGGTTCATGCTCTTAGCAATGGGCTCTCATTGGCTAGTCCCTCATGCAGGTAACTTCTTCAAGAGGAAACTCCCCCTACCAATGCAGGGGAGCACCTTGTAGGTAACTCCTAGTCTTAAAGAGTTGTAGATAATACTGAAAGACTCAAAGATTTGCAAGGGATCACACAGTGAACAGGTGTCAGTTCTGTGGTGCAAGGTCTGCTCTTTAGCCATCTTACCCTACTTCCTGTCATTATTGTTGCCATTGTCATCATCACAGTTGCTGTTGCTGTTGCTGTTGCTGCTACTGCTGTTGTTTTGTTGGTGCTATTCCCTGGCTCAAAGGGATTGGAGGACTGAGCTTGATAATGCTGAACACTTGGTTACTGATAGTTTGGTAGTCACAGAGACAGTGGAAATATTTTTAAAATCAGAAAACCAGGGTTTAAATTCCAACTCTGACACTAGCTGTGTGACTTTGTACAAGCATGTTTTATCTCTTGGAATCTCAGTAAAATGAGAAAGTTGCCTCTTATGATCTCTGAAATCCCTTCCAGGTCTAAATCCCATGGTACCTCCTCTCCCTCTTTTCCCTTATACATGGCCACTTCTGGAGGATTTCTTAAAGAGATAGGCTGGACTAGATGTCCTTCAGGGTACCTTCTAGCCATTAATTCCTAATAGGAAAAACACTGAGCTTAAGTCAGAAATATTGAGTTGGAGCCCCAGTTCTGATGCTTATACAAGCTCCATGATCACAGGAATAAAACTTAATCTGGCTGAGCCTCAGTTCCCTTGTTTGTAAAATGGAGGTACTCATCCTATTTAATTCACAGATCTGTTGATGGTAAACAATTTTCAATGTATAAAGTGCTATAAAATGATGGATTTTTTATCATTATGTATTATTATACAAACCTCATCTTTATAAATAGCAGCTAGTGGACCTGGAGTCAGGAGAATCTGAGTTTAAATCCTCCTTCAGATACTTACTAGGCATGTGACTTTGGTCAAGTCTCTTAATCTTTGTCTACCTCAGTTTCCTCATCTGTGAATGGATATGGTGATAATAGTATCTACTTCCTGGGGCTGTTGTGAGGATGAAATGAAGTAATATTTGAAAGAGTGTTTAGCACACAATAGAGGCTATATAAATGTTAGCTACTATTTAGTATTGTTATTTTATTATCATTATTATCAGATAGAAATGATCCTGGGACAGATAGCTACCCTGATATTTGCCATTTATGTTTCATGAACTGGTGGTGGAACTGGAAAGTGGTTCAATCATTCTGGAAAATTTTTTTGGAATTAAACCCTAAAAGTCACTAAAATATTCTAATCTTTTAATTCCCCATTACTAGCATTTGACAGAAGTCCCTAAGGAGGTCCAAGACAGAGGGAGAAGCCATCTCTGAATAAGACTATTAGTCTCAATACCTTTTTTAGCAAACAGTGAGAAGCAAAATGGGTTTCTATTAATTGAAGAATGACTAGATAAGATGTGATGAAATGAGAAATATGATAGATTCAGAGAAACATGGGGAGATCTGTATGAAATTTAGAGTGAAAGGAACAGAATCAATTCGTGTGATGATCACAATAAGGCGAGGGGCAACCACCCTGAAAGACTTAAGGGCGAGGGAGGAAGAGTTTTTATGTCTGTTGTTAGGTGAAGGATATTATTATCATTATCATTATCATTATCATTATCATTATCATTATCATTATTATTTAGTTGTTCTATGTAGAGAGTCCCTAGTTTGGAGACTCTATTAAGATAGATCAATAACCGTTCTGCAACTAATAGCTTTAGAGAGTTGCTTGGGGAACGGAGCAGTTCAGTTTCTGACTTTCCCAGAATCACAAAGCCAGCTTATAGGAAAGGGAGGATTTGAAAGCAGGTCTACCTGACTCCCAAACTTGTTCTCCATCCACTATACTACATTGCATCTATGACTACAACTACCATTATTATTGCTGTTATTACTATTGTCATCATTGCTGTTGTTTTGGGGCAGTGGGGGAGTAAGGGTTTCTGCAGGTACCCCGAAGAAAGGGAACTCCAAGCTCCCTCGGAGGGAGGTATTACCTGGTACATTTGCACTCTGCCTGACTGGATTTAATTCTCAGCCAGCTGCCCATAGAGACTGGGTCATTTTGTAGATCATCTGTTGATAAGGCCTGCTGAACCAGAGCAAAGAGCAGAGAAAGGGACTGGCAGAATTTCCTTGTCCCTTGTAAGTTCAGGAAAGGAATGACAGTAGGCTCCTCACAGGGGAGATTTGGAAGATGGAGCCTAAGGTGTCGTTTTTAAGTACACTTAAAGAGGAACCTGGAGAGGGAAATTCAGGAACGATTCTGAATTCAATGCATACTTCATCTTACTAGATTCATCCATCCCAGAAAATTCCAAAAGGTCTGGCTCGCAGACACAGTCAGAATTCAGAACTGGGGCTTCTTTTCTGGGACTGTGTTGGACATTCCAACAAACCATGGAAATTCAACCCTGAGTTGGGCTCCTAGGTCCAATTTCTAAGGTCTCTGACCCATAACTACTCTCCCCACTCCTTACCCCCCAAGAAAGGGATGGGCAGGAAGGAATTTGAGAATCACAGACTGTTGTTAAACTGAGGAGATCCTGGAAAGATCCTGGAGAATTCCTGAGGAAGGACTTAACAGGAAAGGATGGCCAAGAAGGCAATGGGAGGTGGAATGGATGAAATGGTGAAGGAGCCTATTGATTGCATTTAAGGATGGGGAAATTGGGAAGATTTGAGGGGAAGGAAAAGGAGAAGACAGACTTGAAGAAGAATCTGAGGACTGGAGCAGAAGGAATGGGAGGAAAGAAAGAAGAGGGAGAACTGAAGGAGAAAGGAGGGTACAAATGCAAAGAAAAGCGGGAGCATTTGGGTAGGAGGACTTGGAGAAGAGAAGAAGGGGGAGGAACAGACTTTAGCTTAAGGCAAAGGCTACTAGGAGGGTGACATGAGGAGGAGAAGGAAATACGTCCGATAAGAGTAGGCCAGGGAAGAAAAGGGAGAATGAGCCTGTAGGAGAAAATACTAAAGGATGGATCGTCTTATAGCAGGCTATCCCACAATAGGTGGAGCCAAGTAATCCATCCCTATTGGCAAAGGGGGTACCTGGACCTTCCCTAGGGAAAGATCATCAAAAGTCTACCCTGTACACTCATCAAGTTGATCAGGGAATTCCCTTCATTCACCTTTTATTTGAATAAAGTATAGAGAACAGGAAATGAGGGGGGATTGCAAATTCATATATATCCTACACAATACATATAATATACACATGTATATACGTATATATGGATTTGGAGATATGTGTATATTTATCTGTACACATCTGGAAATGCATTTTATATATGGAAGTATAAGCACATATCTATATGTGCTTGTGTATATATACATATAATATATAACATATATACTTACATAGGCATGTAGATACTTATTTGCACATATGATTCTCTATATCCATACATCTAGGTGCAAATACATACATGGATTTATAGGCATGTGTTTACATATTTATATGGATATATACCCATGCACAATACACACATATATACATATCTATATATCTATCTGTATCTAATCTATATGTTTATGTATGTGTGCATTTGCACATAGAGCTAGGTCCCAATTAATACAAAAAAAATTCCCCTGAAATATTTCAAATAATTCAAATCAACACTTCATGAGATTCATAATTTGGGCAAATCAGGATCTGGCTGTGTACACACACACACACACACACACACACACACACACAGACCGATTTCTAGCCATGACTATGGGAAAAAAACAATAGAAGTGATCAAATATTCGTGATACAAAATATAAGAAGGAAGACAGCTATTAGACCCATGACTTCTAATATCTATATAGAATTGCACAAAATTTAAGTAAAAATAAAGGTGTGAGGCCTATTTGACCTTATAGGCACATTTGCCTTGGAATGCTAGAACTACCTACTTGTATATGATTAAGGACAGACATACCTTATTCAAAAAGTGGCAGGTGGTGCTGGGTGGCAGGATATATTTGTGCTTGTGGCCAGAGCCAGATCCACCGACAATCTGGCTTGTTCTCTTGCTTTCTGTTATTTATACAGGTTAGTGAACTGTCTCCTTTAACATCCCATGTTTCCAAATCAGTTTCCAAGTCATGTCGGTTTTGTGGAGATAAAATTCACATCCATTTCCTTCTCTTTACTCATACAAGGTTCAAGCTTTTATCATCTCTTGCCTAGACTATTGCCATAACCTCCTATTTGGTTTCTTTGCTTCCAGTCTCTTCTCTCTTTAATCTATCCTCCACACAACTCCCAAAAAGGTATTCCTAAAGAATATATTTTGTTCTGTGTTACTCCCCTGCTCAGTAAACTCCAATGGTGCCGCATTCTTTCTAGTATTGAAAATAGCCTTCTCTGTCAAACTTAAGTTTTTCACAAATTGACTTTTTCTTATGTCTGAAATGTCCCATTCTGCCTCATTGAATTCTTTATCCTTCGAAGTGGAGATCAAATGCTATCTTTGTGAGGCCTTTCCCAATCCACTCAGCTCCTTGCCCCATCCCTTCATCACTGTGTATTTCTTTTGTTTATACTCACACAAAATACTTATGTCTGTACAGGTGATGATACAATGAAGGGGAAGGAACAGAAGGTACTGAGAATCATACATCTTTTTGACTTTCTTGTTTTCACATTAGAAGTATATTAATTTATTTTTCCAATTACTTATTAAAATAATTCCTTCTCTCCCTTCTCCTCCCTCCCTTCCTCTCTCCCTCCTTTCTTTCTTTCTTTCTTTCTTTCTTTCTTTCTTTCTTTCTTTCTTTCTTTCTTTCTTTCCTTCCTTCCTTCCTTCCTTCCTTCCTTCTTTCTTTCTTTCTTTCTTTCTTTCTTTCTTTCTTTCTTTCTTTCTTTCTTTCTTTCTTTCTTTCTTTCTTTCTCAATTGGGGTTAAGTGACTTGCCCAGGGTCCCACAGCATTTAGTCTAAGCCTGAATGTGCACTCAAGTATGACTCTAGGACTGGTGCTCTGTCCACTGGACCACCTAGCTGTCCCTTCAACATTGAATTTTGTAAGATATTGAGTTCCAAATTTTTCTCCCTCCTTATTTTTTATTTTCAACAATTTTTTTTTATTTTTAGAAATGGAAACTTCTTGTCCAGTGTCTTGAATGGGCATCTTGTTGGGGGAACTGAGTCATATCATTTTCGATATTCTTAGGATAAATTAAATCAGAAGAAAGAATTTTGAATTAAATAGAAGGAAAACTCAAAGTTACTCCTTAGAGAGGCAAAGGAAGGAGTTTGAAAGTAGATTTCATCATATGTTCAGAGTTTACACAGAACATTTGATTAAAATGCATTGTGGTACATATGATGAGCATTTCTAAAAAGACCACCATAAAATGATTCCAGCTTAATGTTTTCAGATCAGTTACTGAGAATGAAATGTAAAAGAATCTTTGCTAATACCCTCCAAAACAAATCAAAACACTCTCGTATACATGCTGACTTCAGGCATCTTTAACCTGGAATTCATGAGCTTCGTTTGTAAAACAATGTTTTGATAGTTATATTTCAGTTTAATTCATTGTCTTTGTAATCATATTATTTTGTCATATGCAAGTACGAAGAAATACATAAGAAAGAATAAAATAAATAATTGAGAAGAGACAACAATTTGGAGATTATTTAGAAATCTTATATCCTTATAAAAACTTTCTTCAACGAAAATACACTGGCAGGCACAAAATACGGTGGGCACTAAATAACACCGTAAAGAATGAAATTGCCTACATTTTACCAGAAAGGAACAGACTTGAGTCAGCTATCTGTGAGACCATTAAGTCATCAGAGCTAAGATCAGAAGTAGTAGTAGTAGTAGCAACAGCAACAACAGCAGCAGCTTCACAAATAGTAATTAGAAAATGTACGACATATTAAAACTACTTAACCTTGCATAAACAAGGTGTTGAAAACAAAAAAATGATAACATAAATGATGTAAACATTGATTATAATAATTACATGCAGAAATTTAACCAAGGTCCCATAATTTCTTTAACAAAGAGAACAAAAGAGCCCACATGGTCAACAAATTTCTGACTTATTTGCCAAATGGGGAGTTATGACTGCCAAAGACAATACCATGTTTGGATATAAAGGTATTTTTACAATCTTATAAAGAAAGATGGTGGACAATTATGAGTATATAGCAGGAAAGAAAGCCATAGAAAACATGATTATTTTTAAAGCAAATTTGTTAAGATATCCAAGGATGCAAAGTTATCCCCAGGGCTGACATCCAAAAGATAAAAATGGAGCAACTATAAGAGGTCAGGAAAAATTTGCAAATGCCATTTCAACAAGCTGTTTTCTCCATCAATAATGTGAAACTACCACACGTGGAGATCACAGTCCCTCAGTTACTTCAGCTAGAAATGATACTACAAAAAAGCAGCCAGATTGGACTAAGTGTAAACATACAGGAAATCCATGCTGGCTCTGATGCAGTTGTGAGAGTACTGAGAAATAAATACAAGGCTTATGAAAGAGGGGAAATATAACAGATGTAGAAACAAAACCCCCCCAATGTGATTAAAAGGACCCCAACAATTACCAAGATGCATTTTCCATTTTTACAATTTTTTATGAGTACCAGCTAGATATGGATCGAGGACATTCTAAATGAGGGCATTGTGTGTAACAGGCAAGCCTTTACAAGTGATCCTTGATAGAAGACTGCATCTTTCCAGACTTCCAACCTTTTCCAGTCCAGTCTTTTTTAGCTGATAGAGAATATGAGAACCTATTGTACATATTGATTGTTGATTATGGGGGGGGGAGAAATATTTGATTTGGTGAAACAAAACTTCTTATAGCCTGTTTCATAGCTAGGCATTTCCCATTTATACCTCAAGATCCCTGAGGAATCCTTGGAAGATGTCAAAGAGGAATAATCCTGTTCAATAACCCCAAAATAGTGACCATCAGGTGGTGGGAAAACCAGGAAGATGCAGGTTTGCCAAAGATATTTGTCACTTTGCTGGAAGATATCTAGTGCGGAGCCCTGGTCCAGAGGAATTCATAGGATCATAGGAACAGCGACTTTGATGAGGAAGGGTCATTGGATTAACTCCCCTAATTTTACTGAGGATGTTAATGATGTTAAAGATGTTAAATGACTTTCCAAGGGTCACACAGTACAAATAATTATTCTCAGGACTTAGACTCCAGTCTTCATGACTCCAAATCCAGCAACCTAACCATTGGTGCCTCTACTCCCTTTGGATGTTAAAGCCTTCCAGATGCTTTTATTTATAGATGCCCTTTGTGTTTATTGCAAACATTGCAGTGCCTGATGGAAGAGATTTGTAATCATTCAAAGGAGCTTATCCTGGCCATCTATCCACACTGGAAAGATCAGGTGGATAATAAATACCTATTGTCTAGTCTACAACGTGTATTATTTAGATGAACAACATCTAAATCTTTCCATATGAGATGTATCTCTGAAGCAGACAGTGCAGATGAAAAATGGATTGGACCCAGAGTGTAATAGGAGATCTGACTAAGCTGTTTGCAATACTAATGTTTGCCATTATTGCTATAAAGCAGTAAGACTTGGAATAATACTGCCTTTGAAAAACTAAGTAGGAATAGCATACAGAAGGCAATGCAGAGGTGCATGATGCGTATGAGTGGGCTGCAGTAGCACATAACCAATGAGGAATTCTGAAAAGGGACAACAAATAGGGGCGGCTAGGTGGTGCAGTGGATAGAGTACTGGCCTTGGAATCAAGAGTACCTGAGTTCAAATCTGACCTCAGACACTTAATAATTACCTAATCATGTGGCCTTGGGCAAGCCACTTAACCCCATTGCATTAGAAAATCTAAAAAACAAACAAAAAAAAAAGCTCAAAAAAGGACAGGACTAAGGGGCATCACCAAACAACTGTAGGAAGGGAAAAGAAGATAATCTAGTTACATGACAAGAATAAAGAATGACGTGTGGATGGCCTAAATGATCTACTAGTATTATTCGACAAGTGAGAAAAACCTAGAAGTCACATTGGGTGGACTCTTTGTGGAAAACTTTGGGTAACTCATACCGAAAATTACTAATCTTTAAATATGCTAAACACAAATGTGTATGTACAATATTCACCTGACTGTTCATCACTGAAGGAAATTATGCAATTTATAAATATGCATGTGGATGAATGTTGAAAAACTTTCATATCATTTAATTGGGAAAATAAAAAATCAATTAAAAATAAGTTAAATTACAAATGAAAAAAGAAAACTTTGGGTAGGACAAAGATAAGAATTACACAGGATACTTTGGCATGGATGAATTCTTTAATCAATGTGATCAAAAATGCATGAGAATTGAATTTTGCATATACTTATATATGAATATCTTTCCTAAATAGAATGCAAATTCCTTGAAGGTAAAATTTGTTTTCTTTTTGTCATTGTATCCTCAGCACTCAGAACACTGGTACATTAAGAAATTCTACGTGATCGTTTAGATTGACCATTACATGATAATTACTAGGCTGAAGGGATGTCATTTAACATTGGACCACTAGATGGTGCTCCGACTACCTGTGAATAATCTCCTCCATCCATATTACTAATCATTTTAGAGTCCTGTTAATTCTATCTCCAGAACAACAATCTTCTCATCACTTGTCTCTCTTCCCAGCTGGCATTAGCTGAAATATGACTCCCTCAAATAAGAATTACCCATAATAGGAGATCCCTGGCATCTTTGAACTTTGAACCCTCATCCTATGTTTGGACTGGTTCCAACTCATTCACACCTGTCTCATTCTTAGGATTTGACAATTTACTCTTTTAAAAAATTACATATATGGATATGTGTATATAGTTTTAAACATATATATATATACACATATATATATATATACATTATACATAATATAGAAAAAAGTTTTATTACTATGTTTTGTGTCTTTATATCACATTAATTTCCTCCCAATAGACCTTTTCTTAAAATAGGGAATAAAAAAAGACAAAAAAAAATGTTGAATTAAACTGAGCAATATTTTAACCAAAATTTGAAAATATAATCAATATTCCATGGCCATCATTTCATACCTATTCAAAAAAAAGAAAGGAGATACACATTATTTTCTTATTTTCTGGATCAAGCTTGGTTACTATAAGTACATACATATCATTCAGGTCTCTCCCCCCTTTCCATTTACATTGTTGTAATAATTTGTGTATTGTTTTCTTGGTTATGCTTACTTCATTTTGCATCAGTTCATGTAAACCTTCCCATGCTTTTCTGACTTCCTCATTGATAATTTTTTTTTTACAGCACAGTATATTCCATTATTATGATTAGCCATTTGCCCATCAGTTTGGATCCTACTTTGTATCTAGTTCTTTGCTACCACAAAAAGTGATGCTATAAATATTTTGATGTGTTGGGAACATTTCTTACTGTCCTTAACCTCTGTGGTATATATGAATAATAGTGGAATCGCCAGATCAAAGGGCATGGACATTTTAGTCACTTTCTTATTTTAATTTCAAATTGCTTATAAGAATGGTTGGACCAGGGAGCAGCTAGGTGGTGCAGTGGATACAGCACTGGCCCTGCAGTCAGGAGGACCTGAGTTCAAACCTAGCCTCAGACACTTAATAATTACTAGCTGTGTGGCCTTGGGCAAGCCACTTAACCCCATTGCCTTGTAAAAACCTTAAAAAAAAAAAGAATGGTTGGACCAATTCATAACTTCACCAATATGCATCAGTTAGCCCAGGGATTTATTGGAAGCAGCTTTATAGAAAGATTATTGTTAGAATGTCACTGTGAGCATTTATAACTTATAAATAGACAAACACGAAATCAGGGCTTGCTTTAATGTCTTGTGGTATAGAATTAAGAGCTGAAGAAAATATTAATAATGCAGACTAAACTTAGAAGTGTGTCATGCCCACTCTTTTTGAGCGGGTTTTTAAACATTTATCAGTAAATTCCTAAGTGTAACTGTCTTTTGACAACGCCTGGAACATTGTGCTTGTATTTTGTCATCTTTGACATGTTTGTGGGTATGATATGATTGTTTGATTCGCCTTTCTAAGTGTTATAAGGGAACTTGTACAATCTTTCCTGCAGTTGTTAATAGTTAGCCATTCTTTTGAGAACTTTTCATATTTTTACCACTAATTCATTGTAGAAATGCCTCTTGGTCTGATTTATATTCATTAGTCCCCATATATTTTGAAAATTACACTATTATGGCAAATATTTGGTGCAAATGGTTTTTTCCCCAATTAATAGCTTCCATTTTCCTAGTTGTATTGATTTTGTTCGTGCAAAAGCTAAAAAGTTTCGTGTAACCTTCAATTTTTGTAGTTCTCTCCCTTTTTACCATAGCTGTAAAAGGTATCTGACCTAATTCTCTTCAGGTTTTTTTAAAAGCCCTTAATATTCAGGAATACATACATTTTGGAGTTTATCTTTTTATATGGTATATGGCAGTGGTTATCAAATACAAAAAGAAATAGAAATGAAGTAACTAATTCACATATAAGGATCCCTGGAAGCTATGTCTTGACTTAACTTTTTAAAAATGTAATAATATTTATATTTTGTTGTGGTTTTATTTATTTTGTTAATTTTTTTCCAATTCCACTTCAAGTTTCCCTTGGTCCTTGTTTGACATCTCTGGTATAAGATATTGGTCTAAATATTTTTCCCCAAAATGTCTGCAATTTTCCAGTAATTCTTGGCAGATAGGAAATTCTTCCTTGAATAATTTATATTCTCAGGTTTATTAAAATTGAGTTATCAAATTCTGTTAGCTTTGATTCTGCTTAATCTTGTCAGCTCCACTTGTCTACATATCTATTGTTAAGCCAGTACCAACAGTTGTGATGTTGATGACTTTATAGTATAATTTGGAATTACTGGAACTACTATTGTATTATACTATATTATACTATAATACTGGAACTACTATTTTTCCTTCAATCCTTGAATTTCCTTTACCTTACATTAATTTCTGAGATTCTAGGGACTAAAATCTCTAAATTAAGTTAGTTAGTGTCACCATTTCCATTACATTAGCACAGATCAGACTTGACTGTTGGGTATTCTTTTATTTTTAACGGTTCTTTATTTCTTTGAAGAGTCTCTTGTATTTTATCTTTCTAAGACTTGAATGAGCCTCAGTGATTTGTCTTAATCTTTTGCACCTTGTAGTTACTTTGGATGGGATTTCCCCTTCTATTATTTCCTCCTGGGTTTTGTTATTGCCATGTTGGAATGCTGTTGATTCTGTGGGTTTATTTTGTATCATGCTACTTACTGAAGCTATTGTCTTAATTAATTCCTCCACTGATTCTCTAGAGTTTCCTAAATAAATAAGCAAGTCACCAGCAGTTTGGGATAATTTTGTTTCTTCCTTGACTATGTTTATGCCTTTAGTTGTTTTTTCCCCCTCTTATCTTGTTGCTATCATTAACATTTTTCAAACTATGTGAAATCAAATCAGATTGAAATAACATTCTTACTTTAAAAAGTACAGGAAAATACATATATTTAATGGGAAAACTTTTAGTGTTTCCCCTTTGCAAACAATGCTGTCTTTTGGATTCAAATGCATACTTATGTTCTACTAAAATCTCCCTTCTATGTTTAGGCTTTGTAGAGTTTTTAGTCTTCAGAATGAGTTTTGGACTTAGTCAAAAACTTTTCTACATGTTGATATAATTGTATGGTTTGGGCAGGGTGGGGGGAGGGGGAAGACTTTTGGTTTTAATTGGCTATATTGTTATAGTCTTTTGGCTGAGATTTTATTTTAAAAGTTTGAATGGACATTCATTAACAATATTAGTTGACTCTCTTTTTCTCTCTCTTTCTCTCTCTCTCTCTCTCTCTCTCTCTCTCTCTCTCTCTCTCTCTCTCTCTGTCCTTCCCTGGTTTAGATATTAAGTTCTATATTTGCCTTTTTAAAGGAGCTTGGTAGAATGCCTTCTTTCTGAATTTTTGTAATCAATGTTGTGTAGATATTTATCTACCTATTCAAGTGTAGATATTTCTTTAACTGTTTGATTGAATTTCCCTTTGTCCTCTATCTTGGCCAGGGCTGATAATTCACTCTTAATAGTCATGTGATTTATTGAAACTTAGAAAGTTACAATTTTTTTTGTTGTTTTATATCGGTCAATGCTGAAGTTTTCTACATGAATGTTGCCTGGCCATCCCCACACTTACCATCTAGTAGAATGGCCAGGGCAGGTAGAACTGGAAAAATGAACTTTAGGTTTTAGGATTTTACTCAAGTTTGCCAGCAAACACATAGAAGTAAGAAAGAGGGAAATATTCCTAGGTGTTGACATGGACCTAGGCAAGTGTAAACTCCCTCGATCTGGTTTATCAACTGAATCTGTTGTCTCGGAACATCCCAGATCAATTGATGCAGTTGATGTAATCCCAATAAGTAAGGGGAAAGTAATGAAGACAGGTAATGAAGAATTCCTCTATAAGTAGGAAGAGCCGCCTGGGAGCAGTTGCCTTCCCCTGACGGTCTTTCAAAAGCAAATTTGCCGGCTAAAAGCAGGTGAACTCTGAAAGTGGGGCCTCTTCCCCAGCAGAAAGCCTCCAATGAAGGGAGCCTCCCAGTCTCCAGAAGGAATCCCTGTTTGTTTGTTTTTCCTTATATCTCTCCCAGAAAGAAATAAGGGGAGAAGAGGATTTCTTTGACCTTCTTACCACCTTTAGCTATAGTGTATCAGAGGGGATTACTTGTCCAGTGGTGAACTGTACAACCAACAGAAAGAAAACACCATTGAAACAAGAGACACTCTGAGGAATGTGATTTCTGGTAGCAGAGAAGACAAATGCCTATGGATTTAAGCTTAGAGTGGAATTAAGAGAGAACTAGCTCCTGCATCAACCCATAGAGAAGAGCAAGTCTAGGGCCCCCCAGATGAGTGACCTGGCTATAAGGTGGAGCAGTGTGAGGATACCATGAGAATGAGAAAATACATCTGGGCCCTTCAGAGTTAAAGGAGCTACCTATTTTTTGTGCCTCACTCCTAGCTCTCTATAAATATTCTTTTTGCATCCTTTCCCCCCTGAAACTTTGGATTTGTGGAAGTACGAACTTCAGGGTTAGGTGGGTAATGTTTTATAGTTATTGCTCTTTCTATGTTATCCAGGTAAATGCTATTTATGTCTAATCACTAACTGTTCAAATAAAGTACACCAGTAGGGGCTCATGGCCTACAGTTTCAGGAGCAGAGTTTTGGTTGAATACCTTGTACTTGGAGTCTCAGTTTTTCCCCAGGGTCCCAAGGAGTGCTACTGGGGTAGTCCAGAGGGGACATTTCATATGTGATGCTTTGTGTTTTGTGTGGCAGCAACAATTCTATTTCTCCATACTGTTTATGTGTCCAGTCTGATGTGTGTACTCCAGTATAGATGTTATAGACTATTTGCCTGCATATGTGCCGTTTATACAGTATAATGACCTGAGAGGATGCTACATTCCCATTGATGAATATTTATGATGTATATGTCACCTGATCCAGATTAACCACATCCTTGGGCACCAAAGAAAATGGAAAGTATGATTTCTGAACAAACGTCTTTCAGAAATATTTGGAAGATTGTGGAGGGTAGGATAGGTACTCCAGGACTCGATAGGGATAAAAAAAGTTCTAATTTTCAAAAAAAGGGAAAGAGAATGGTATCCAAATCATATGAGTAAGTGAGCTTGACTTAATTCCTGGGAAAATACTAAACTAGACTATTAGAGAGGTTAATGAGCATTCTGAAAGGAAAGGAGTGATCACAAAGCATGCATGTGGCTTCACGAAGAATACAGTGGGCCAGATTAATTCTGGTTTTCTTTTTATAATAATGTGACAAGTCTGCTAGAATCAGGGAGTGATATATAGCATTTAGGTTTGATAAAGTAGCTCAAACTATTATTATGGAAGGAATCAACCAAAAAGAGCAGAATTTGGCAGATTCAGAGCTAGCTGGATGAACAGCCTCTAAGAGCATTTAATATTTTCCTGTTGACTTGGAAAATAGTCTCTGGTGAAGTGCCTAGGAGATCTGTGCTTGGCACGCTGCTCGGGGGCAACATTTTAGAAAATATATTGTTAGGATTCAAGTTGGTGCTATGAAAGGACTAATTCAAAGAACTCCAAATGTTTAGCCTGGAGTTGAAGGCTAGGGTTGAGGAGGGGCATGTTAACTGCTTTGAAGTGAAATACTGTCTTGTGTAAGACTGATGAAATTTGTTGGGGGTTGCCTTGGAAGAGAGTAGATTGCTCTTCCTTGGAGGTCTTCTAGCAAAAGCTGGCTGGCCCGTTGTCAGATGTGGTTGTAAGGAGTGGGGGGAGGTGCTCTTTTGGGTCTGGGTTAGAGTAGACCCTTTTGGAGTTCCTTCCCAATTCTTAAATTCTTTGATGTTGTGATGTGCAGGGAATGGCCATGTTTAAAAACTAGACCTGGGGCAAGGGTGCACCAATCAGTTTGTGAAAGTGTGAAAGGCAATTACTAAGTGCCCAATCTGAACATTTATCACTGGAAAAAGGTAAACAGTACAGATTAGGTCTTCACTGATAGTGTCGTTGATGGGTTAGGCTTAAGAAAATGATAGAGCAAATGTTAATAATGTGGATGAAATTGAAATGCCTGTCATTTTTCAAAACGGCCATGATAAATGTGAATTGGCAGACCTGGACTGACAGCACGCCTCCTTTGGGAGACTATCGACCTCAGGAAGTTATGTATGAGCTTGGAGTCTCCAGCATATGCAACTCAAAAGAATAATGGAAGTCTTGAGGGAAGGTGGAAGACCTGGGGAAATAACTGTGAAAAAGAAAGCCAACTGTATGAGAGGGCGTAGCCAGAGAAGGGGAAAGAAAAGGATCAGGCAGAACTAATGCAGGCCTTGTGCTGTGGACTCCAGTGTGTCAGAGGGAGATGACACACTCAGGCAGCTGCTCCAAGTCTGAGAAGGAGGTGATTGAGTAGAGCCCATTTGCAGACATAACACTTGAGAACCCTAACACCTGGTCATGAGTTTAGATGAACTGTGCCCTTCTCCTGAGGGGTTGAGATGCCTGAGGATTGCATGAGGTTGTGACTCATCAGTTGCCTTGGGGTGGAGTAATGGGGGAGGAGGCTATCCTCTGGATCTGGGTACCCCCACCCCCACACTAGTGATCTGATTTACGTCCCTTGTTATTTATCTTACTTCATGTTTTCATTAAACCTTTGATTACATTTCTGTGGGCCCCAGCAATAAAATGATGACAACAACCAGCACCCCAAAAACAGCAGGGAGTGAATGCTCCCAGAACTGTGCAGGATGAAAGAGTCTTAAAACATGGTTGGAAGGGTGCTTCGGTTAGTAAAAACCCCTAGTTTCCCAGTTGAGGAAACTCAGAGGAGGAAAACAAGCTGGCCATGGTTACCAAGTCAGTGAGTGGCAGAACCCAGGCTCAAATCCAGCTCTGGCACTTGAAGAATTGAACTGAGAATTAGGAAGAAGACTTTGGATTTGGCCTTTTCCAATGCTTTCATTTTGGAGAAGGGAAGCATTAGGCCTGGGTCTGGGAGAAGGGGTGGCCAACCTAAGCCCTAAGCTGTGGAACTGGGACTAATAGTTCTTGGTCCTAGCCAAGCAATGGCTCACTCTGCCTTCTTTCTTCTCTGACAGGCCGGTCTCCCACTAAAGCTAGCTTGTTAAGTCCAGAGATCTGAAAATGCCAGGCGATTTCTTCTTCAATCAGCCTGTCCAGACATCCTGTGGAGTGACTTGAGGCTCTTCGAGTCCCTCGTTTGCCAGGCTGACTAATTGATTTCTTTTAACAATGTCCCTCAATGGAACAGAAATGTTCCAACTTAATTATCTTACCTGTTGCTCCCTGGCAATATTGTTGACATTAGTCTCAGTACCTGGGTCAATCAATTGCTGGAAGCTTCATTTACTCTCCAGTGGAAAGAAGCAGAGACAAAGTGTGGGGCTTGGGCACCACAACCAGGAAGGATTGCCGTGGGATATTCAGTGGAATTTAATAGCAATGATAAAGTTTATACAGAGAAAAAGCTTCCTAGGATTTGGGGCAGGAAGTGATCTTAGACACCAGTCAGGTAGTCCAAACCCACCATTTTTCAGACAGAAAACTGAGCCCTGGAGTCGGCCTCAGAGGTAACATGTAGCTGCACTGGGATTTGAACCCAAGGCATATGGATAATGATCAGGTGGACCAGGATAATCATGCTTTACTCATCCTATCTTCCCATTCTTTACCTACCTACTGCCCCAGTCACTTAAACATGTAGCCAACTTCCACTTGGCTACCAATTAGAACAGAGTGGCAGAGTAGGGTACAACTTAGAACATGTATTAGGACTTCTTAGAAGAGAGAATGTAAAAACAGGGAGGACCCTTAGAACAGAGGATATCAGAGCTGAGAAGGTTCTGAGAATACAGAATGACAAAGCTGAAAGATGGCACAGTATACACAGCTCTGGACCTTGAGTCAGGAAGACTTGAGTTCAAATCCAGATTCATTTTCCAACTACATGATCCTGAGCAAGTCACTTCACCTTCATTTTCCAACTATATGATCCTGAGCAAGTCACTTCACCTCTTCCTCAGTTTTCTCAACTATGAAATAGGGATAATGAAAGCATCTACCTCCCAGGACAGCTGTGGCAAACAGTCAGATTTAGGCTTGGTATCAGGGGGAAAGACAATCCTCTTTTATAATCCCAAATTGTGAACTTATGAGCCTGGGTACAAATAACTGTAACTGGACAAACTCTTTAATAACAATTTCAAACAGGAAACTAAATAAACCTTTAAATGAAGAAGGTCGTGATGATTACACTTGATGGAGGTGGAGTGAATTTTGAACCTCTCCCTCAACACATACCTTTCTCCCCATGAATCAGAGAAGAAATGGGTAATGGGTTAGAAAGATGAAGGCAGCCTCAGATTTTTCATCATAGTGCCACAAGGAAGTAAATGATTGAATTTCAACAGTCTCACCAACTAACCTGTCCACTCACATATTGTCTAACCATATCAGAAGGTCATAGTTCTACTTACTTTCCCCCTTTTATCTTGTAGAGATAATGTTCATATTTTTTGAGTAGGCAAACTAGGCCATCTTTTGCCTCAATTCTCACCTAAGCTTAAATTACTGAATAGGTGCCCCCTCAGGAAAACTGAGATCTAAGAAAGACTTCAGCTTTAAAAGGTCATCTCCATTTCTCTTGGCCTATGTCTTGCCACCGGACTCAGATGACTGGAAGAGAGAGTGCACAGTCCATCCTCAATGGAATCCAACTCATTTGCAAGCATCACCCTTCCTGATGTCATTGGGATGAAGGAAGAACGACAACAATCCCCAGTAGCTTGGCCAAAGAAGTCTAGGGTGGAGCCAGCTAGGTGTCTGAGTGGATAGAGCATCAGCTCTGCAACCAGGAGTTGCTGACCAGAGTCCAAATCCAGCCTCAGACATTTGACGCTACCTGTGTGACCTTGGGCAAGTCACTTAACCCCATTGCTTTGCAAAAAAAAAAGAAGAAAAATTCTGGGAGCTAGCAATGGGAAGGGTCCCCCTAACTTCATCTTCTCTCCATATGGACTGTCTACATCTCAACCCTTTAGCTCCTCCATAGAAGGAAAATTTCTTCTAAGTCTAAAGAATGAAGGAAGAGCAGCAACAACAATCCCAGTAACCTCGGGTGGGTCTAAAGATGTGGACACTGGATAATTTGTGGTGGCTGCTTTGTAGACACTCCCTCCCTTAACCCCAAGTCTTCTTGTCAGTATCTTGGGGACGTATTATCACGGAGGCAATATTTGTAAAACTATTAGTATTTCATATAGTATACTAAGACCTTAATAAATGATCATTCCTTTATTCCCTCCACCTTCCCTTCCTTCATGTCACTGGACTGGGGGTGGGGGTGGGGGCTAAGAGAGTACGTCTCCCTTTTCCTAATTTGATTTTAAAGCTCTGAGGCTCAAGTCTTTGACTTTTGCTAGGGGGGTTGTGAGGATTTCATGCTTATGGCTGACTGAACAAATCATTTACCTGCCAGGGCTCTGATCAGGGCCTGGACAACTCGCAGATAGCACATGGATCAATCGAAATTGCCCTTTGCCTTCCACCTGCAAGCAGTCATCAACGGAAGCTTAAGCCTGCCGGGAGTCATTTGGGCACAGTCCAGCTAGCCCTCAATTAGCCGGTAATAATTCTGGGTCTTGCCTCTGTATCCCCTTGAGGAAAGCAGGGTGTAAGGAAGCAAAAAAGGAGATAGTGGCTGCTAGTATTCTCCAACCCCCTTTGAGCAGCTTTGCTGTGCTTGGGGTTGCCATGGCAACTGGTCAAAGACACTGCATTGATTGTGTTCTTAAGGATGTGAAAGACTGTGAAATTATGAAGGGGGAGAAAGGGTAACTTGCTTAGAAACAAAATTAGGAGGGAAGGGGGTGTGTGAAGGGTGAGAATATTCAGAATATCCATCATAGAGGCCATTCAGCTTTGATATTCTGTGCTCTGAGGTCCCTGTCAGTGTTGCCATTTTGTAGTATCAGACATGACCAGAGTCTTGGGGTCCTCCAAAGAGGAGTATTCTAGGTTATTGTCTCACGTCCCTTCTGACTCTGACACTCTGTGTAGAAGGACCTGGCCTTTTCTGATATTCTGCCTTCTTAGATCCTTTGGAAGCATAGCTTTCTATGCTATGTGAGCCAGGGGCCCTCCTAGCAAGCAGTCAATAACTGTTCATTAAGTAAGGGTCATTAATTAAGTAATTCATTATCAATTAAATAATGTGCCAATCAGTCTGCTTAGCATTTTGCTAGCTCTG
Source organism: Macrotis lagotis (assembly GCF_037893015.1). Classification (NCBI taxonomy): domain Eukaryota; kingdom Metazoa; phylum Chordata; class Mammalia; order Peramelemorphia; family Peramelidae; genus Macrotis; species Macrotis lagotis. The sequence goes on from NC_133666.1 coordinate 6,776,688, forward strand.
ATACTCTGCTCTAAGGTCCTTTTTTAGCCCTGATATTCTATTCTTGAATGTTCTAAGATCCCTTAATAACAATAAAAATGACAATGATAGTAATAATAAGAAACAATAAGACCTATTATGTGCTGAGAAGGATGCTAAGTGTCCTCCTAGCTCTGATAGTCTATTCTCAGGTCCTTTTCAGCACTGATAATCTGTTTTCAATGTTCTAGGGTCCTTTGTAATAATCATAATAATGAGGAAGGAATACATATTTATACCTACTATGTGCCTAACACTCTGCTGCCACTTTTTACAAATATTACTTCATTTGGCCCTCACAATAACGCTATTGTTATCTCTATTTTATAGTTGAGGAAACCAAGGCAAATAGCAGTTAAGTGATTTGCCCAGGGACATACAGTGTCTGTGACTGGATTTAAACTCTGATTTTCCTGACTCCAAGTTTAGAACTCTGTTCTCTCTACCACTTTGTGGTTTTATCACTGTGTTCTAAGGCTGTGGTATTAAACTTAAACAGAAACAGGAGCAACTAAATTGCACATAAGGATCCAAGTGGCTGCATATTGCCCAAGAAAACTACATAGGAGCATTATCAATGTTCTTTGGTATTTTTCTTAATTTTGCTAAAAGTTCCCAGTTGCATTTTAATCTGGATGGATAGCCTTAGGAAACTCGGTTTTCTTATCTGTTAAATGGGAAAGTAGTATAAGGGGTAGAAAGTACATGATCCTGGCTCCAAAAGTCTATGAATCTATGAAGTTGTGAATGCAAAAGGGCTCTATATAAATGTAAGCTTTTCACTGAGCCCTGACACAAGATCTGTCCATATTGGCAAGATGATGGGGTAACAGTGCTGAAAATACTTATTGGCCTGGAGCAAGTGGGTGGGTCAGGAGGCCCTATTCCTAGCGACATAGTTCCCCTAACTCTGAGCATCTGACATGCCTTCCAGGATGAATACAGATGGGTGAGTCATCACTTTCCTCAGGTTTCAATTCTGTGACAGTATGGGAAGGTGGAAAGATTGAGTTGGTGCTGAGGAATGTGTCCAGAGAAAGGATCCGATCTCATACATCGCTTTCACCAGCTCCTAGGTTTGAGGAGGACAGGATTACAGGAGGGGGACATTTCTTCCCTTGGTGTTTCTAAATCAATCAACTTTCCTTTCCTTCATAACGTACCCAGGGATTTTTGAGTTTGGGGAAAGAGGCAGGAAAGATGCCTTCAGTTAGGGAATGAGGGGAGATACAGATGGTGAGGATACAGCCACCCAAGAAACAGTAGTGAGGGACAAGAGCTCACCTCTATAAATTAGCTGATCATTCTAAATCCAATCTAAAGGACATTTATCAAGTGTTCACCACATGGGTTATACAAACAAAAGAATCAACTCCTGCCTTTGAGAAGATTATATCCAACTTGGAGATATATCATTTCAACAGATAAAACTTGAGGGGGGAGAGCAGAACGAACAGGTGGGGAGATCAGGAAAAACTTCCTGTAGGAGGGAGCACATTGAAGGAGGCAGAGATGAGGAGAGAGGGCATTCCTGACATGTGGACAGCCAGTGCACAGCACACAGAGGTAGAATTTTGGAGTTTTGAGTTTGACTGAGAGCAAGCAAGCAAGCAAGCAAGAAGCTGAGTTCAGTTAGATGTCTATGAAGGGAAAGGAGGTGAGATAAACCTAGAACATAGATAGGATCCTAATTATGAAGGGCTCCCCATCTGCTAAGATGGTTGCATTTTATTCTCAGATAAATAGGATTCTGTTGAGGGTTACTGAGGAGTACAGCATCATACTCATACTTGCAATATTAGAAGATGATTTTGAAAAATGTCTGAAGGATGGATAGAGAGAGAAGAGAAGCCAAGCAACCATGAAGGAGACTGTTGCAAGACTCTGAGAGTTTAGGTTTTATGTATATAAGGCCTACTATGGGCTAGACATTGCACTAAACAGTTCTTTCCGCCACAAATATGGTCTCATTTGATCTTCATAACAACTCCTGGGGATAGGTGCTGTAAAATTATCCTCATTTAATTGTTGAGGAAACAAAAGAAACAGGGATAAGTGACTTGCCCGGGATCACTTAGCTAGTAAGTGTCTGAGGTCAGATTGGAGCTCATATCTTCTAAGCCTATCACTCTATCCACTGAACCGTCTTCTACCAGAGAGGAAAAAGAAGGAGCCAATAGAGCATTAAAAAAGCATTTGATTTAAGGTCAAAAGAATTGGGTTCAAATACTAACTCTTTTTCTTACTAATGAATTTCCTTATCTGTAAGATGAGCTGGGGTTAGAGAAACTCCCATCTTTAAATATCTTATGTTCTGCTGTATTTTTCTTAATTTGGTTAAACATTTCCCAGTTTCATTGTAATCTGGTTAGGTAGTGCTGTGACACTCAGTTTGCTCATCTGTTAAATGAGAAAGTAGGATAGGGAGCAGAGAATACATGATTGATAGAGTTCTTTCTAGCTCCAAAAGTCTATGAATCTGTGAAGTTGTGAATGTAAAAGGGCATTGGAAAGTTCTAGATAAATGTGAGCTTTCCAGTGCCTCCTGATTGAAGATATTCTGGGGATTGGTGTGCACATCTGAGGCTGTTCCAGAAGCAAAGTCCCCTCTAGCTCATTACCCTGCTTTCTGTGTCATAAAGAAAAGCAAACTGCCACTGAATGAATTAACTAACCATTCAGAGATAGCAATATCAGATCGGGCTAAGATTAGGCACTCCCCATGTTCACCACTACCAGTCAGGAGATTTCATCGGTGCACAAAGTTTGCAGCATACCCATGCATCACAAGAAGAGCTTCACTCTTCCAACTCTTGGGCTGCTCCCCTGCTCAATTGCCCAAGCTCACAAAGGTGAACTGGAGACTGGCCCCAGGTTCCATATTGGCATGGGAATGTGATCAAGGACTCATCCATAGTCATTAAAAGGGAGTTCCAAACATTCAGTCTTTTTCTGATTATTTCTTCAATCTCCCTACTATGAGGAGGAGAAATCACCAGGCCAAGTAGTCACATTTCAAATTTTGCTATGTAGAAGTTCCAATTATACTTATTTGCTTTATTAGATGTTAGAAAGTCATGTAACTTTTGGATCACCTAAACATCATGAATAGGGCAGCTAAGGGGCACAATGGCTAGAGTTCTGGACCTGGAGTTAGGAAGGCTCATATTTCTTAGTTCAATTCCAATGTTTTTGCCAAAAAAACCCAAACAAACCAACCCCAAATGGGATGAAGAAGAGGCAGGCACAACTGAAAAATGACTAAACAGCAGCAACAACAGCAAAGTATTATGCATAAGATTGATTAACAAGAGAGCAAGACAAGAGTAAAGTTAGATTAACAGAACCAATGAGAAAATTTCCCATTTCAGCAGCTGTCTTCTCCCATTAGAATATCAGCTTCTGGAGGGCAAGGACTGTCTCTTCGGACCTTTATATTGATATCTGCACTACTACCAGTCCTAGACCACACCAACCAACCAAATATTTAGAACAAAGGCCTCATAAAAGTTTGTTTGCTTAACTTGACTTGGGGGATATGTAGCCCAACTTTAATGGTGAAAAGAATGGTGAATTAAGAATCTAGCTCTTAGAATGAAATAACAAGAATCGAGTGCCCTGGGTTCTGGTAATTGCTTTATGCAACACTCAGACATTCACTTGTCTCTCATGGTTCTCAGGTTTCTCATCTGCAAAAATGGGCATGTGAAACTGGATGGCATCTAAGGTCTCCTCTAGTTTCTGACATTCCCTAGTCTTTGCTTCCAGCTCTGCCATTCAGCTCTTCCTCTTTGAAAATGAAGGCTGAGCAACAAGTTACCTTTGCTATCACATTAGTAATAGGAGTCAATTGCCAGATTTTCTCAATGGGAGTCAGGTAGAAAGACAGGGGCTGAGAAATAAGGAGTGGGAGTGGGGATGGGGGAAGCAGAAACATCCATTTTCACTTTGTTCTTTTCTGTCACACTTAAGCAATTTGATACTTAGAACAAAATCCATCAGTCAACTCTACAAAGATGGGCGATTCATCCCAGAGGATAACAGTAGTGTTTGTGAGCATTTGAAACCGTGCTCGATAAATATTTGTTGAATGAATGAGTTATTATCTGTTTGTGTTTCATCCTCAGAAAGTTTCTTTTAATAAAATAAAAAACATCTTTGGTTAAATTAGATTGGGCGGGGGAGGAAGGGATTTTGCCATCACACTGAACATTTCAATTGATATGAGCTGTCTAAACAGCACATTGTGATTTCAACAGATTCTCTCATAACAACAACACACCCACTGATGCTGTGAATGTTGCTACAAAATGAGCTACTTGTATAAAGGAAAACTCTCCCCTTTACTTCACAATCTGGAGAGATGCATATGAGACCTTGGTCTGACATTAAAAAAGGAGGGGGGCTGAATGGGCTGAATGAACACTGCATTGGAAAGAAGACCAGATTTGAAGACAGAGCATTTCATTTGGCATCCCAGCTCAGTCACTTGCTGCTTGTGTGACTTTGATCAAGTACCTGCCCCTTTCTGGGCCTCAGTTTCCTCCTCTGCCAAATGAGGAGGTTGGGCTAGATGACCTCTCATGTCCCTTCTTGAGTCTCCTGATCTATGCTCCTAATTGCTTAGTCTGGGTTGAAATGTTTCTTTCTTGAAAGGAGAACTATGGAAGATTGCAGAAGAAGTGTCAGGAGGTCTGTGGGAGAAGGGAGGGGAGAACCAAAAGGCCACCCATCCATCAGTCATGTCATGGACAAAGTTTTGGCAGACTGCAGAACTGGGGCTCACATTCTTAGTATAGCTTCTCCATCTTTGTCTGCTCCGCTCCTAACAAAGGGGCACAGGAGTAGCTTTCTTAATGACCCTGATGATGGCCATAATAATAAGAGCTCACATTGTTTTGAGGTTCATAAAGCACTCTTCTACAACCTCATAGGGTTAATAGTATCAGCTAGAGAAGAGAGAAACTGGAAGGGTGAGGACATTTGTCTAATGTCACGAGACCAGTAAGTGTCAGGGCTGGGACTTAGGTTCAGAGATCAGTGTTCTAGAGCTAGAAGGGACCTCAGTTACAGATGAAGAAACTGAGCCCAGAAATTTTGAGTTGATTACTCAAAATCACACATCAGATCCTAGATTTAGAGCTGGAGGAGACCACAGAGTTCATCAAAACCAATCCTCCCATTTTATAGATGAGGAAACTGAGGCCTAGGGAGGGGAAGTGATTTGCCAAAGGTCACACAGGTGGCAAGTATCGAAAGACAGATTTGAATTCAGATCTTCTGACTCCAGAGATGTAGCCAGAGAGTTAGTCAATCAGCATCGATTAAATAGACTACTCTCTTCTACTCTGAATAATCATTCACATTTCTCTAGTTCTGGGGCAGCTAGGTAGCACAGTGGATAGAGCACTGGACTTGGAATTAGGAAGACTCATCTTCTTGAGTTCAGGTCTGGCCTCAGCCACTTGGACAAGGCTGTGTGCCTCATTTTCCCCATCTGTCACATGAGTTGGAGAAAGGGATGGCAAACAGTCCTACTGTAGTGTCAAGCATGACTAAAACAATTGAATAGCAAATTTCTCTGGTTTTAGAGTTCTCAATGGGGAGCCCATGAATTTAAAAAAAAATTCCCAGTAGCTACATTTCAGCATGGTCAGTTTCCCTTGTAATTCTATGGATTATAGTTCTATTTAAAAATAAGATTCTGAGAAGAAGTTCTTAGGTTTCCCCAGACTGTTAGAGGGGTCTCTGACACCAAAACAAGTTCAAAGCCCCGATCTAGTGCTTTAAGGTTTAAAAACACATTCCTCTCTGTTCTCCCATGAGGTAAGGAGTGAAATTATTATCTTCAGTTATAGATGAGACAGCAACAAACAGAGCACAGGGCCTGGAATTGGGAAGACATGAGCTCGAATCCTGCCTCAGATACTTAAGACCTGTGTAACACTGGATAAATCCCTTAACTTGTCTCTCAGTTTCCTCATTTGTAAAAGGAGGATAAGAATAGCACCTTCCTCACAGGTTTGTTGTGAAGATCAAAAGAGACCATGATTTCAAGTTCTTTAAAACACTTTGTGAGTACTATCTATTATTAGTATTCTCCAAGGGCTAAGTGACTTTCACTTGGTCACAAAGCATCAGATTCTGGAATTGAACCCAGGTCTCTGCATTGGAGCCTACTGAGTCTTATCAAGTCAGTGCAGTTAACTAACTTTTGTCTAAGGACAATTCTTGCACGCATTGTCATTGCTGTGCAGTTTCAATAGAGTCACCCAAAGAGTATTGAGAAAGAATGAGACAAAGCCTGAGGAAGGGGAGTTGGTGATAAAGTCTTCTTACCACAAGAATCATAGAACATAGGCTAGAGAATGTTGGAGGATTCATTTTACATAGGAGGAAAGTGAGGCCCAAAAGAAGGAAAGTAAGTCAAGAAACATTAATTTGCCAGTTCTAAGAGTTGGGGATCAAACAAAAGTTCCCCCTCCTCCTCCCCTCCCCCTCCCTGCCACCACCACCACCAGATGTTCTTGCCCTCACCTGAAGGAGGAGACCACATGCAAATAGCTAAATATGAACAACGCACACAGGAGAAATTGAAGCTAACCAACAGAGAGAGGTCCCTAAGATGAGGGAGGGCTGACTGGGCAAGTCTTCTTGCAGAAGGTGGGATTTTAGCTGGAGCTTCAGGGAAGCCAAAAGGCAGAGGTAAGGAAGACTAGAGCTCACAGCATGGAGACGAGTCAGTGAAAATGCCTGAGTTCAGAAATGGGGAGTTGTGTATGGAAGGAGCAGGAAGGAGGGTTTCAGAGTACAGCGGGGAGTCAAGGAGAGTGAAAAAGCAGAATGGGGTCAGTTTGTAGAGGGCTTGCAAAAACAACCAGAGGATTTTTATATTTCATGCTGACAGTCATAGGGAGCCACTAGAGTTTATTGAATGAAGGAGGGAGGGTTGATAGGCCTGTGCTTTTGGGCGATCAATTTGACAGCTGACAGTACAGACAGACTGGAAGCGAGGAGGCCAAACAATAGTCCTGGAGTCAGAGATGGAGGCCTCCCCCACAATGGTGACAGAATCAGAGGAGAGGTGGGCTTGTATGTTGCAATGCTAGGAAAGAGAGGACTTGGCAAATGATTAACTATGGAGGGTGGAAGAGGGAGGATGGTGGTACTGTCAACAGCAAGAAGAAAGTTAGCAAGAAGGGAAAGAGAGCAAGATCAGTCTTGGAAATGTTGAATTTAAGCTATCGGGGAGATGTCCCAAAGGCAGTTGGTAAAATAAGTGCTACTGAAGGTCATGGTCTATGTTATGACATATGAGCATAGTCCATGCATGGTCAAGGGTGCCCTCAATGAAAACATCATTTGCAACCATAGACTACCTCATCTACTCTTCCATCCAGTGACTCTGGCTTCTTTTGTCGGCTGACCATCTCCCAACTGGGCCCTTTTCACTGGCTGTCCCCATGTCCTAAAGGCTCCTAGCTCTTATTTTTCCTAGCCTCCTTCAAGTCCCAGTTAAACCTCACCTCTTACAGGAAATGTTTCCCCATCAATCCCCCTTTAATTCACGTACCATGCCTCTGTTGATTCTCTCCGATATGTCATGTCTATAGCTTGTTTGGGCAAAGTCCTTGTCTCTCCCCTCAGACTAGGAGATCCTTGAGGGCAAAGAGTGTCTTTTGTCACAGTGTCTGACACAGTCAGCATTTAATAGATGCTTATTGGCTAACTACTTTATTTGTAAAGGTATGAAAATGGTAAGGTACCACTGAATTAGCTATTGATTTTGAGAAATAAATGGACTTGCTAGAGCAAAGTGGAAGCTTGCATCTCCTGCTTACATCACACAGCTTTTACATGTATGGCATCTAAATCCACACTGGGGCAACTAGGTGGTACAGTGAATAGAGTCAGGAGGAGTCAAATAGTGAATAGAGTCAGGAGGATTCAAATCCAGCCTCAAACACTTGCCACTTACTAGCTGTGTGACCTTGGGCTAGTCACTTAACCCTGATGACCCCACATCCAGGGCTATCTCCTGTTGTCCTGATTCATATCTGGCCCCTGAAACAGAAAGCTGTGACTTAGCACAGTGCCCCTTCACTCCAATACACTTCATATGATTGTATTGGCATCACTTCCCTGTAGTCCAAGCCTTCTTTGAGAATGAAGGACAAACATCCTCACTTAAATTCACATAAGAATTCCTGGCACTCCCTCCTCAACCCCTTCCCTTAGAATCTCTTTTTTGCTTTACAGTTCTGCTCACAGCGCCTTTCCTGATGGCCAGCCTCCCCCTCACTCCCAGTTACCGATTCTCCTCCTGCCTTCCAAGTTGACTGCTATTTATTGCACATAGACTTAGCAATCTACATGGTGTCTCTCCCTGTAGAGTCCAATCTCCCTTAGTGCAGGGTTCATTTCAGTCTGCAGTCTCTGGGTCTGGCACACAGCAGGTACAGCTGATTGATTGACAGTGGAAAGCTTTGTTTATTGATTCACTGAACACTGAAATCAAATGAGCAAGAAGTTCTGTGTTCAACAGGGTCCTGGAGACTGTTGTACATAGTCTAAATAAGAGAATTCCCCATTGGTAGCATGATTCTCCAATTGATCCAATTTACATGTGACATCATACTAATTGCATTGGGCCTCAGAGCAATAAAAAGCCTCATCAGTGAAGTCTACAGTCAAATAAAAGAAATTGATTCAACCATCCACACTAGGAAATCAAACTATTATAAAGATGACTGTTGCCCAGAATGATGGAGAAACAAGGCATGGTAAACAAAGAACGGAACTTAGAACCCACATGACCTGGCTTTTGAAAGAATTCCTAGCAGTTTCAGTGATCTTAAGTTATTTGTGGCCCTCCACCTCTCCCCCACCCCACTAAACTATCCATATTGTTCTAGTAATCCCAGATCCTCCAAGGCTATGGTAGCAGAGATCAAGCACTGGGAGATCCCCCCCCCCCAAAGTTGGAAAAGCTTCAAGTACAGGCCAGGCAATGAGTGGACTGTACCTCTATCATCTTAGGCCCATTCTAGCTGAGCTCCAAGAGTCTCATCACTAAGGTATCCATGGAAGGATGAAGGCTTTGGCCATAGAAGACCATCTGCCAAGATGATCATCAGTGGAGAGGTTGGTTATTCATGCCATTGAAATAACTAATACTTGATGTATTCGCTCAGTAAAGCTAACTTGCCTGTGATTCAGATAATTGCATATCTCAGATGAATTGCAATGTGGAAGAACCCAATGGGCAATGGAAACTTGGCAGGTATAAGTAGGCATATGATTTATGCAGGCTAAGGTCTATAAGAGGCATTATTGAAGGCTTGTGGAACTGGAAAGGAAGAAGGCATGAAAGTTTAAGGAATTCATGGTGTCCTCAAGAAATTAAAATAATTCAAGGCAGCCCCCTTACCCTCTCTGCCACTGCCCAGTGCTTTGGGGGGCAGGAGAAGGTTTGATCTCAGACTTAGTTGGTAGAATTTGAGAGCAAGAATTACACAGGAAGAAAATGCATGGAAGCCATGCAATCTATACTGGGGGAGGGAAATGGTTCCAAGTCCAGCTCTCTGTTCATCATGATTTGCCCATGTCTGGGAAACTGAACAAACATGAAAGCAAAGGGGAGAAAAAAAAGAAACTTTCTATGTCCTCCCACTATGAAAATAATGCTGCCTTATTAGGACAAATGCATTGCATGATAGTGCAAATAATGTTAGACTTGGAGTCAGGGGACTTTAGTTCCAAAATTAACTGTACTACTGTTGTTATCTGTTGGGCCAACAGCAAATCATTTCAATTTGCTGGATGTCATCTTCCTCCTCTGTCAAATGGGGTGTGTGTGGGGGGAGTGGGGAGGAGTGTGTTTATGGGTGTGGTTGTGTGTGGGTGTGAGTGCCATTGAATTATCTTTTAGGTCTCTTTAATTTGATATTCTGTTCTAGGGGTCATCCACTTCTGACATTCCCTGTGCTAAGGGTCCTCTAGTTCTGACATTCTCTGTTCTGAAGACCCTCAAATTCTAACAATCCCTGTTCTAAGGTTCTTCTGCTCAGACATCCTCTTCCAAGGTCCCTCCCCGCTCAGATATTCTGTGTTCAAGGCTGCTCCCAAATCTGCTATTCCCTGTTCTAATACTCCTCCAATTCTGACATACCGTATTCTAAGGCCCTTCCCAATTCCGACATTCTGTTCTATGGTCGCTTCTAGTTCTGACAGTCTAGTTTCTAAAGTCCATCCAAGCACTGACATCCTATGTCTTATATTCAAAGGGCCCTGATTCTGTATTCTTAACCCAATCGAGTTGTCTCTTTCAACCCCCAAATAATGGCAATTGTTATATACATGTAGCTATAATCGTTATTATTACTTGAGTTGGCACTATTGCCTAGAATGACTGCCAGGTGCCCAGTATTTGGAGGTCCAACTTTGGCAGCCACCATTGGGTCATTTATAGAGCATGATGGGGCACAGGCCCGCCCTGCCCTTGGAACTCTTCAGTAGGTCAGAGGCAAACTAGGTCTGATCAGAGAAGACATGAGGGGCAACAGTTTTCAACAGCTGTGCAGACTTCTTTGGTTTCAGTCCGTGCCCTCTAGGGTCATTCTAAAGTCCTCACTCTTATCTCGTGACTGCCTGGGCACTCATGAGTCCCAGAAGCAACACCAGAGGAATGGGAGAGATCCTTGCCATCCTGCCCTGGCCCGCTGAGACAGGCCTACTCCCTAGATGGTATTCCACAGGTCTTTTTCTGTCCCAAACTCCCCTTATCTCCTGCCAACCAGGCTCTGAACTCCAGCAGCTGTGGAAAGGGAGACCATGTGTTTTGTGGAGGATGTGACTGCTCCCTTCCTACACTCATGGGTCTTGAAGTTTCAAGGTGACGTGAAGGTTGTCAAACCCAACCCTGCCATTTTTTGAGATCAGAAAACTAGCCTAGACTGAAGAGCACAAAGTTAGTTTGAAGCACAACAGGATCAGGACTTCAACCCAGGTTCCCCCAGGTCCTCTCACTCCTTGCAGAGCTGCTGCTATCACCCTGCCAATCTACAAAGAACAGTAATGGAGAAGAAGTAGTAATCTTGATCCCAGAAGACAGAACTAATAATATGGGGTGATGGGTAGGGGACATGAGGGAAGGGAAGGCCACAGTAGGCCGATTTCAGATCAAATTAAGACTCCACACTTGGCATTGCCTAACAGTGGAATGGGTAGAGAAGTGAGCTCCCTGTTCCTAGAAAAATTCAGATCGGGACTGAAGGACCATATGAGATCGAATGGATAAAGGGTTTCTTTTTTAATTTCTTTTTTACTTTTTCCAACTACATGCAAAGATAGTTTTCCACATTCATCCTTGTTCAAACTTCTGAGTTGCACATTTCTCTACCATCCACTCTTCCCTCTCCCCTCCCCATGGCAGCAAACAATCTGATATAGATTATATATGTACAATCATGTTTAACATATTTTCATCTGAGTCATGTCATGAAAGAAGAATCAGAACTAAAGAGGAAAAACTATGAGAAAGAAAGAAAAGCATAAAAGAAGCGTGTCAAGGAATTCTTATAGAATGACAGTTGGTGCAAGGGAAATGGTTTTGCTCTGTTGGGGCACTTCATGCCCTAGTCCTAGGGCAAAATTACAGTGTTCTGACTTTGGACAAGGAGTATCATTTCCATCATCTGAAAATGATTGGGTTGGATTAGATGAGTTCCCTCACAGCTCTAACAAATCTATGTTTAAGATTTCTTCCATCTCTTAGATCCTGTGTTCTCAGTTCTAAGGATTCTAAGGTTCCTTTCAGCTCTGTTATAGCCCTGATATAGGGTAAGTGGGTAAGTGGGTAAGCGACTGGTAGGACTCTCTCCACCTCTGTGATTGAGAATCAGAAAACGTGGACTGTGTAGTTCTGACATTTACACCTCGGCCAAAACTACCATTCACTCTGGACCTCAATTGTTTGTTTCATCTATAAAATAAATAGTCCTTGCTCCCACCCAGCCTCAGAGCATTCCAGGATTCTATGATCCTGTGTTAATCTAGGTGAGCTTCAGTTTTCTTATCTGTAAATCAGAGAATTGGCCTACATCCCCTTTGGTTCTAGATCTTGGGTCCTCTGTTCATATAGGTTCATTTAGGACAATAGAATCAGAGGGTCCTAGATTTAGAGTAGGACCTTAGAGTCCCTCGTCTAATTCAAGTCCCTGCTTTTGTTAGATGAGGCAGTCAAAGTGTAAAGAGGAGAAACATTTTGCAACTGGGTGGGGAGAATAATGAACCCAAGTCCAGGAATTGCCTCAGACACTTGAATCTGGCAAAGTCACTTGCTTACTGTCTCCCTCAGGTTGCTCATCTGCAACATGGAATCAATACTCACATCTCCCTCCCAGGATTGTTCTGAAAGTCAAATGATTGCAAAGTGTTTTACAAACACTAAGGTAATATATTAAAGCTATTATTATTAAATGATTTTCCCAGTAGCACAGGCAGTAAATGATAGTCAAAATTTGCACTCAAATCCGGTGACTTCCTCAAAGTAACACATACAATAAACTGTGGATCTGTGATTTAAACCTGGAATGTATGTTTGGACGCCATCATTTTTTTTCTACTCTAACATGCTATGTCCTGTCTTTGAGCAGGATTATTTTTAAAATCAGCTCCAGTATGGTTGGGCCAGCACTGTGGTACCATAGCGGATAGAGTAATTCTCCTGGAATCAGAAGATCTGAGTTCTAATCTGGTTTCAGATACTTACTAGCTATGTGACCCTGGGCAAATCACATCATCCTGTTTGCCTCAGTATCTTCATTTGTAGAATGAGGAGGAGACAGAAATGACAAGCCGATTCAGTTTCTTGGCCAAGAAAACTCCAAATGGAATTAAGAGTTGGACCCAACTAAAACAACTGGCCACCACCAGCAACAATTAGTAGTGCTTATTTCGATTTCCAGTATCCTATGTTTAACCTCCTTCCACAGCCTCTCTTGATTCCTATTTCTTTATCTAACAGTTGTCACTCCCTGGAATTATGTGTCGATGCTTCATTTCAATCCTGTCCCTTGAAGTTGTCAGTTTGTGGAAAGGACTTGGAGATTCCGGCCAGAGAGATCCCCATACTGTTTAAAGCCCAAGCTCGATTCCCCTAGTCTGAAATGGGATGACTTCTACCCTGCTAGGAATTGAACAGGTATAATCACAGTGACCTAGCCTGAAAGAGCTGAAGGAGACCTCTGGGATCATCAAGGCCAAGCCCCTCACTTAACAGTGAAGAAACCTGACATTCAATGACTTGCCTATGTAAAGGCTACTGAAACCTATCTTTATAGATAACAAGGACAAAGCCCTTTCCACTCTCATCCTCTGCCCAGACCTTGGGGAAGACGGGGAAATGGGTGCTGTGAACTCTTAAGTACACCTTCAGTCTGCATTTCAGAAACTCATTTTCACTTTCCTCCTTTCTGGGTCTAACTGCAAAAAATAGACTATTAGATGGGAGGGGCTGAGACTGGAGAGGGACTGAGTCATTGCTACAGCTCTCTTCTGGGCTTTGTTAAAGAAAATACATTCTGCCCTCCTGTAGCAGTTGACAGATATCTTGGATTGGGCAGAGCTGTACAAAATCCCTTTTCCCCACAAGAATCAATGTCAATAGAATATTTTAGCCTCTTGCCTGATGCCCATACAGCTGTTGCTATTTCTCTTAGCCCATTGGACAGCTCCCTGGGGACCCAGAGGAATGGCTTCAAGGAAGGATTTTTCTCCTTCCCCATCAGAGAGTCCTGAACCAGCCATCCCTCCCGCCCTTGGCCAATTGCTAAAAAAGGGTCCCTTTGTCTACCTCCACCCCCCAAAATGCAGCTCAGATCCCTTTCTCCAAGAACCCAGAGGAAAGAGAGTATTAGAGAGGTGAGAGGTGAGAAGGGCTTGCTTTCTTAGGATATCTTCTTTCATCTACCAGATCCTTTTGCAAAAAATATAAAATACCTATGGCTGTGAAGTCAGGAGTTAGGATTCAGGTAGGTGGCTGCGGATTTAGTAGGAACCTTAGGATAATCTCCAAGTTTTAGAGGTGAGGAAGAAATTGAGAAGTACAGAATCAGAGGATCCCTGCAGTAAAACCCATATTTGAGTAAGACTTTCTAAGAGCCGCCCAATAAGTGGTTAGATGTCTACTCCTTGAAAAACTTGAGAGAAGAAGGGGCAGCTAGGTGGTGCAGTGGATAGAGCACTCCCCTGGAGTTATGAGGACCTGAGTTCAAATTCCACCTCAGACACTTAATAATTGCCTAGCTGTGTGACCTTGGGCAAGTCACTTAACCCCATTGCCTTAAATAAATAAAAATTTAAAAAGAGAAAAGAAAAACTTAAGAGAAGGGAACTTTGTCACCCCCATACTCTGTCATCCCCACTGATTCCCTTTAAGATAACATTCTAAAGTCTCTGACTTTTAAAACTGTTCCTAATCTAGACCTCTCCCCGCCCCCTTTCCAGTGTAAACCTTACTCCCCACCATATTCAGAAATCTAGCAATTTGGCATTCTTGCTGTTCCTCCATCTCCCAATTCTGGGCACTGTCATTGACTGTCCTCCTGCCTGCAATGTCTTCACTTATCACCTCCACCTCTTAGTTTCCTTTGAGAGGACTCAAATCTCACTTTCTCTGAGAAGGCCCCCTCATCGCTGGCCCCTCTCCTCTTAGATCACCTCCCATGGACACGAACTGTATTTTGCAAAGCTCTCTCATTAGAATGGAAGCTCCCTGAAGGCAGGGACCATGTTTTTTTTTTTCCTTTCATTGCTGCACTTAATTGGAGTGCTAAGCACAGGTGAGCACTTAATAAAATCTTGATTGACTCATGGACTGAACCCTCCACCCTTTAGGAATTCACTCCTTACACCATCCTCAGGCAAGCTTTTATTCTACTTACCCTAAATCTGTCTCTCTATGGATTCCCTCAGTTACTCCAGATTCTTCTCTTTCAGGTCAAGCAGAAGGAGACGAAGCCCCTTTTCAGCAGGACTCACAGACTAGAGTAGAAAGGGACCTCAGAAGCCCACCAGGCCAACCTTTCCATTTTACAGACAAAGAAACTGAGACCCAGCAAAAAGGAAACCATTTGTCCAATGACACAGAGGTAGGGACACAGGTAGGATTTGAATACACATCCTCAGCTTCTAAAGCCAGTACTATTTCCACTGTGCTCTGCTGCCTCAATACTGGATATCCCCAAAGTCTTAGTATCATTTCTTTTTTTGTTTTTTGTTTTGCAAGGCAATGAGGTTAAGTGACTTGCCCAAGGTCACACAACTAAGTAAGTTTTAAGTCTCAATATAATTTTAAGATAAACAGAACTAAGTCTTGTTGAGACACTTTGTGGTTGAAAGTTGCTTTCATAGTCTCTCCTAAAATGGTTCTTCTCCAAATTAAATATCTTTGGGTGCTTCAGGAATGTTTTCATGTCTTCTCATGTTCCAGACATTCCCAAAGTCTGATTTCACTAAACCCTTCTCTCCTCATTCACCTGAGGATAGGAAGCATGTTGCAGGGAGTAAAAATAAAACCACACATCGCTATAACAATTGATGGTCCCAGATTTTGAGCTGAAAGGCACAATAAGGATTAGCTAGCCTAATATCCTTATTTTAGAGATTAGGTAAAATAATTCATGTAAGACTACACCAGTCTTGTACAGAGGAGAACCATGGCTCAAGCTCAGGTCCTTAGACTCCAAGGCAGATGACATTAAAACCACACTGACATTTGTGGATTTGTGGTCCATTTATTCTTGAAGAACCACTCTTTTGTCCTAAGGTGTATATATATATACATATATATATATATATGTATATATATAAAATATTATATATATATATTATATATAATATTATATATGTACAACCCTATGCATGTATATATATATATATATATATATATATATATATATATATATTTTACCATTTGAAGATGAGAAAACTGAGTCTCAGAGAAGGGAAATGGTTTATTCACAGGCCCAAAGATGTCAGTCAGGGGTGTCAAACTCAAATAGAAATGACAGCCACTAATCCATATACTAGCATCCCTGTTGTAAAATGTAATGCTATCTGGGTGGTATTGTATTTTTTCTTTGTTTTGTGAAATACTTCACATTAACATTTTATTCTGGTTCTTATCTAAGCACAAAGTGGTACAGATGACGTGGGTCTGGGTCTGGGTCGTATGTTTGACACTTCTGATGTAATCTATATACCAGGGTCTCTGCTGTAAAATGTAATGTTATCTAGGTTGTATTGTGTTTTTTTATTTATTTTGTGAAATACTTCCCAGAGACATTTTATTCTAGTTCTGATCTAAGCAGAGAGTGGTGCAGATGACATGGGTGTGGGCGATGGGGGTGTTTGAAACCTCTAATGTAAATAACTGAGCTAGAGGCTGGGTTCTGGAATTGTAGAAACCACCTCCATTTCCTTACACATGGGGGGAGGGGAGGGCCTAAATGACTTGTCCTGAGTCACCTTGCTAATAAATGTCAGAGCTTAAATTTGAACCCAGGTCTCACCCAAGTCAACTTTCTGTTGACTGTGTAAGTCAAGCTCTTTTCAATTGGCTCAGAGGTCTTTCTTTCTACTCACACCACACTGTTCCCAATTATCCTCATTTTGCATGTAGAAAAATGAAGTTCTGGGTTTGTGATTTCCTTAGAGGGCTGTAGTGGAAGGCAGTTTCTTGGAGGAAAAGAGAGCAGTATTTGATCTTTTCGGATAATACCAAAAGGAGGAGGTTCTAACAATGCCTGCTTTGTAAAAGACTTGATGAGCTATTTGCAATAGGCCTGGGAGAGAAGTAGAACAAGCCATTTCTTCCCATTTTACAGATGCAGAAACTGAGAATTCCAGAGGCTGACTGGTCCATGACATCAGAGATGGAATCTGAGTAGACATCAACTACTGCAGCTTTGGCATTATCCATCAATTGACAGTCATTTTATTAAACAAGCCCTTGCCATGTGCCAGGGACCTTGCTGGGGGGGGGGGGGGGGGCGGCGAAGGATGGGCAGAAGTGGGGACGCATGGAGGAAGATGTGAGAATGGGCAGTACAAAGATCAAAATGCCTTCAAGGAACTAGCATCCTATCAGAGACAACAGATATAGATAGATATAGATATAGATAGATACATGTACATTCACACTTATAAACATACACATACACATATGCACATGCATATATATATGTATATGGGGGAGGGGGAGACTGGGCAACAAATGTTCCAACCATGGGCATGCTCAGATTTGCTCTTCCTTTTAGGATTATAAAGAGTACTTTCAGTTGGCTAAAGATCTGAAAAGACTAATGATTCATAGAATGCTGAACTGTATATTATTAAACTAAACTACGTAGCTGGGCAGTGTTGTGGTTAGAGCACAGGGTGCAGAGCTCAAATTTAGTCTCAGGCATTTTCTAGCTATATGAACCCAGGCAAGTCACTTCTTCACCTTTGCCTGCCTCTGTTTCTTTATCTGTAAAATAGGAATAACAGTAGTTCAAGATAATATTTGAAAAGCCTTTTACAAATCTTAAGGTGCTAAATAAATGTTAGGTATTACTCCTACTGCTATTATTATTATTACTATTATTTATCATTATGATTATAATAATGGTGACTGGGGAACATTTAGTTGCTCTAATCCCTTTGTATAAGAGGCTATAATGAAAGATTTCTGCTCCATGATATGGAATATGTGTTGCCATTCTGGAACTAGTTCTGTTCTGCTAACCACATGGTGAAAAGATGAGCCATTGACTGGCTGCAAAATAAGAATAGCATTAATAATAATAATAATAAAACTACTGTATAGAGTACTTTAAGGTTTGCAAAAGTTAAAAAATGAAGCTGACTCCTTTTATTCTTACAAAAACCTTGTGAAGTAGGTGTTATGTAATTAACCTCATTTTCTAAATGAGGCATGAATGACTTACTCAGGGTCACACTATTGATAAGTATCTGAGGTCATTTCTGACATGGCAAAAGAACTGCTCTCCTATATATTTTATAAATCAGAATGGCCTAATGGAAAGAAGTCTCCTGACTTGGGATCAGAAGACCCCTATCTTTGCTCCTTATATGTTACTTGGACAAATCCTCTCCTATAATCTTGTCTTCAGTTTATTTATCTAAAACATGCAGACGTTGGAATCCATTATCTCTAATGCCCCTCTAAGTTCTACATATGTGATCTTTTAGATCCTTGAGAGGAAACTCTGATTTCCATCAAGAAAGACTTGAATTTGAAACCTGTTACTGTTGGGTAAGTCACTTAACATTTTTTTCAGGTTCAGCTTCCTAATCTATAAAATGGGAAGGATAATAGAATCTTGCTTCCAGAATTGTGATGAAGGTCCCGAACTTTATTTAACTTAAAGATTTAAGCGAGTATTGTTAGTATGTCAAATGCTTTTGTAAAATCATGGCAAATTCTTCTCTCTAGCATTCCTCCCCAATCTTGATGAAGTTAGGTGGCTCATCGTGTCGACCATCGAAAGATGTCTCTGTGTCTTACGATTCTAATCTTGAGTTTTTCCCAGAAGAGAGGTCAAATTCCGGTCTGGAATATGCAGCCCCCATTCCTTTCCCCTTTGGGAAAATTAGGAAGATATTCCTGTGACACCTTGCTTATTTTCCACTGTCTTTCAAAGATCAATAACATCAGCTTGGCTATTCCATCTACTGAATCTTTCAATGCCTGAGAATGTCATGTACTGGGACCAGGTGATAAACTCATCAAGAATGGCCAAATTTTCTTTTCCTAGCACCTAACTCCTCTTTGATATAAACTCTCAGTTAATTCTCTTTTTTCTCCTTTTTGGTCTAAAGATCATTCTCCTTGGAAGAGAAATTTGAAGCCAAATGAAAGGTGAAGAGTTGGCTATCATTGGCCAAGCCATCCTCTGTACAGGTCCTAGTCTTTATTTCTCCAGGCAGAGCTAAAATCCCATAACTGTTGTTCAGTCATTTTTCAGTCATGTCTGACTCTTTATGACTTCATATGGGATTCTCTTGGCAGAGATATTGGAGTTGTTTGCCATTTCCTTCTTTGTCTCAATTTACAGATGAGGAAACTGAGTCAGACAGAGTTAGATGACTTGTCCATGATCATTCAGCTAGATAGTGTCTGAGATCAGATTTGAATTCACAAAGATGCATCTTTCTGACTCTAACTGCCCCTTGCCCACAAAAACAAAAGCAAAAAACCCCACCAAATAAACCAAATTCCTTTTTCTTGACCTAAGTTATTTTTCCCCAGCATAAACTCATTCTGAGTGCTAGCACTCTGAGCACACTATTATTTCAGACTTCTGTCATACTTTTGTATTCTTCTATCATTGCCTACCCTTGCTTGTATCTTCTGCAGAAATCTTCTAAAAATCAACAACTAAAGAATTCCTTGTTGCTTCCTATTAGATTTTTTCCAGATTCTGTCTGGAATATCACCCTGAGAACTTCCTCTCCCTCCTGAAAGGACATCTCCTACAGACTTTCAGGTCACAAGAGCCTATCTATTTTTTCTTTGGTCCTTTGAAATCTACCCTCCCAAAATATATGATTCACTTCAAGCAATGCCTGGCTCTCCTCTCCCCTAACACAAATTCTAAGAAGTAGTCACTTGTCTCCAAGGTTTCAGTAATTTTCACCCCAGAAGTAATTTTCTCACTGTTGGTGGCAATAAGAACAGACATTCCCCATGTTGGTGTCCAATCTTTTTAAAGGATTGAATTATGATGAAGTCAAGAAATTATGAATTGCTCAGCTTCTGGGAGAGAGAGAGAGAGAGAGAGAGAGAGAGAGAGAGAGAGAGAGAGAGAGAGAGAGAGAGAGAGAGAGAGAACTCCAAATGAGGTCTGGATAACTAAAGGTTCTATCACTACTATAGACCTCTGGTCCATGCTTGGGAACTATTTCCCAAACTCCTCATCTATGACTTTATTTTGTCTAGGTAGTCTGTAGTATACTCTAATGATAATATCACTTCTGCTTTTTGCCTCTTTTGTCCAAATGTTCTCCAACATCCCTCCCATTTCTGGTTCCTGGATTTCTTCACATGATTTCTTCATATACAGTCCTTCCCCTACCTTTTTAATCTATCCTGTTTCTTTTGAAAAAGGGACATTTTCCCCTTCCCAAGCCATGCAAGAACCTAGTCAAAATTCTGGCTTTGCCACTAACTTTCTTTGTGACCTTAAACAAGCTCCTTAGCCACTCAATCCCTTTGACTAAGGGAGTTCATTCAAATGATCTGCCATATTCCCTCTGTCTCTAACCTTTTGATCTAGGATTGCAACAAATATCAGTGACATGGATGTCTTCTTGTAATTAGGATCTCTAATTTTCACAAATATTATTAAGTGAGATAATATTTATAAAACATTTAGCCCACTCAGAGCACTTGATAAATGCTTGTATCTTTTCCAGGTCATTTGACATGCTAGCCATACTTCCTGATGATGATGGTGATGATGATGATAATGATATTTGTCCTTCGTTCTTGAAGAAGACTTTGACATCAGGGAATATTGCCATGACATGCATGTGAATTGTATTTGAATGGGGGGGTGTGTGCAAAGTCACCAGCCTCAGTTTCTCCTCCTGAGTACTCTGGGTCCAGTGGCTAGATATAAATCAAGACAACTGGACATGACCCTAGACGGGAAGCAATCAGGGTTAGGTGACTTGCTGCCTCTCAGAGGTCATGAGTTAGGCTTAGCACATGATACTATAATGCTCTTAACTTTAATTCCACTAAACTACATCCAGGACCCATGGAAAGATTGATCTTAGAGCAGAATATGGAGTGGGTTCAGGTACCTTCTCTAGCTCACTTTGGCAATATTACATTCAGGAGTAGTGGGATCTGACTTTAGCTGAGCTGGCAGTGTATGACAGTTATGGGGATTGAAGTGAAGTGGGGGGTAGGATGGGAAGGAAAAAAGGAAAGACAGCAGGTGGAGAAGAAACAGAATCTAGGGCTGAGCTCAAGTGTACTCTACCTTCCCCAGGTGCCCTCAGCCAACCCCAGCTCTTGGAATTGGACTTAAGTCTCCTGACTTTCTTAGATATGTTATTTGATCAAAGATGACTGTCAAAAAAGGAGTGATAAGGGAGTGAAAAATAAGCCTAGTTTCCTTACAGGTTAAATGTTAGTTTCTAACATCTAGCATTCTAACACGAAATCCTAGAGAATATGTAGTCTAATGTTCCCATCCCATTTTGACAGAGGGAAGAAACTAAGGTATAGAGAAGGAAAGTGAGAAATCCCTGAGAGAGCCAGAATGGAGATTTTCTAACTCCCAACTGCTCCCCCCCCCCCACCGCCCCAGCTAGTCCTTTTTCCTTTCATCAGTTGAAGGGTACAATCTTACTATTTCCTCTTTACGAAAGGAAGACTACATAAGAGGCCCAGCTGGTCACTTCTTAGCTAAAGTCTACCAACTGTGTTCAACCTTACCCCAGTGGGGGACAAATGACCCAGGGAAAATTGGGGTCCAGTTAAAGCTACTCATCAATTGTCTTAGCTCACTAGGGATTAGGTCAGAGAATGGGAGGACCAAGGACTAGTTCTGGAAAGTAACTACTTTATGCTTCTATTTATGAAGTTTTATGTGTTATTTCTGTATGTTTTCAAAGTTTTCCTGTAGCTACAATTTATTACTCCAGACCTTGTACAGAAAACAAATGGAAGAGCAGCATGCATCAGAGAACAGTTTATCGTCTAATCCTCTAAATGGAATGGTTGCTAGGGGACCATTCCCCATAGATTAGGACTAACATGAAATACAGCTTCACAAGGCAAGAAACTGAATTTAAAAGGGAAATGATTCCCTTCTGGTTGTATCAGTCTCTAGGTTCATAGGAGTTTCAGGGTGGCTATGGCCAAATATGACTGTCTCTGTCCAAGGCTGGAGAGATAAGAGATAAGAGATAGCTAGAGACAGGAGACTCAGAGAGACCTTTAAGCTTGTAGGAGTCATCTGCTCCAATCCACTTATTTTTCAGATGAGAAAACTTAACGCCAGAAATAAAAAGTGTCTTAGCCAAGGTCATAGATCTAGTTAGCAGAGTCCTAAGCAAACAGGGCTCCATTTCACAGAGTGGGGACTTGACTAATTTCTTTTTTTAAATTTATTTTTATTAAAGATATTATTTGAGTTTTACAATTTCCCCCCCAATCTTGCTTCCTCCCCCCACCCCCCCACCCCATGGAAAGCACTCTGGACTTGACTAATTTCTGACTGAACAGTTACGTTGGTGCTGCTACCCTAAAAATATCTGTCCACTCTAAGTTTCTTGCCTTGCTTTAAGCTATCTAAAAAGAGGTTCACTGTCAATTAAGTAGCTAGGGAATGTTGTATATATTTTGGTCCTCAGTCCAGTGGTTTCCTCAAAAGGTATTCAGTGCTCATGGACTAGATTTCCTCAAAGCCACAATATCCCTAGAGCACATTCACCAAGAATTGCTTGCTTACAAATTGCTTTTAGGTTTTTGCAAGGCCAATGAGGTTAAGTGACTTGCCCACATAGGCCACATAGCTAGGTCTTTATTAAGTGTCTGAGGCCAGATTTGAACTCAGGTACTCCTGACTCCAGGGCCGGTGTTCTATCCACTGCACCACCTAGCTGCCGTTGCTTACAAATTTTAATTGTATTCCCCATTCCCATCACCCCAAGCTAGTTCAATCTGTGGCACCTGGGTATTATCTTCAATTCACCAGTAATCTTGGAGCATGAAAATAGATTATCACTCTGAAATATTAAAATTGTGGAAATAGTGGCTCTACTATCACCACTCATTTGGGAAATCTCCTGATTTTCTCATTGACCAGTCTTATTCATAAGGCATAGAAGATGATCTCTTTAGAGGTCACATTCTTTTTACATAATCTCATGATTTATCAAAAACATGGTATAGGGGCTGTCATAGAGGAACAATATAAAGAAATTGTTTTGCTTCACTGTTATCTTCTTAGCTATTCCCAACTAATCTTGCCGCTCAGGAGAGGAGAGGAGAAGGAGTTATTAAATGTCTGGAACCCCTTCTTCAGATGTTGGTGCTCTAGTTCAGCTAGAAACCAGGAAATGCTGTAAGACAATTTGTTCTCTTTCATGTCACTGTGAGTACCTTCGGAAGCCTGGCTTTGCTCTTGTCCTCTAGTGCTGGCTAGACTAGTTCCTGTACCCTCCCACCCCACCCCCAGGACATGGTCTGTCTTGGCTGTTATCAAATAGCAGTAGACTGCTCAGCAGCAGGACAACAGCTGCAAGCAGCATGTGACCGTGGGGCACCTGACCCATCTAGAGGTCCCAGCCTTAGGGTCCTTTCTTTCCTGGCCATTTTCAGGGACTGGAATGGTGGGACACAAGTCGCACCCCAGGGTGCAAAGCTGCAAATTGTCAAGATGGGGAAGGGAAGAGTTGTGTATCCACATGCCGAACCTCTCATCAGCCTCTCACAGAACTCCATCCTAGTCTCAGTCTTTTACTCAAGTGGTCCTGCTATTGGCAAACTATCCAGTTTTCCTATGGTTTTCCTTGGAGCAGTTCAAATTTGCATTGGGATGAAGCAATCCTTGCTAAAATTTGAAGAACATATATCCTTGTCACTAATAACCAAAAGAAAACAGAAATCCCTTCTTGAAGGGATCACGGGGGAAAAAACCACAGAATCCTGAGAATCTTGGAGTTGGAAAACATGGTAAGGGTATTAGAGTTAGAGTGGGAAGGTTCAGGTTTGGGTTCGGGTTTCCAGCAGGAATTTCATTTTTGACATTCCTTCATCACTGAAAACCTCTCTTGATTCACCACCTTATAAGGCAGCATACTCTAATGTTGGACAGCTCTAATTCCCTTAATGCACATTGATGAAATGCCTACTGTATACAAAGTACTCTCTCTGCTGGCCATTATTTGGAATAAAAGTTGATCCCTGCTTTAATGGAGTTTCCAATCCAATTGTTTGAAAGTTCTTGGCTATACTTACTCAAATGGATATTGAGCTACATATCCTTGATAAGCAGGTTCTTTTGCTGGTGAAAATCAAATATTCCCTAAGTCTTTCCCTCCTGGATTGGTGAACTTATTTGTCTTACTAGAATAACTGCAGTGAAGGATTCCCCCAAGGGCTAGAAGAAGGTTTTACTCTGGATTTAAAAACACGCACACACATATAACACACATATGATTTTATGTACATATATGTACTCAATACACACATGCTACCTATACAAATATTTGTATATATGCATAGTCATGTATGTGTGTGTTGTTCAATCATTTAGTTGTGTTGGACTCTTGGTGACCCCATTTGGGGTTTTCTTGGCAAAGATACTAGAGTGGTTTGCCATTTCCTTCTTCAATATCTTTGTGTACATAGGTATAATATAAACATGTTTGTACATACAGGTGTACACACACACACACACACATACACATCTAGCTATCTATCTACATTGTAACACTTAAGCTGCCCAGTTTTTGCATATATATATATGTTCACAAACATACATACATATACACATATATTGTAATGTGTGTGTTTGTGTAATAGCTATGTGTGGATCAGTCTGAGTCATTGTATTAGTATTGGTAAGTCACATTAAAAAGTCATCATCATTCTTTGATTGATGGGCAAAAGAAGCTAGCCAGTCTGTATTATTCAAAGCATAGGATCATAGATTTTCATCTGGGGAGACTTTATAGGCCACTGAGGCCAGTCTTTCATTTAAAAGTTGAGGAATTTGAGGTTTAGCCCTGGTCTTTTCATTTATTTGACCAACTAGCCTTTTTGTAGTACCTACTCTATTCCAGACCCTGTGTTCATAACTAAAGGTGTATAACATAATACAAGTCTCTGCCTTCAAAGAGCTCATTATTCAATGGAGGGGGGTGGGGGAGGTCAACAAATATTTAGAAAAATAAATGCAATATACATGCAAAATCTATAGAAATAAATTTTTGGATCAAGGTTCTAAGAAGTGGAAGAATAGGGAAGTTTTCCTGTAGGAAGGAGGTAGCTTTTGAGCTGAGCTTTGAAGGAAACTGGAAAATTTGATGATGTTTGTCCTTTGTTTTTCAAAGAAGATCATGATACTGGGGAGGTAATGCCATGACAAGCAAATGAATTGGATTTGGGGGCAGTGGGGCTATACTAAGTCACCAGTTTCACTTTCTCCTCCAGAGCCATCTGGGTTCAGTGGCCAGATATGGATCAGATGACTGGAGATGGTTCTGGATGCGATTTAATCAGAGTTAAATGACTTGCCCAAAGTCACACAGCTAGTGTGCAGTGCCATTGGAAGCAGAAGTGTCTGAGGCTCAGTTAGAACCCCCATCTTCCTGAGTCTAAAACCAATGCTCTATTCACTGTGCCACCTAGCTGCCCCTAGCAAATCTATGTGGTAGTTGTAAGGCAGAAAAGCATTTGAGGAGTGAAGCAACACCTGAGCAAAGATTTGAAGATGGGAGGTGGAACATAGGGTATGGTGACTAGAAAGGCCAGTTTGGCTAGAACATAGGTGAAGTAAGCTTGGAAAGACCAACAGGAGCCAATGTGACAGGCCTGGAATGCCAACCAGAAAGGTATATATTTTATTGTAGATATAAGAGGGAAACACTAGAACTTCTTGAGCAAGGGAGTCACAGATTTGATCAGTAACTTCTCTAGAATGGACTCATACCAATGCCTAGGGAATGAGATGAAAGAACTGCATTTTGTATTCTTTCCAGAAAGTAGAGAAAAGTTCTTGCACTCTTCCCTTTAGCAGCCTAGGTGACACAGTGGGGCAGTCAGGAAGAACTAAGTTTAAATTCTTAAACTCTTCACGAACTTACTAACTGCATGACCCTGAGTGAGTTGCTTAACCTATGTCTACCTCAGTTTCCTCAAGCATAAAATAAGGATGTTTGTAGGCATCCAATGAGATCATGTTTGTAAAGTGCCTAGGACTATATCTGACGCACAGTAGACATTTAATAATGTGTGTTTCCTTGCTCCCCCCATCATGTCCAGTTAGCTTACTTCTCACTACTCAAAAGTAATGGTCTGACTCATTGGTCATTGAGTCAGAAAGAGCTTTAAGGAATCAGGTTGGCTGATTTAGATGAGGAAACTGGTTCCCAGGGCTTGACGGCTTGACCAAAGTCACACAAGTTAGTGGGACATTAGCCAATATTAGAACCCAGGGTTTCTGGTTTCAGTGAAAGAATAGAGGAGACAAAGTCTCCAGCCCCACTTGAGCCATTAAGAATCAATAGCACATGAACAACAAGTACAAGGACAAAGCAAAGATTTGGCAGAGAACAGAGAGAATGAGAAGCGTCATTGGAAACAGAAGAACAGAGGCGATTCTGTTGGTTCCACCTCCCTCTTCAAAGACTGGATTTGGAAGTTTTAAAAAATCAATTTGTTCTTTTCCCAACTTTCTCTCCCCATACCAGTCCAATACAGATATTATAATATACCATTGCTCACTTCTTATGCTCATTCTCTAACTAAGCATTTCCTGGATCCTGATGTTTGCCTCAAACATAAGGAGATCAGAGGTTGACTATAAATACATAGAATCAAACTTGTGCCTGAAATGTTGGAAACTTGCATAACAAGGGAATCCAAACTTTTGTAATTATATTAAAACGGCCTTTGTTGGTTATGTGCTTCATGATGGCTAAAAAGGAAAAATAAATTCTTTCTTACATGTGTCTGAAAATCTCTCCAGAAACAGGAGTAAAAAAGAGAGGTGACTAGAATTAGAGATTATATCCAAAAGATTATGTCCTAATCCACTCTATCTTTTCCACCACCCCTCCCATATCTATGGAGGAGTCAGAGAAAATATGAGCAAGAATTTAGCTTTGTCCCAATCTAGCAAAGGGGGCAGAAGCAAACACATTTCTGAACATTGACTGACCAACTTGGCCCCTCTCCCACAGTGACTCTAACCAGTGTTAGAAGGGTGTGCATTGCAGAACCCCGGGCCCATTAGAGCCCTCAAGACAATGCCAGCTGGGGGTGGCTAGGTGGCACAGTGGGTAGAGCACCAGCCCTGGAGTCAGGAGTACCTGAGTTCCAATCTGACCTCAGACACTTAATAATGACCTAGCTGTGTGGCCTTGGGCAAGCCTTTTAACCCCATTGCCTTGCAAAAAAAAAAAAACCAACCTAAAAAAAAGACAATGCCAGTTGAGACTATCTTTCCACCTTTTCAAGTTGGAGCAACCTGGTGAAAATTGAGGATTTATAAACAGGTCTCTCTTGAACAATCACTATGCTCATACCTTGTCAAACACCAACCTAAATTATTTCTAGTCTGCTTCATCTGTTCCTGCTGATCTGTGCTATTAAAAGGACCAGGAGACAATCTCACTTAATTGAGCTGGCTCCACTACAAATTGCTAACAACCTCACTTGGGGGGTCTTCCCTGCACAGCAGGCACATATGTTTTCTTTTCCCAAAATTTTCTTTCTGGACCGCTCAATGTAAAGACTGGTCCCAATCCTTCTCTCCTGAAACTTCCTCTCTCAAGTTTCCTGTAGAATCTGCCTCCTTCCCCTGCCACTCCTTCTCAGCTGAGGACCACATCTTATAACATAAGAACTCAGAAAATAGAGTGCATTTATCATGGGAGCATCCTGTTCTTTTATTCTTTATATCCCATACATAACCTTCCACATAGTATCTCCTCCATTAGACCATGAGCAGTACTTGAGAGCAGGAATAAGTTGACTTTTCTTTTTGTATTGCCACCATCTCTTGCACATGGCAAAGGCACGTCACCCATTCATGAATTCATTCTTTTACCACCTAATTTGCCTGCATATATGCAAGTGCCTTCACTTGATTGTGAGATTCTGAAGGGTGCAGATAGTTTAGCTTTTGTCCTCGTATACTGAGCAATATCGCGTTACACCCAACATATAATAGGCACTTTATAGTATTTGTTGATCATTTTTATGGATGACAAACTGTGTTTGAAATAATTTTGTGTCCAATTTGGGATTCCAATTTTTGAGGCAGACATTGAGATAGATTTGACAAGGAATGGGGCTAAAATAAGGAGAACAGGGTACACATTTGACATCAGGATCAAATTGAAGAGCCCATTGTGCTCAGTCTGAAGAAGTCATCTTCAGGAAGCATTTTGCTACATGGGAGAGGGGATATTTGTCCTGTTTGGTCCACAACGTCTAGTAAGAGACGGTGGTGTTGGGGAATACAAAGAAGCAAGTTTATGTTTGATGTAAAACAATTAAGAACAAGAAACATCTTCCTGATTCAAAACTGGAATGGGCTACTTTGAAAAGCAGTGAGTTCCTGTCATTGGAAGACCTTCCCAGCACATGCTGGGTGGCCTCTTGATAAGGGATATTCAGGGAGTTCCTGCTGATTGGGCTGAACAAGATGATCCCTTGAGGTCCATTTATTCTAGCTCTGAGATTTTGGATATGGAAGAAGGACCAGATAATCTGAAGAAGTATATCAAAGTATTGAAATATAAGAGATATCTTAAGAGATCCCCCTCACATTTTGTAGCTGGGGCAGAGGAGAGGTTAAATGACTTTTTGGTAGAATCTGGTTTCATACCCATTAGTAATGGCTCTGCCAGTGGGTAAGGCATGGGCAGATATTGGTCCTGAAACTAGAGTGACTTCAAATCCTGTGAACTTGGCACACAAATTAAACTCCCTGGGGCTTGTAGTTTCCTCATCTAGAAAATGACTGATATCCTTCCAGTTTCAATGCTATCAGCCTGCTACCTTCAGCCTCTCTAGATCTCAGTTTCCTCAAAGCAAAAATGAGTTTGACCTGATCTCTGGAATTTCCCTTTTCAGATCTTAGGATCCTAAAATCTTAATTAATTCCTTGGTGTCTGTTCTCATCTGTAAAATAAAGGATTGACCCACTGAACACATTCAAAATTGAGCAGTCAAAGTTTTCCTATTTTTTATTTGATGCATTTAAAAACATGGTTCTAAGGAGTGGTTCTGTAGGTTTCATGTCCAAAGGAGTATGAGAAAAAATGGTTAATAAAGGCCTTTGAACTAGGGGCTTCTAAGTTCCTCTCCCAATATATGATCTTAAAAAATGTGACCTTGGCCTCCAAACTCTCCATCTGATGTCTAGGTAGTCTTTACTTGAGGTCCCAATATGTGATCATCAGCTGTAGATAGTTCTTTATACATTACACTGCCTTGGGAGGGGGGGTCCCCTCCCCACTATTCCTGGACAAGCTGACCCCCCCACTCATGGTCATCCTATTCAGACAACCATCTCCACTGAAGACCTTTACTGGAGGTCACTGTGGGGGGCTGGATGGCTAGACCCAGGGCAAAAGATTCAGGCACAACATTGATTCCAAGGCGAGAGGTGTGTACTGAATCAGTTCAAAAATATACTAGTGATCCTGGAGCATATAAAAGGATCATTAACACACAGGCAAGAATCTCCCAAATAGAAAAATCAACTTATTCCTGCTCTCAAGTAGTGCTCACAATCTAATGGAGGAGCTACTATGTGGAAGGTTATGTATGGGATATAAAGAATAAAAGAATAGGATACCCCCATGATAAATGCTCTCTATTTTCTGAGTTATTATGTTATAAAGAGAAACTTAAATACCTCTATCCATCAGACTCAGGAGGGCTTCTGGGCTCAATCAGGAGTAGAGAGGTGGCATAGCCTGGCAGTGACGCTAAGGTAAGCCCTGCTCAACTTGTTCTAGCATCAGGGACATAAGGTCCCTTCTCTGTCAACAAACTTATCTTTCTTTCCTAATAAGATGTCCCTCTCAAGGTTTGACTTTTATTCAATTTCTTAATTCTATTCTTTCTTTCTTTCTTTCTTTCTTTCTTTCTTTCTTTCTTTCTTTCAAGTTTTTTGCAAGGCAATGGGGTTAAGTGACTTGCCCAAGGCCACACAGCTAGGTAATTATGAAGTGTCGGAGGCTGGATTTGAACTCAGGTCCTCCTGACTCCAGGGTGGGTGCTTTATCTGCTGTGCCACCTAACCACCCCACTCTTAATTTTATTCTCAATCCTACCCTTCTCTCTTCAGAATCCTAATGAACTTAAAGGAAAATAATTTTCACAATCATCATCTTAGCTCAACTTGCAGTTTCGCAGCTTTTTCCCCCACCTCACTTACCCTCTTCCTCTACAAATTCACAGTGGGAAAGAAAGAAGCAGGTTAGGGACAAAATTCATGTACCCAATTGGCAACATCAAGACCCAGAAACTCATCAAATGACCAATATTGCTTTGCTTCTTTATTTTGTGGACAAGTCAGAGGTTACTTCAGAATATGAGAAAATCAAATCTATCATATTGCAGCCAAACATGCAAGATGTCCAAAGATCTGCAAACTTCCATAAGTATTACAACATAAAATCATTTAATGTAAAATCCTCAGGCTGTACAAATAAGGGGAATAAGGGGACCCCTGCTGAAATCACTGAGCCCCTAGAGAAGGAGAATAAACTGCCCCCCAAGATGGGACAGCTTTGGGGGGAGAATCACGGGGAAGGATTTGAAACACCACCCCAAAACCTGCCTTCCCAACCCACACAGCCTCTGGTTTGAGGACAAGTCTTCAAATATCAAACTATAATAATTTCCCTGGAAATGCTGCCATATATATATATATATATATATATATATATATATATATATATGTATCAGGCATTCCATTCCCCATTGGGATTCCCTGCTTATGCCCCCTGCTTCACAAAATAATCTAAGTGGATATTTATTAGAATTTTAGAGCCATAAATTCACCTTAGAGACCTTTTATTTATTGCTAAGGAAAGTGAGGTTCAGTTCACATGCATTTGCACAGCCAGGATTTGAACCCTGATTTTTCAACTCCAAATAATCCAAAGCTGGTAGACAATGTTGCCACTAACAACAGCACCCCTCACATTTGGAGGGAAAAAAAAAATATATATATACACATATACATATATATATGTATATATATGTATGTGTGTGTGTGTGTGTGTCAGAATTTTCATACAAGACAAAAGACAGAAGACCATGGATTCCAGTGAACCTGGAGCCAGGGAGGTCCAGGGCCAGTTTCATGCTTCTGCCATCAGTGTTAGTTGCAGCAGCCAATCACTTCAATCACTTTATGTCTTTGGCCTCACTCACTGGTCTCTGAGGCATTCTTCTAGCTCCACTTAATGAAAACAATGACAAGAAAATCATAAACAAAAAAGTAACAACAAAACTCCACCTTGTTTATACTCAAGAGCTGGACTGATAGCTCATATTGACTTTAAGTAAACTGTGATATAGTATAACAAAAGGAAAGCTTATGGCTGAACTCTTGCCCCTTTGAGTTGCTTCAGTTTCACTTGGGAAGGTGAATGAAGGGTCAATGAAGAAAATGGCAATGGTTCTTGGTTATCCTTGGTTTGGGTGGTGTAGCCGGAGCCATGGAAGGTGATAGGGAGAGAGAGATAGAGAAGAAAGTCTTGGCAAATGGAGGACAGCTTCTGCCCTCCCCTTTCTCTCCTCTCTCCTGTCTCCTGCACCCATCTCCTTCTACTCTTTTCCTTCTCTCCCTTTTTCCTCTCAATTTTATTTTCTTCTCCTCTCCATCCATCCCTTCTTTCCTTCCTCTTCTCCCCCGATCTCTTTTCTCTTTCCCCTCTTCCTTCCCTCCTTTTCCCTCTTCTCATCCCCCTCCTAGTAGCTCTCCCCCTCATTTATGAACCCACTGGAGTAACCCTTTTCACAAGTGGAGAAATAACTACAACTTTGTTCAAATCCCACTTGATGGACAGTGTGGATAGCATTAGACTTTTAACCCAGTCACCAACTGCAGCCTTCTAGGGGTTGAACTCTCACGCCAAAGCTCTTCACTTGGGGATCACCAATTTAAAAAACCCTTCCAGGGGAAGCACAATATAACAACAATAATAATATACTAATCACACAACTTACACACTTCTAAGTAAAGTCCTCACAACATCCCTGTGAGGTAGGGAAGTAGTACATACATGATTGTATTAATCCCTAATTTATAGTGTCCAGCTGCTAGAACTTAGCAGTACTGGGACTCAAGACTCCTTGACCAAATATTTGTTAATAGAGCACGCACTGTGGTTACATTACTACAGCCTCCATGAGAATAATAGTTCCTATCTACAGAAATCTGGGTGCTTATCACCATTTACCAGTAGATGAAACAACAAGGTGGGGCATGGGACTGCAAAGAACAGAAAACATATCCCATTATTGTAGTAAAAGGGGATGAGGGGACATTACAGTACCTGGAACAAAAGATTGAAAAATTTAGTAAGACCTTGCTCCCAATGCCTGCAGTGGGGTTTGGCTGTACTGCCAACCCCCACCCCCAACATTGATTTTTCTTCAGGTGTGCTCCCCCCCCACCCTTGTCTTGTCCTGGACCAGTGAATCTAAGCCTTCAGGCTAGCTCTGTTTACCCCAAATGATTTAATCTGCTCCTAAAATCCTTGGTCCATGGCTACATTCTGCCTGGTAACATCATGATGGTGATCAATTACCCCAAACAACTCAGTGACTCAATTGCCTACATTCTGTATTAGCCAAGGGCTCCATAGAACCTAGCTTGGGTCCAGGACTAACAAACTCAAATAGATCCAGCAAAGGGAGGCAAGTTCTTTAATTACCAGTTGGAAAACCCTGAGTTACAATATTTACATGAAAAAGTAGATCTCCCCTCACCTAGCTCCGGCTGACCCTAAAATGGGGATGAGGGTGGAGAGTATGAGTTGAATGACCTAGCACCTTTGATGGGGAATTTGGCCCTAGCAAAGACTCCAAGGTAAGAGTCACATTTGATTGGAAATATGCTCTTCTTCCCCAAGTCCAAGAGCACCTCTGGAAATAAAACATCCAGTACAGTACAAACCCCCAGTTCCCCCTTGCTGAGAGCAGAGACTTGAGCACCTGAAGAGCTTCAGGAAGGGGGAAATAGAGCTTGCTCCTGGGGGAGGACGGATGGTGCTCAAGAAAGCACAGCAAACTACCTAGGAAGAGGAAGAGGAGGGAGAGGGGGAGCATGAGGATGAGGAGAAAAGGACTCCTTCTGCCCTGTCATCCTCAAAATGTGGCAACATAATTTGACACAATCCTCTCTGAAAACACATTTACAAATTACAAGCCTTGAAGATTCAAGAATCCTGTGGACTGAACTGCCCATTCCTCAAACCCCAAAACAATGGGAAAATTTTTTCTCCCAATAAAGTTAATCACACTATGCAAAAAAAAAGGCAGACCAAAGAAATAATCAAACTTTGGATTCAGAAGTGGAAAATGTTCACCCATACATACTCTCCCCCCCAACAAATCCCCAATTTTATCAAGAGGGGAACCTGAAGCCTCAGTGAGGAAAGGAATTTTAGTCAATCACTTCACTTCCTAAGTTAGTTCCTCTAGCATAGGAGGCCAGAAAAAGTAGGAAAAAAAAATTGATCCAAAAAAATCCCTCTAGGATTGTCTTCAATCTTCCTGAGGGTCACTGTGCTTTGTTGGCATTTCTCCAGAGCTTCTCCTCTGGGCCCCTTTGTGACCTTGCCCCCCCCCCCCCCATTGCCTTACAATGAGCTAAGCACAGAATCTGCTAGGGTTGGTAAGTCCCTGGCCCATGTTCCAGGCTGGATAGTGTTAGTGAAATTTAGCTCTATTTCTGTCCCTAAATTTACCCCCAAGCTCCATCCCAACCCCAGTATCATTCCTGTTAAAAATTCCTGAAAGTCTGGAAAAACCAGAACCTCAAAAACATTTTCAGGCCTCTCTAGAAATGAGTCTATTATTTAAAAAAAACCCCATGAAATGTCAACTCTATGGGAGGGAAAGTCAGATACACTTTATCGATTAACCCCAACAATTCTAGAAAAATGGCAATCAGGCTCCCTACAAATGTCTTCATTATAAAAACCAAAAAAGGAAATGTCTTCAACTCTATGGGGAAATACTATATTCTTCCCTATGAATTCAAAGGCTCACACATTTGTCATAACCCAAAGACTGAGAAGGGGGTAAGCCCAGGGTAAGTCTGGATTGGGAAGACTAGATATTCAGACATAAGAATCAAAATTCAGACTCCTCCCCTCCAACCCCAACACAGACACATGTCAGAAAAGATGGGAGTAATTCAAACCAGAAAGAAGGGAGCCCCCTGTGGTGTTCCCAACCTGTTAAGAGGGTGCCTGCTGGGGCAGATGGTATAGTATATGGTAACCTGTTGTACAGTCTTCCCTGGGGCTTCTGAAGCACAGCTGGGATAAAGGGAGGGGGGGGCTCCCCCTCTCCTGCTCCTCCCCCCAACTATCAGGGAAGGGCAGAACCTGAATATTCTAGGGTTTAAGCTTCTGAGCAGCTTCCTATACAAATTAAGTCCCTGCATCATTTCCATGTATCAGAATAGTCACAGAGCCTTGTAAAAGGTGGTGTTCAATAACTGGTAGACTTGTCAGAGCTGACAGGATACCCAGGGGGAAGGAGATAAAAAGAGTGCAAATCAAGTGGCTGGCCCAGCCTTTGCCAACTTCATATTCTAGAATCTTGGGGGTACAGCTGATCTTGTAACAGGTGAGGCAGAAGAGGTCTTTTAGATTCACAAAAGCACCATTAAATATGATCCCTGAGTCCCAAGTGGGATCCCCCACTTTAACCCCCACAATGTTTCTTCTGGGGTCTTCGATGTTGGCATTCCATTCTTCCAACAGCCAAAGGAAAAGCACTTGTCTTCAGCCCAAGTTGTGGCTGGGGGAATCCCAAAAGAAGGTGAGAAATAACACCAGGTGGTCCAAAAGTCAAGGTGAGGCCCACAGAATGGGCAATTCCTGAGTTGGTGAGGAATAGGCAGTGGACACCAATTGGTTCATGGAAACCATCTGACCCTGGGTTCTCAAGACCCAGTATACTTTTTCTCCAGGGCCCATCACTGTTTTGACACTCAAAGCTACCAGGGGCTTTTCAAGCGAATGTTCAAAATTCAAAAAAAATCGGATCCTTCGCCAACCTCTAAAAGCCCAGTCAGAGGGCTGGAGGGAGAGGAGGAGGTTGTAGTGAAGTCAAGTGGGACATGTGGTGAAAATCTCAATCCCTCCCTTTTACCACCCTCCCAAAGTTCCTTTGGGAAATTTAGTGTAAAAAAAGAAAAACCACAAGAAACATCCCAAGTGCTTTTGTGGCGGGCACCCACTTTCCCTTTCCCAGACACAAGAATGACCATTCAAATAGTTAAATCAGTTGTTGTTTTTGGAAAATGAAGGGAGATAAGCCTGGGGAACAGAATTCGCACCTCCCCCCAGGCTTGCAGAGAAGATTTAGAGTAAGTCATCAACTGGGGTGTGAAGTCCAGCAGGATGGCTTGAAAGTTACCAGGACATGTGGCCACCACTGGCCGAAGAGACCTAGGGAAGAGGAAGCAAAGGAGTCAGTTTAGTAACGAAGCCTTGGAATCTCTTCCCCACCTTTCTACAGGTTCTCAGCATGCCTACCCCACTTTGTAATGATGGACTTAAACACTGTTACCTTAAAGGAAGAATTGGGTGCGGGAGATTTTTCCTCTAAGTGGTATAAAGAAGGGGTGAACCCCACTCTATCTCCGGTGCCCCCTGGCATGGCCCAGATGATAGCTTCCCGGTGCCCTTCTGCACCAGTGTAAGGGCTGCAGCTCGAAAATTTGTGAAGGTCCAGTTCTGTGCATTCCACAGGGGCGTGGGCCCAGCACGACTGAGTTTCCGAGGCGCAGGAAGGAAGTGTTGGGGGTTGTCCCATCGTATCTGGTTGAGCCTCAGAAGGGGGGCAAGTGTGGATGAGAGCCTGGGCATCGTTGCAGGCCAGCTGCCTGGGGGAAGATTCCGGGTGAACATGGAGGTGACCTCGAGACCCCTCGCTTCCCTCAGTTCTGGTTGCTGCACCATCAGCCACAAACTGCACCGAATCCTCGGAGGCTGGAAACAGAAAAGACACTGATATTGAAGTCAAAGTCTTACTACCTTCCCCCAGTGAGACAAAAACACCACACCCTACTCCAACTAGGAGATTAGAATTTCTTCAGTCACACAATCTGATGGAGTACCTATGATACATATAGGAACTCATTGACTTTTCTCCTCTATAGGAGAAAAGCTGGGATTTTGAACCCCAACAAACAGAAAGTAAGGAATTCTTAGTGTTCTTAGTCTGGAGGGGAAGAGTTAAGGCCCACCTACTAAAGGTAGTATATATGGTGTCTCTCAAATGCTCAGACTCCCCTGCCCCCTTGGAGCAGAGCCTCAGCCTGACTTTTGGGAACTGCCTCCCACTGTGAAAAGAGCACTCCAGTAAGGAAGGGAGACTCACCTCCATTTTGTTCAACAACAGGACCCAAATCCTTCATGCCCAACTCTCTGCTGGGGCACGGGATTGCATAATCAGAAACCTGAGATAGTTCTCTCTGTCCTTGAAAATCTGGAGACCCAATGAAGCCTGAAAGGAAAGAAGGTAATGAATGAATGATGTAGAAGGCAGGCAAAAGAAGGCCCTCTTCTACTCCCCTCTTCCTCAACTATTATCTTTATTTCCTAATGCACTACCTGCTAATGTTCATATCAGTTCTTCAAGTCGTGCCCTTTGTTAATCTAAGTATATTACAAAAGCAAAAAGGCAGTGGGGGGCCATGGTTCTCTCAGAAATTAGGGACAAAAAGACTACCCAAGTTTTGTTACTCTCAAGCTTGGGTCACTTGATGTCAACCTCTGGGGGCATGTTAGACTCTGGGCCTAGTCCTGGACTTTGGGCCTAGTCCTGGACTCTGGGCCCGGACCTGCCCTCTG
Organism: Macrotis lagotis; assembly: GCF_037893015.1. NCBI lineage: Eukaryota > Metazoa > Chordata > Mammalia > Peramelemorphia > Peramelidae > Macrotis > Macrotis lagotis. The sequence continues at coordinate 6,813,582 of NC_133666.1, forward strand.
GGCCCAGGGGACAACTCTGGGGCCAGAGTTGTCCTCTGGACCCAGACCTACCCACTGAAGCTAGACCTGCTCTCAGCCAGAATTTATAGGCCCTGGTAGGTGCTGATTGGCTGAACTTTGGGTCAACATTGTAACCTCATCCTATACATTTCAGTTAGTGAGCCATTACCTCATCCATTATGACCAAAGCAAAGGTCAGCAATCTGATCAAGCCTTATATGGGTATTGACCCAATTTCCAATACAGGAGATGACCAGTGTGTTGAAAAAGTGTAGTTAATAATATATTAAGATTGAAATCAGAGGACCCAAGTTTTTGGAACCTTGGACCCTTGAGGTGCCTCATTTCCATTGGCTGCATCTTAAGTTTCCTCATTTGTAAAATTAGGTTGTCCAAGATTTTAATCCTGAACCTTTGGACCCATATTCTACTTTGGGATGCCTTTGATTACAAATCCCAAAATAGCTTGTCCCACTTTACATAGCAGGGGTACAATAGTCCATTGTCTTTCCTTTCAGAGCCATTTTTTCCATTAATACACTGATACATGAACCTGTTATTCCCGATACCACAGAATGAAAGTTCCTTGAGAGCAGGGACCATTTCCTCTGCTGTGGCATCAGGAAGATCTGAGGTCAAAGCCAACCTCAGCCCTTTACTAGTTGTGTGACTATCAGCAAGCTACTTAAGTTCTAGTTTCCTCAGTCTTTCCACCTTCAAAATGAGAATGATAACAGTACCACCTTCCTGGGAGAATCAAATGGATGGATATTCATAACAGTTCTTTAATAAATGGCTATTTTCTTCAGCCCTCCCTTCCCCCATTTATTCAGTGTGTTTCTAATCATTTTCCATATTGGTTCTCCTATCAGAATGTAAATTCTTGGAAGGCAGGTCCTGAGTCTTTGGGTTCTGTATTCCCAGATCTCAGCATACTTTTGGTGCCTAATTAATACCACTTGGGAGTTGAAGTAATTAATGAATGCCTATTGATTGACAGTGTTTTCTCACAGTGGAACTGGAAGACAGGGACATTCTGTTGTGGAGTTCTTAAGGAAAGAACCTGCTACTTAACAAAAGCTAACACTGACACAGAGTTTACTGTATGCTGGGAGTTATGCTAAGCATTTTAGAACAACCTGGAGAAGTGGGACTTAGTCCCATTTTGCAGATGAGGAAACTGAGGCAAATGGATAAGAAGTGACTGGTTCAGGCAGGATCACACAGTTAATATGTGTATGAGTCTGAATTTGACTTCAATTCCTCTCAAGGTTTTGTTTCCAGAAACGACATCTTTCAGTCTTTTGAGGGTGTCACTTAGGTACTCTGACTGATGAGAAGGAGTGACCAAGGCTCTTTAGATCATGGTCTTCTTGGTCTTTTTCACTTAGGCTGAAAATATCCAGATTTAGTGGTCTGTTCCATATGGAAGTCCTAGCAAACTCTGGGTCATTTAAATTGTCCTTCTCTGAGTGTTATTCTGATTTCATAGATGCTTTGAGAAGTTAGGGCACCCTGTTAATGGCAAAAGAGGGCAGGCCTGAGCTCTCAAGGTGAGTTTGAGTCTCAAGTGCTCAATTGCCCCATATCAGGTTCACCTTGCTGCTCCCTAAGTTTTGCTCATGCACATTGGTCAGACCCTGTCTAAAATAGGGAAGCCACTGCCCTCTATCCAGATGCCCTGGGGGACATGTCAGACCCTGTGTAGAATAGGGAAGCCACTGCCCTCTACCCACACCCCCTGGGGGCATATCAGAACCACCTAGAATAGGGAAGCCACTGCCCTCTACCCACACCCCCTGGGGGCGTGTCAGACCCTGTCTAGAATAGGGAATCCACTGCCCTCTACCCACACGCCCTGGGGGTATGTCAGACCCACCTAGAATAGGGAAGCCACTGCCCTCTATCCAGACCCCCTGGGGGCATGTCAGACCCACCCAGAATAGGGAAGCCACTGCCCTCTACCCACACCCCCTGGGGGCATGTCAGACCCACCTAGAATAGGGAATCCACTGCCCTCTATCCAGACCTCCTTTGGGGGCATTTCAGACCCACCTAGAATAGGGAAGCCACTGGTATCTATCCAGACCTCCTGGGGACATGTTAAACCCTGTCTAGAATGGGAAAGCCACTGCCCTCTATCCAGACCCTCTGGGAGCACGTCAGACTCTGTCTAGAAAAAGGAAGTTATTGCCCTCTATCCAGACCCCCTGGGAGTAACCAGTGGGTAATTTTGACTCAGTTGTCTGTCCTGTAAGAAAGGACAGTGGCTGAGCTGGAGAAAAACCACAGTCTGCCCTGTCCTTAACTCTCCTGGAGTTCTTTCTCTTGTGACTACCTTAAATTTTCATTGATGCCAATGAAACTTCTGTGACCCTTCTAGGTTCCCCAGCTATTGGCTGCCTGGCTGGACTAAGTCTCAGCCAAAGGAGGCAGATTCTGCATTGTTTTTGAAAACCCAGAAAGTGAATGAGAGGGATTGAGAACATCGCCAAAGTCAATTCGATCTAATCCTCTGGGCCCAATTTTACAGATGGAGAGACTGAGAACAAAACGGAAGTAGAGATTAGGTTAAGGCCACATAAACATCAAACAAAGTGGGTATCTGAACCCAGATCCTCTTATTCCCCAATTCAGTACTTCTTTTGTCCTCTGTGCAGTTCTGTCGATGCCACCCCTGATAAGCCTGAGACCCATCTCAACAGATCCTCTCCTGCTGGATAACCCAGGACCACTTGTACTGACTACTCTGCCACTAACTGAGGCAGATAATTGATGCAGTGAGTAGACCTAGTTGTGCGATTTTGGGCAAGTTACTCAAGCTTTGTTTGCCTTAGTTTCCTCATCTGTAAAATGGAAAATAAAACTAGTATCTACCCCCCAGAGGGCTGTTGGGAGGATCAAATGGGACATTATTTGTAAAGTGCTTACCACAGTGTCTGACACATCTACATATAGTAAATGGTCTTTATATACTAGCAGCTTTCATTATTTTATAATTTTATTGTATTATTATTATTATTATTATTATTATTATTATTATTATTATTAGGACTGGTGATATTGTGTCACTGAGGGTGCTGTGAAATCCTGGGTGGCAATGGTGAGAGATTGTTGGAATGGAGCAATCACTCAATAGGTATTGATTCAGACTTGCTAGATGCCAACCATTGTAATAGGAGCTGGGAGACATCTTAATCAATGGATTTAAGAATCTAGATCATGAAGGAATCCCAGAGGTCAGCTAGTCCAACTACCTCCTTTTACAAATGAGGAAACTGAGGTCCAGCCACAGTCATGCAAGCTAGTCAATAGCAGAGTCAGGATTTTCACTGAGGGCCTCTGACTCCTGAGTCCAAACTCACTCTGGATCCACACTATCTCTTAATCACAGTCTTGGAGCTGCAAAGGACATTGGAGACTATCTGAAACCAATATACAACTCTCGGAGTGTTCAAACTTTTAGCTCTTCTGGGTGGCATCTTGCAACAAAAATCCTCCAAGAAAGGTAGCATACAGAATTCAATGCCAAATCATGAATACAATGCACCCCACACCAACAGCACAGGCTGCTAGAATGGGCTCCAAGGCAGCTGCAGTACCATCTCTGATCATTGGGCAAACAGCCTTTATCTAAAGGATGATGGTAGGAAATCCTCATCACCTTCCAATATATCCCCTCCCACTCTGGAAGCATTTTAATTGTTAGGAATTTTTTTGGGGCGGGACCTGAGTTTGAATTTCAATGATTCTAACTTCTTAACTATGTGACCTTCAGCAAGTTACTTCTACCACATAGGAACTTTTGAGCCTCACCTCTAACATGAGGAGAGTAGATTACATGATCCCAAGGGGTCATCTGCTCTCTAGGACCCTCAGCTTTTGTGTCTAAGGCCCTGAGTTTAAGCCTCTAGGTCTTCCCCCCAAATAAATTTTGCCTTGATCTACTACCTTGCCTATAAGAATCCCCTACCCTTAATATTGAAGTTCCTTGAAGGGCAGGGCCTTGCCTTATTTCTCTTTACTTTTTCCCAGCATAGGCTAGAGTGTGTTAAAGTAGGTCCTGGAAACATGTTGAATGAATGGTGTTATGTGAAGTCCTTGTTTCCCTCAGGTCCAGCTGATTGGCAGTGAGAGTAGGGGCAAGAGAGAAGTCAGAATTTCCTATTCCTATTTTTACTGTCTAAAAACTGGGGATAGTGACAACATTGCCCACATGCTGTGATTTGGAAAGCACTTTGCCAACAGTAATTGTTTTCTGGGAGCAATGTGTGGAGAAAGAGCAGCCCCGGCAAGTGCTTAACTTGCATTTTGATGAATTTCTTGGACTGAACTGCATCCCAGAGATGATACTTACTAGGGCAACAAGAACAGCCTGATATACATGTCAACTGTCACTTCATTCACCTTCCTTGACCTCCACAACTTTGTGACAGTGGGGACCGCCTCTTACGATAGGACTCCTTCTCAGTCCTTGACCTCAAGAGATGTTATGCTCTCTCTAGTCTCGTCTCGTCTCATCTCTTCCTCTCTCCTCTCTCCTCTCTGCTCTCTCCTCTCTCCTGTCCCCCTCTCTCACCACGGGACCAAATACAAAATGCAGAATTTGCAGTTAGGAAGAGCCAAGTTCAAATTCTGCTTCTAAAACTGCCTCACTCTGATTCTAGGGAAAGTCACTTAATCTCTTTGCATCAGTTTCCACATCTGCGGAGTGGGGATAAAAATAACACCTATCTCCCAGAGTTGTGAGGATCAAAAGAGATCGTATTTGTCAAGAGCTTTGCTAGTTCCCCAGCCTTTTTTTACAAACCTCACTTCCCCATCTCTCCCCCCACATACCCAATGTCCTACTGATGATTCCCTTCCTCTAGTCCTCTCTCCCTTTCTCTTAATCTCTATCTCTCCATGTTCTTCCCAAGAAATCTGAATCACTTTCACCACTTCTACTACCACCACTTCCAGTCTCTAGTCCCATTCCTGACATGTCCTCTGAGCCTCTGTGCACCATCCAAACATCTCAACTTGGTCATCCAGCTACCACTTCAAATCGATCCAATTACACAAGTTGCTCATTCATAAGCTTTCTCCCTAAAGCTACCTTGCTAAAGAACCTATTGCTAAATGTTTAACATCTGGTTCTCTGAAAAATGCAGTCTGATTATTTCCCCCATCACTTGCTTAAGTCTAGATAGTTAACAAACCAATTGTTCAATCCCTGATTTGGAGCTTTGGCTAACTTCCGAGATGTTAATGCTCACCCAGAAAACTTAGCAATGTGCTCTGCGTGTTCTGGGTCCAGTACACCCCTGATCCTTATTTTTCTTCACTGTATTATCCCTGTGTATAATAGTGTTTTTTTCCTATTTTAAAATTATCTCTACTGATATATATTGAAAAATATATCCTTAAGCATTTTTAGAATTGTATCAGAAAAGACACAATTTAGCTAACTAAATTGGACACAACGGAAAGGAGCATCGGAATGGGACAGGGAACAAGGTAATAGGCTCTCATCATTGCTGGGCACAATTCCTATCATGAATGCGACTACTTCAGGCCAGAGACCCCCTTCCTTTGTGGTTTTCTCAAGTCCCAGTACCGAAGTGCAGCTACAAGGCAGGGCCATGGGCTCCAGAGCCTCTAATTAAAGAATACAGTCATTCTCTCATTTCCCACCAGCTACACAGCTTTGAGACTTCTCCAGAAATCTTCAAGATATCCTCAGCAGGGTACCTTCCCTAACACTCTTCAGCTTCCTTTTGTGTAACTTATCAGCTCCTGGAGGGCAGGGTTGATTCAGCACAGAGCCTGGTACATTGAGGGCTCTTAATAGATGTTTATTGACTAACTGAGTTGTGATCAGTTTTATCTTCGGAAGTACCATCTCCTAGAACAATACATCAATTCCTAAATTCGCAGTAAAACCTATTCTATGACGGTTCCACTAATCATCAATGTCCAATACAGATTGGACAAATCGATTCTATATTACATCTATTTGTTGTTCTCCTACATGGTGCAGTGGATAGAGTACTGACTTTGTAGTCAGAAGGACAGGAGTTTTTGAATCCGGCTTCAGACACCTGACACTAGCTGTGTGACCTTGGGCAAGTCACTTCACCCCGATTGCCTCACGTCCTCTTCAGTTGTCTTGATTCCTAACTGGCCATTGGATCTAGATGGCTCTGGAGGAGAAAGTGAGGCTGGTGACTTAGCACAGCCCTCCCTCACTCTAATCCAAGTCATGAGCTTGTCATGGTATCACCTCCCTGATGTTGTGGTCTTCTTCAAGAAGGAAGGAGAAACATCATTCATCCACAAAGGTTAATGGGGAGGGATAATGTGGTTAAAGGACGTCTCATACCAACTCCCTTCTACTACTTTCTACTTATTTTGTGAGGCTTTACTATTTCAATAATGTGTCCTTTAATATGAGTGCATTCTCAATTTTTGATTATAGTATTTCTCCCCTTGGCAAAATGAATAAACACTCTGTTAAAGTAGTTTTGGACTCTTTTGGCCTCTTGCTTATGGCATTGCTTTACATCTGTTATACTTCTATAGAAATGGTGATGGTCTGTGTCGTTTCTTTTTCTTTATCCATTGCTCATGTTTCAGGGTCAACAGCTCACTTGAATACCTCAGGATGGAGCTGCTATAATTGTACACAGTGTCTTCTCATGTTCATCCTTTCTTCTAATTTAGTTTGGGTTTTGACCTTTACTTTAACCAGTCAATGATCTGATTGCACAGACACCTGATGCTAAAAATGACTCCCACATGAGTAACCAGCTGTTTTCTGTTTGTCAATTTTGTTTTTCATGATGCTGTTTGGGGCTAACTACATTGAGAGTCTTCTCATACTCTTCTGAAAGTATTCATAAACAACAGGGCTGAGACCACTGAGGCCACTCTACAAGCCTTTTGACATCTTTTTCCGTCTTAATCCCAAACATATTTTCTACCACCTTCCCCAGTGCCCAACTTTACAGCAAAGTCACAGATACATGCACCAAGGTTTGTCAAGGTTTTCCCAGAATCTCTCTACCTCATCCAATTCTGGTCTAGAAGTTATGATTTTCTTCATGGTGGCCTTTCATGTCCAGTCATCATAAATATTACAAAGTGAGATGATCAAGCAACCCATGAAGTGCTATTTCTTTTCATTGCTTGTAGGCACATTACATCTACCATCAACAAACTTTTCCCCCTCATTTTGAGGGAATTCCTTCCATTTCGGTAAAAATAATACTTTACCTCTTCGAGTTTCACTGACAGCAGAAATGTCAACACAGATGATTCAGCTTCTTTGTTAAAGGGGTATGATCTTAATACATAGTATCATAGATGTTATTAGAAGGGCTTTCAGATCTAGTCTAATCCCTCACATTACAGAGGAGGAAAAGTACAGGGAAAAGACAACACTTGCTCAAAATTACACAGGTAGGAAGCAACAAAGTAAGAATTTGATTCTAGGTCCTCTAATTCTAAATCAAGTACAGAGAGCTCCTCACTCAATTATGTTCACTCATACCAATCAAGAGGTAGCAGGTGGAGGGCGGCTAGGTGGCACAGTGGATAGAGCACCGATCCCGGAGTCAGGAGTACCTGAGTTCAAATCCAGCCTCAGACACTTAATAGTTACCTAGCTGTGTGACCTTGGACAAACCACTTAACCCCATTTGCCTTGCAAAAACAAAAAAAAAAAGAAAAAAAAAGGAGGTAGCAGGTGGCATGATAAACTGAACATCAGGACATGGAGGCAGGAAGACCTGAGTTCTATGTCTGTTTCAGACATTCTCTAGCCATGTAAACATGAACAAAGTCACTTAACCTTAGTTTCCTCATCTATCGTATGAAGATAGTAATAGCACTTACATCCCATGGTGGTTGTGAGAATGGATCAAATCAGAGAATATAGGTAGAACATTTTATACATTTTACAAGGCTGCATCAGCATCAAGTCTTACCATGCCGGAATTGGCGCTTGATGAAACGTTTACAGTAGATGATGGCGAAAGATATGAGAGCCAGGGCAAAAATGATTAGCACACTGCTCGTTAGCACCATGAGAGTGGATTCCTGAGGGGGTGCTGTGGGCACCTGGAGCTTCATTGAGCTCAATCTGAAGGCACCTGTGGTACAAGATAGAAAAGAGCGTCAGAATAGGACAGGGAACAAGGTAATAGGCTCCCATCTTTGCTGGGCACAACTCCTATCGTGAGTGGGGCTACTTCAGGCCAGAGCTCCCCTTTCTTTGTGGTTCTCTCAAGTCCCAGTAGCAAAGGCCTCTCCTCATCCTGATTACTTCCAGGTTGATTGAGATCCCCTCCCCACTAGGGTAGAGTAAATGGATAGTGTGGTGTGATGGAAAGAGCAATGATTTGGAGGTAAGAGGACATGAATTCTGAACCTGGCTCTGCTTCTATTTGTTCACTCTTTGATCACAAGACCTAGTAACAAGTCATTGCCCTTAACAAAATGAGTTTCTTAGATTTGAACATCTCCAAAGTTCTTTCTAACCCTGATGTTCTATCATCAAAGGATTCTAGATCTAGAATTCAAAGTATCCTCACAGGACCTTTTCAAGGGGAAGATGGACAACCTCTTGATGGCCATGTTAAAGTAGGATTCCTTTTGGGTAGAGGTTCAATTAGATGACTGCTGAGGTTCCTTATGGCTCTCCAGTTCTATTATTTTTTTACCTGGACCAAAGCCCTTCTTTTACTTATCACTGAAGAAACTGAGGCCCAGTGACTCAACAGAGTTCTCTCAGTGCTAGGACTTTAAACCATGTCATTGGACTCCAGAGTCATGCTCTATCCACTATACAGCACTGATCTAAAATCTTCTTTTCATGATTCTGACAATTTATGGCATGAGGACCCTCTAGCTTTTCCCATTTGATGTTTCTATGTTCTCTTGTATGTCCATCCCAGGAGCCCTTATCATGCTTTCTGGGCCCCCAACTCCCTGGCCTTTTTTCTCTGTCCATCCCTAGGAGAAAGGGGGGAAACAATACATACACTGGACCTCCGACACAGGGGTTTGCTTGGTGCAAGAGATGCACTCCTGGTCCTGAAGGCCACCAATTCGAGTCTTACAGTAGAACCTGTAGGTAAGAAAATAAGAAAAAAAGGTCAAAAGCTATATGGATGTTTAGATGCTCCTTCTCTGGACCTGGTCCTTTTACCCCAGAGTCAGAGAATGTGGCTTCAAATCTGATCTCTTCCACTTAATACCTATGTGGCCTAGGGCAAGTCACTTCTCTCTCAACCTCAGTTTCCTCCTCTGCAAAGTAAGAAGATTTGGACTATTTAGCCTCTGAGGTCAACTCTAGTTCTAAATCATGGTTCCATGGGGGACATGGGTCTCTAGTTAATTGGCCTTGGAAGTTGCTTCCAGTTCCATGTCTAAGATCCTTTGCAGTTTTGTAAGATGTGGCCTCCCCTTCAGGTATTCACGGTCACACCTTGATGCTATTCTGAAGTACTGGAGACCAGCTATAGAAGAAAATCAGTCCCTACTTGGGCATAAGAAGCTGCATTGAAGGGTAAGAAAGATTTTTTCCCTGTAAGTGGGTATTGATGACCATTCAAGTGGAGGCCAGACTTGGGCCTTTTTCTCACATGGAGTGGCTACGCCAGAAAGAATTCTATGTGAAAAGGTAGAAGACATGGGTTGGAGACCGGATTCTGCCATTTACTCAATTTGACCTTAAGAAAGTCATCTCCACATAGAATTAGTCTTGAACCCAAGATCATAGGTTTATAGTTGAATGATCGATTTGAAAGGAACTTCAGACACCATTTTTCCCAAGGTTGAGAAATGTACAGATGAGAAGGTTGAGATCTGCAACAGTAAAGTGATTTGCCAATGGTGCCACTGCAATTACATGGCCATCATCTCAGGAAGTCATTATGTTATTGGTCAAGCAGGTTAAATACATGAAAGCATTTGAAAAAGCATAAAATCCTCTGAAAATGGGAGTGATTAGCTTCCTTCCCTTTGCCAACAAACTGTGGTCTGCCACCCGTGGGAATCAACTCACCTGGGGAGACAGTCTCCACAAACTCCATTGGAAGTGGCAGTGCAGTTGACTTTTTGGACTCGGTTGATGACAGCACAAGTTAGGCAGGCTTGGCAGCTGTGGTGTCCCCAACCACTCTTATATCTTCGAGGGGGACAAGGGGTACAGAATGCATCTCCTCCTTCTCCATAGCCACATTCCTGGAAGAAAATGGACCCAGGACATAGATTGCAGAACTTTATTCTCCCTAGGGACCTGGAAACTCATCTTACTTACAATTCCCTTGTAAAGATTTCAAAATGGTCACACAAATGGGAATTAGCAAGGCTTTCAATATGGAATTACTGTTTGTCTCCGAATCCATATCACCTGGATGAGCTGGACAAGTCATGCAACCAGCATACTATGCAATGTGGTATGGGATGTGATATGATCTCCTGAAAACAGTGCCTGGGGAGGCACAGGTGGAGAGGCTAGTAGGTGGTGGCAGTAGTGGGGGGGAGTGTAATACAAGGCAGAGAAGATGAGACTGGGCAAGAGTAGACATGTAAAAGATCTAGGGACTTTAGCGGAGCTATGAAATGACAGTAGAGCATGGCAAACCAAAAAGATGCTACCATCTGGGGCTGGATTCAGAAAAGGTACTCTTCCGACCCTGGGGAGCTGACAGGTCAGGGCCTCAGTATGCTGCTAGGCTCCGATCCCATATACAAATATTCCTTTTTAAGAAGGACATTGACAAGTTGAAACAGATCATGAGGGTGTCCAGGATGAAAATCAGGCCAGAATCAGACACAGTTGGAGGAAATGGGGGTGGGTAGCTAGAGTTCTTAGCTGAGGGAAGACTTAATGGAGGAGATGATCACTACTACAAAGTTAGGACTGGAAAGGAACTCAGAGGTCGAATAGCCCAGTCAGCTCATTTAACAGTTGAAGAAATTAAGGCAGGTTAAGAGAGGTTAAGTCACCCACTCAGGGTCATAATAGTTCATAAATGCATGAGGTGGCATTTTAGCCCGGGTCATCTTGACTCCAATTCCGGGTCTCTAGGCTCATAGAAATGGACAGGTAAAGCCAAGACCAATGGAGAGACAGTGCAAAGAACCAAGCTTTGACTCAATATGATCATCCTATCTGTCCCAAAGTAGAAAGGCGTGTTAAGGGAGGTTCTCCATCATTGTGCATCTCACAGTCTCCCAAAGCCCTCATCACTGGAGGTCTTCAGGACCATGTGTCAAGGAACAGATCCTAGATACCACTGCTGTGACTTTGACTAAGTCATTTACCTTGCCGAGTCTCAGTTTCCCTTTATAAAATGAGTCAGATGCCCTCATCTCCTAAGATTTCTTGCAGCTCTAAATCCCAGGATCTTACTTTCACAGAGAGGATACCTGTTAGGATAGGCAAGGAACTAGGTGACTTCTTAGATCTCTTGGAGAACTCAAGAGTTTGGCTCTGTCATTAATTACCTTTCAGAAATACTTTTCTTTTAGGAAATTCAACTTGGTTGAGAATCTCTAATCCTCTTTCCAGTTCTAAAAATTGTCTCAAGAGAAGGTTCATGGGCACGCTCATTAATCAGAGACAGATTGAACCCTCTCCAATATTTAAGGATTTGTCCCAGATCTGAGAGGACCAATTACCTTTCTAGGGGCAGGAAAGAAACAACTGGCAAGTTCTTTCTCTAGTCAACCACTATCACCAAGCTCCACAGACAGACAATTTTTAGGAGCCTCCTCCAAAAAGAGACAGTGGGAACATGTTCAATCTTCTGGTTGGGCTTGAATGATCTGGACACAGGTCAGTTCAGTACCCTTCACCTCTCTTCCCCACTTCCCTACAATCCCCCTCCTCCCACAGTTTACTGGGCAGAAAAAAAAAGATGTGCTAACCCATCTTACCTTGGAGAGCTCCTGGCCCGGGCCGCACTGTTGGCAAGTGACACAATGTCCCCACTGGTCCCGGTACTGATTCTCTTGGCACTCCATCTTGCTGGTCGAGGACACCAAGGGAAGGTCTGAGATGGGAGCAAGGAGGGACGTGGCTGCACACAGTACAGATGGAAGAACACTGGCCTGGGGGTTGAAGTCCAGGCTTACTGCTATTTAACTAGCTGAGGGGTGGCTTCCTTCTCTCTCAAATGCCACCCAGAATTAGGGACCATGCTCTTGGCAATGAGCGATGTGCAGAAATAGCCTGGTGTGCTGCCAAGAGAGCTGTTGGGGGTAATGACAGGGGAGGGAATGGGGCCATTTCAGACTCAGCCCTAGCTTATAGGGGATGGGGGCAAATCTATTAACTCACTCCCACCCCATCCTTCTCATCTGCACAAATACCTGCTCTGATCTACTGTCCTTAGAATTCAGTAAAAGGAGCCCAGATAGGAGACTCAAAATGTTTTGAGGGATTAGGAAAAAGAGAAGTAGGAATCTTTAGTCAGACTCTTCCTGAGCCTAAGAGGGTCTGAATGTGTTTGGAAATGGGGAACACAAGCACACCATGATGGCAAGAATATTGGATTTGAGATTGGATGACTTGTTGTAGGATCCTCATGCCATCACTATTGTCTCATGGTTGTAAGGAAACCATTTAAATTTCTTCAGCCTCATTTTTATTCTCTGTAAAATGGTCATTATTATATTTTAATTCCTAACTCCTACTAAAGGTATTTCCAGGAAAGCATATCTTTTAAATGGCAAATTGTTCTAGCCATTTGTCTCTCAATACAATGTGATGCAATTTAAGTAAATGATGGACTTCACATCAGAAGGTCTAGTTAACCTATGTGTCCATGGGCAAGTCCTCTCCTTCCTTTGCATCTGGGTTTGCTCATTGGTAAAATGGAGCTAATCCTATGAACACTTTCTGTCTCATAAGGCTGGCATGAGAAGAGTTTTTTGGCAAAATCGAAAGCACTAGACAAACAGAACAATTGCAATCATTTCCAAGTTTGGCCCTATAGTTAAGAGAATATAACCCCAAATAAAACCCAAGTGATAAAGCTTCCCCTAGTGGTATTCCTGGAAAGGAAAAGCCTTCTCCTCACTGCTCTCACAGACCCAAGAATTTAGAGCTGGAAGAGACCCCCTGGGGTTATCTGGTCCAAATCCCTTATTTTACAGATGAAGAAACTGAGACCTAAAGAAATGTAGCAACTCATCAAGAGTTACATAAGTAGTCAATGGTAAAGATAGTATTTAAACCCAGTTTGAACCACTGGACAGACCTTCCTTCCTTCCTCCCTCATTCCTTCCTCTCCCCATCTCACCCAAGCTGGAAGTGCAGGAACTATTCATTGGTTCAGTCTCACTCTGATCATTCACTCATCCTGTGCTGTTTCTCCTTAGCCAACATGGGCTGTTAGGTGGCACAGTGGATAGAGCATCAGTCCTGGATTTAGGTGGACCTGAGTCCAAATCTGACCTCAGAATTTGACACTTACTAGCTGTGGGACCACGAGCAAGCACTTTACTCTGCCTATCACCCAGGGCCATCTCCTGTCATCCTGATCCATATCTGGCCCCTGGACTCAGATGTTTCTGGAGTGCAAAGCTGGGACTTAGCAAAGCCTCTCTCATTCCAATCCAATTCACAGGCATGTCATGGCATCACCTTCCTGACGTCATGGTCTTCTTTGAGAATGAAGGACAAACATCATCAGGCAACATGGTGATATCTCCTGCTTCTGAAGGCTTGTCATATTTACGCCAGACTTAGTACAGATACCTGATTGCCTTAGACCATTGCAGCTCACAACTCCTAAGATAAAGAAATCCGCTAGCCTCAGTCACCCTATGAAAATGGATTCCACATATACTCTACCATACCCTATCTACATAGTACATTTTCAAGAGTCTAAAGACATCCACCTCTTACGTGAAGTTATTAACTTCTCTTAAACTCAACTGGTAGCCCTTACACTTAACCTGAGGCTCAGCAGAGCTACTACCTTCATGCCCTTCTCCCTCTGAAGTAGAAGAAGAAAGAAGATAAGACGAAAGGGAGGGGAAAAGGAAAGATGGAGGAAGAGGAAAGGAGGAGAGAGAGGCATGCTCACAAGATGTGAAAGAGGAGGAGGAGAATGAACAAGAGAGGAGAGTGTAGATAGAAGAAGAAAGAGAGAGGGGGAAAAAGAGGAGATAGGGAAGAAAGAACTTAATTGAGTATTTTGTAACCTCATTAGTGACAAATACGATTCAATGCCAGAGGCTTAGAGCCATGCTACTGGTCTGAATGTTACCCCTATATCCTTCTCTTTCTTACAGAAATGGAAAGAGGCTTCCAGAACCTGCCCACCAACAGTCTCCTTGGGGTGAGCTCTGGACAGTGGCATTTGAAATCTTAAGGATAGTGACTTCTAGTCTTTGGGAGGGGGAGAGACACTTGACCTAGATTGATTTCTTAGAGGATTGTGGTCTTGGAAGGACTCCTCAAGGATATCTACATTATAAGGTATTGGAGTTAGAAGGGTCTTTCTAATCTAACAGCCTTGTTTCATTCTTGGGGCAACTGGGAAATAGCTCCAGAAGATATTGGAAAGAGCCCTGGTCTTGCAGTTGAGTTACCTGGGTACAATCTCTCCTCTACCTCTTACTGCTTTAGGGACCCTGAACAAGTCTCTCCCCCCCCCCAGCCTCTTGTTGCCTCATCTATAAAATGAGGGGGCTAGAGAGATGACTGTTGAGGTCCCTGCTAAGCCTAAATCTATGGTACTATTTATTGACTAAAGGATTTGTAAGAACTCTTTCATCCTGAAAGCATACTATCCAAGGAGGTTCAGAGAGGACATCAAGAAGAAGGTGGAAAAATTGGAACCAGAATCCTAATCAGCTTTGTTCAATCCTTTCCCAAAATGGCACAAGCCACAGATATTGAAGCTTTTGAAGCACCATTTCACTTACTCTAGCACTGTAGGATTCATACTGCACTTTCTGATTTATGGTGGGTTTTGGTAACAGTACTGTGAGCTACCATTCCTTACTTTTTATACCAGAGGAAACTGAGACTTCAAGGTTTAACATTGTTTGTTCAGAGCCATGAAGCAAAGTCAATAGCAGAGTTCAGATTTACACTCAGGTCTTATTCCCCCCAAATCAGTCTCCTTTCCATTTTACTGCATTGCTCATGTCCTGGGGCTTTGGGGGACCATGGGCAAGTCACTTATCTTCTTGGGACTTCAGTTTACTTCTGTTGAAAATGAGGGGATTGAACTAGATGACCTCTCCTGTCCCTTCCAGCTCGAGAACTAGAGTCCTTTGAGCACTAATCATATAACATAGAGGTCTCTTGTTGCTGCTCAGTCATGCCCAAGTCCTCATGATCCTGTGGATCATAGCACATTCATACTGTCCATGAGGCTTTCTTGGCAAAGATACTAGAGTGCTTTGCTACTTCTTTCTCCAGTGGATTAGGTAAATAGAGGTGAAGTGACTTGCCTAGGGTCATACAATTAGTAAGGATCTGAGGCCAGATTTGCACTCAGCTCTTCCAGACTCCAGGCACGATGCTCTATCCACTGTAGTGCCACTTTGCTGCCTATAGATTCCTAGAGATGTACAATTAGTGGACGATTGTTTTCTGGGAGCGACCACCACCCCTTCGTGGCTAGTTTTATCATTTCCCTAAATCAATGTTTGATGAACTCTTCTTGGGAACAGGAAAAACTTCACTCAAGACTACATAACAAGAGGCAACTCAGTGACACTGTGGAAAAAGCAGCAGCCCTGGAGTCAGGAGGACCTGAGTTTGGATCCAGCCTCAATCTTTAATAATTACCTAGCTGTGTGACCTTGGGGAAGTCACTTAACCTTACCGCCTTGCAAAAACAACCCAAAAAAGACTACATAACAATCTAGACTCAAACATACAAAAAATGCAAAACAATGAAAATCAAACCTAGCAAAGTTTGCACATCAAGATGCTTAGACCTGGGGTACCAGGAAGGCAAATACCCTGGTGCTGTCCCTGCCATAATCTCCCTATTTTGCTTTCCTCCTTCCCCTTCCCAAGAATGATCCCCAAAAGTGACATCCCCCTCCAGACCAACAACTTTCTTCTTTTACCATCTCACCCAGAATTTTGACCACAGAAGCCATTTTTTTTCAGTTGTGCTCTCCTTAGTATAATTAATCACAGAAAATCAGAGCTAGAAATGACCTTGGAAATCATCAGATGGAAACAAAGACTGGAGAAGGGAAATGACTCTGCTCCAGTCGTATGACTAATTAATGGAGACCACCTGGTATAGTGGATAGAATGGTGGAATAAGGGAGATCTGGGTAGGAATTCTAACTTTGATGCATTAGCTGTGTGGTGCAGGGCAGTTCACTTAACCTCTCTGAGACTCAGTCTAAATAACATCTGCAAAACGGAGATAAGAATAGCACCTGCCTCACAAGGTTGCTGAACAGATCCAATGAGATGACATGTAAAGTTGTATATAAATGTCAGCCAGCATTATTAATGGCAAAGCCTTTGGGAGGAAGGCCAAGTCAGATGTACCTTATACCCAATCCTGGTCTACAGTAACAGTGTCCTAGGTGGGGCAGGGGTGTATAAGTCAGCTCTGATCCTGCCTGAGAACTGATTGGTAAGGAGAGCGTTTACACCTTGGAAACTGGAAAATGCTACGACTAGGGCTGGGCTGAGTGTTTCATTGATCATCTCGACTTTAAAAAGGGCAAAGGAAAACTGACAATGAACTTAAAAGTGTATTATGGATACAGTTCTCTCCCTGGAGAGCTGATTGTTAAACATTTCTAAGCAATTCACCGAATAGAACCTTGGTTTCCCCTAAAAGCATTTTAAAGTGTACCATGATACAGCAGAATGTGCAATAGGAGTCAGGCGATCTGGAAGTAAATTCCTGTTCTTGTGGAGCTGGTTGTGTGGCTGTGTGGCCTTTGGCAAGCAACCTCACCTCTCTGGGCCTCATTGTCTTTATGTGGAGTGGGCAGCATGGTCCAGTGGAAAGGAACCCTGGCTCTAGGCCACATTAGCTGTGTGACTTTGGCTAAGTCGTTACATTTTCCTAGGTCTTTTTGCTCCTTAGTAAATTAGTTTGAGGGAAGGTAGGTGATGTGATTTCAGGAGGTGACACCTTCCAGTTCTGACAGTCTATTCAATCTCTGCATAAGTTTCTTAGGAGCATTTCACAGACAAGCCAACTGTCTCCACCAAAAGAAACAAAAATCATGGAGACAATAAATTCAATGAAGTCACCAAATACAAGATTAGGTCACAAAACATCATTAATATTCTGATTTACTAGCAAGAAAAATCAAGGAAACACAAAAATGAAACCCCATTGACAACAACAAAACCCAAATATCTTGGGATTAAGTGGCCAAAAAACCCCAGAATTTTCTTTTTTTCTGGAAAACTATAAACCTAGAATGCCTAAAATGAAGTAGGACCGAAATAATTTGAAAGACATTCAACATTCACAGGTGAACTTAATTAATACAGAAAAAAGCATAATGCACCTTATTTACGTTCTTTATTGTTTAATTCAACACCAATCAAAATACCAGAGTTTCTTTATAAAATTACATGATAGAGTCTTCCTTGGAGGGACTGGATTGGTGATTTCAGTGGTATGGAGAACTGCTAGGTAGGAAAATCCCTCTGGACAAGGGACAGAGTCTAGACTCAGTCCCAGTTCCATGATTCCAAATCCAATAAGTTTTTTTTCCCACCATATGAGCTGCATGTTTCCAGATCCAGGTCCATACCATTCAACAATGATATTCTTAGAACTATTGGTGCCCGACATTGAAGCTAAAAAGGCAAAAAACGAAATAGTCCCCATCCACAAAGGGATTCATGGGGGAAAACAGAAATAACTGCAAAATATAAATGAAAAGTAGAAAATATTTTTGGAAGGGGGAGATGCCCAAAATTGGAAGCATCAACAGAGTCCTCAGATAAGGAAACTCAAGACCAGAGAGAAGTAACTCATTCAAGATCACAGAGAAATAGGACTAGAATCTGGTTTTCTGAACACAAGGTCCAAGGCTCTTTGTGACATCACAAAGTGAGTAACGTTATGATAGAGTCCTCTTTTCATGTGTCACATCTTCTAAGGACTGCAAGCTCCATGAAGACAGTGAGCTTATCTTGCTCATACTTTGCCTCTCTGAGCACCCTGGACAGTGTTCTGCACGAACTAGGTGCTTAATTGTCAATGGTAAGCACAGGGATAGTAAAAAGAGAACCTGGATTCAAAGCCTGGTTCTATCAATTACTGTGAAACCTCTGTCAAGTCACTTCCCTTCTCCAGAACTCAGTTTCCTCCTTTGTAAGATGGGGAATCTGGAATAGAGCAGGAGTTCTTAACTTCTTCCTTGGTATCCTGGACTCCTCTGGCAATCAGTCTGGTCAAGCCCCTAGACCCCTTCTGAGAAGGGGTTTTTTGATATACAAAATAAATTTGCAAAGGAAACCAATTCTATTGAAGCACAGTTATCTGTATGTGTGTGTATATATATATATATATATATATATATATGCATGTACATGTACATATATACACACAAACATGCGTGTGCATGTCTGGGTGTGCATGTATATTTATGCATATATACATAGACATAAACACACATACACATATATCCATATGAATTTAAGGATCCCAGGTTCTGAATTCTTGGACCCTACAGTTTCTAAGATCCCTCTCTCCTTGAAATCCCATGGTCTCAAGTCCAAGTTTCTTTTCACATGATATGTTCTAGTGCAGTCATTTGGGCTCCCACTCCCACCCTACCCCTACCCCTAGTCCCAACCTGTTCTCAGTTTGCAGCATGCCTAGGGAGTGAAGTATTTTGTCTATTTGAAGCAAAGGGTGGGACAACAAGTCTAAATTAAGCCCCCAAGCCTAAAGGAAGGTATTTGCTTTTCCTAAACAGTGCACTTGGTGGGGATTAAAACTGGTGAGGAAAACAACACCCAAGGTAGCAACCCTGAATCCTGTCCATCATTGCCCAATTCCTCAACCACTCTCATTCTTTCCCTCCCTCAAGCCCAAGAGTGTCTGCACCTCTTCTTGCATAACCAAAGCAGAGAGTGATTTGGGGAGAGGCAGGACCTAAGGCTCCCTCTCGGGATGTTGGTCTGCTGACGCCCCATGCCATTCATGAAGCTGGTTTTGACTCTGAGACAGTGTCCCATTCTCCTTTCCTCATTTCTCCCATTACCACTCTCCCCACAGCATGGGGACAACTAACAGCCTCTAGCAGGGTGCAAGATTGACAGCAAGGTGGAAAGAGCACTAGATTTCTTGCCAGAAGATCTGGATTTGATAAATGCTTTCCTAGATGTAGGAGAGACCAAGTCATTTGAATTCCCCGAGTCTCAAGTTTCCTCTTCGATAAAAGGAGAGAGCTTGACGGGAACAGTGTTTCCCAAACTGAGCTATTCTATGAATCAGAGAAAGAATTAAATTCTTAAGAGAAAGCAGAAAGCATTAGAGTCTGGCAAACAAGTCCCAGGCTTGAGTCTCGATCCTAGCCTTTAGGATCCCAGATTGAGATCTATGAGCAAGGAATAGCTTTGAAATCATCCGGCCCAGAACGCAGCACATTTTTCATTAAGTAACATGGGGGAAATGAAGTAACTTGGCAACCCTTCAACAACTTGCATAATGGACAGTGCATTTTCCAGGACAATGCTGGGCTCTGTATGCCTGTGGAGAAGTCACTTCACCTCTTTGAAGCTCAGCTCCCTCGAGAAAATGGGGGATAAAAATGCTTGTTTTTTTCTGTTGCTAGGGTTGCCAAGAAGAATTGCTTTGTAAATTGCAGACAATGTGTTATCCATCTACTTTAGACTGCTTTGCCCTTTGAAATCTAGAGAACAAAGAGAGAAAAGAAAATGAAGCAGTTTTTCTTTGGGGGGGGCTGCTTGTTTTCAGGGTTATAGGTTTGAAATAGGAAAGTTGGTAAAATTTTGCATCGGTTTATTGCTAAGCCTGGAGTAGATAGAGGGAAAGTGGTTTCTGATGGACTTTTCCAGGACTTCTAAGACCCTTTGAGCAATTTAGCTCCTGCCTACTTTTGCTTTCTGATGCTATTATTGCTCCATTTCACATATTTCTCTTTTAACTACATTGGGTTGGCACACAACATTTCATATCCTGAAATTGGGCCTTTGTTTAAGTGATACAATCCCAACTCTCCCTGCTCCCTGATGTCTGATGCAGACTCCCTCCTCCTCCTCCTCCTCCTCTCTGTCTCTGAAAACCACAGCTTAGGGCAGCATGGCATAAGGAAGAGTCAGATCACCCGAGTTTTTACTGCCCTGGGACTTGAGAAACAGATTTGTGTTCTGCCCCTTGCCCCTTGCCCCTTCCCCCCTACCCCCACACCCAGCAAAATGAAAACAACAGATGTGGCAGTACACTTTTCCAGTGTATGCTTGGAATGTTAAGCTAGAAACATAAGAAAAGTGCATATTTCCATGTCGCTCATGGGAAGGTCCAAAAGAAAGATAAAGAGAGAAAAGAAGGGAAGAAGAAAGGAGAGAAGAGGGTAGAGTGAAAAAGAGAAAAGGAAAGACATGACAATTATGTTTCCCAAAGGGATGGCAGAATTTTAACTGAGTGTGTATGGGAAATTGTAAGTTTAATATTCCAAGATCAATGGCCTGGCATGGCAGCTTTGAGGGATCCTCACCCAATTACCTCACCATTTTTGCCACAGTTCCTCACAGCAGCAGCCCCTTGGTGCCTGCAAGATGCTAGAGGGCTGAGGACTCTTATTCAAACCAATCAGTACAGCAGGAGCTGGCTCTCTCCACCCAGTCACAAACAGATGTTTGCCATATGGCTTAAATTCCTTACACTTTTACATTCGCACACATACACACCAAGTCGCAAAACACAAACATAACATGAGCTTATGAGGAGAGTGGGAGAAAAGGGAAAAATATAGAAATATTTGGATTAATTCTGGCAACTGCAGAGAAGGAATTCTCTTGAAATAGGAGGAAGCCAAATTTCCTAGTCTAGGACATAGGGATATCATGAGTAGATCAGCTGAAGAGCACTAAAGAAGATGGAGCTTTGAGTCCAGGTGAAGGAGGAAATCATCCCTTTAATGGCTGTTGAATTTTCAGCTCCAAAGGGAGCATAGATAGACAAAAGTAGGCTGGAAGGTCTTGGGGGCTTTCTCCTGCCCCTATTCGGTTTCATTATGATGAGACTGGACATGCTGGAGGAGAGGAGTTTATGAATGCCTGGGTTTGGACTGTTGCCTTCAGAGCTTGTAAAGTGGAAACATCAATGGTTCATTTGTAAGAGGATCTGACTTCAAATCCTGCTTCTGTTGCTTGCTCTATGTGACCTTGGACAAGTCCTTTCCCCTTCTCTGAGTGTCAGTTTCCTCATCTGTAACATGGGAGGCTCAGATTCGATAGTATTCCATTCTAGGTGGTGACCTTGGACATTACTACACTTCATTGCCCTGGGCCTCACATTTGCTCTGATTGTCCTCCAGGCTTGGATGCCCTCCCTCCTCCACTCCCAACTACTGCTCTTCCAGGATTCCTTCCAGTTTTGCCTAGAGTCCCCACTTTAGCCCAGGGCCTTCCCTGCAGTCCTGGCTTCCTATTTAAGCTGGGTAGGGTTTGTTTGTCCATATTTCTTTGCTTGTAGTGCTTCCTCCCCTCCCACAACACCCCCATCCCACTGTAAGTTGCTTGAAGACAGAACTGTCTTTTTCTTTATATCCCCACAGTTCCTGGTCCATAGCAGGCACTTAACAAATGGGTATGGAAATACGATTTCTGTGGTTCTTCTGATCTGTGATACTATTATAGTTGATGGAGATCATTAATGAGCAGTTTGTGCTGGGTTGTTTTTTTGTTTTCAATCAAATTTCTGATTTCCTCTGATTTCATCTGAGTAGGAATGAAGGTCAGTATCTTCTCTGCAGCTTAATTGCCATTCTGACCAAGTTGTCTGGGGTGATAAGGTTGGGTGACTTGCCCAGAGGCATTCAGCCAAGCTGTACCCTTAACGTGATCCATTTTTGCATCCTCACTCTAACACCCGAATAGTAAAAGGCATCAGTAGATAGTTCCCCGGGCCTGAACTCGGGAAGAAGACCTGATAGATAATAGCTGTATGAACCTGACCAAGTCACTTCACCTGTTTTCTCAACTGTAAAATGAGGACCATAAAACCACCTTCTAGACTTGTCGTCAGAATCAAAGCAGCCTATCCGGTGATCCCCAATACACACATAGACACATGCACATATAAAATCTACACTCTAAATACACATACTACCTCCTTGTGAACCTTAATGGCTACATAAATGTTAGCTATTATTGTTGATGTTTTTATTATTATTAAAAGATCCTTTCAGGGGATTGATGGAGTGGTCAGTGATGGGATACAAGTCTCATTATCTCCATTTTACAGAAATGGAAACTGAGGTTCAGAAAAGGCACCTTGCCCAAGGCCACATAGGCCAAGCTAGAACACCAACCCATGTCATCTGATTCCAAATTCAGTGCTCTTTTCTCTAAATCACATAGGGACCCCCTACTAGTGGATCTAACCAACAGTTTCCACATGTCTGTCTGAGAAAGGGAGGCAGAGAATCGGAGAGCTGTTATCCCCTCTTGGAATAGATGAGGAATCCACAACTCAGTTTCTTGCCCATAGTTCCACAGCTAGGATTTGAATTCAGTTTTGCCTCCAGGACCACAGAGCTTGTCAAAATAGCCTCAGCTCAATGAAGAAGAACACAAGAGGGGCAGCTAGGTAGTGTAGTGGATAGAGCCCTGGTCCTGGAGTCAGGAGGACCCGAGTTCAAACGTGGTCTCAAACACACCCTTAATACTTAGTTGTATGATCTACTGGCAAGCAAAAAAGGAAGAACACCACAAGAACCTTGACTATTTAGGGCAATGGAAATATTGAGTGTGGGAGATATTGGGTTTGGATTGATTAAGTGATTTTGTGACCACTAAGCAAAGCCCCCTTTTCTTTCCCCTCTGACTCTCCTAGCTCAGAGTTTGCCTGTCTACTATAAAAGTCTGGATTCAATAGTCCCAAAGATTCATTTCTATCCATCTATGATTCAATAATTTTAGGAACCCACTCAGGGTTGGGAATTGGATGGATGCTTTGGGAGTGTCTGGCCCCTGGGCTTCACATTTTCCTTTCTTTAACTTTTCGGGACAGGATGTAGGAGGGCAATCACTACCATCTTTGTCAACCAAGCTGCACCTTTGCCTTCCAGCTTGCAAACTTTACTGAGTTTGGACTTGAAGGTCCCAGGGGTTCTAGGATAAAACCACTTCTGGAATAGGGAGAGAAAACCCATGGGTTCTCATTGGAGCTCTGGATTCCAATTCAAATATCACAGGGCTCCCCCATCATAGGATTCGGAGCTAGAAAGGCCTCTCTTTTCTGGTAAATTCAAGCCTTCTACACCCCTTGGCCTAGAATATTTATTAGACTGGTCCTCCCAGGTTTCTACCTCACCAGTCCATCCTTCACAAGGCTACCCAATTAGTCTTCCTTGAGTTTCTCTGCTCATTGCTCTATTGTAGCACCCATATTGCCGGTGGGGTAAAAATGCAAACTTCTTATCCTGGTATTTAAGGCCCCCAGAATCTGGCTCCCAACTTCCTCACTAGCCTTGATTCTTCTTTATACTCTCCAGTCAAGCTGGAGTTCTTGAGAACTGAACCTATAGGCAGCTGACCAAGTGGTATGTGGAGTCCAGTTCCCTATGTATTATTTGATCTCTCTTGTCTCTCCTCTCCTTCTCTTGTCTCTCTCTCTGTCTCTCCTCTCCTTCCTTTCTCTGCCTTTCTGATTTTTCTTTGTCTCTCTTCCTTCTGTCTGTCTGTCCTCTTCTCTCTCTCTCTCTGACTGCCTCTCCTCTCCACTCTTTGCCTCTCTTTTCTCTCTTCTGTCTCTCTGTGTCTCTCTCCTCTCCTCTCTCTCTTCTGTCTCTCTGTCTCTCCTCTCCTATCTCTCTGGGTGTCTCTCCTTTCCTTCTTTGTCTCTCTTCTCGTTGTATTCGTCTGTTTCTCCTCTCCTTTCTCTCTCTGTCTGCCTCTGCTCTCTTTGTCTATCTCCATGTCTCTCCCTTCTCTCTTTCTGCTTCTTTTCTGAACCAAGGATGACAATGAGTGAACTTCCGTAGTAGATGAGAAACTAGGCATCTGGGTGCGCCTTAATCAATGGAATAACCCTTTTGTGGGAGTTTCTAGTCACTGGATGGTTTGGGGTTCCGATGACCCTCTTCAAAGTCTTCTGCTTTTTCCCCTCAAAACTTCTGCTTTTTCAAAGAGAAAACCACCCAATTTGTAGTTGTCTAATCCCAAAAGGAAGAGGAAATGAGCACAGCCCGTTGTCCCTAAAGGAGAGGAAGGCACGCTATTGATTTAGGGACCAGAGGAAGGCGCGCTATTGATTTAGGGACCAGAGGAAGGCGCGCTATTGATTTAGGGACCTGGGGAGCTAGGTTTTAGTTCGGAAGCGTAGCATTGTCCTCGACAAGGCTAAAAGTACCATGAAGTGTTGTGTGGATGAGAACAGGAAACCTCAACAGGGAAACTTTTCAATGGCAGCTTGGTAGCGAGAACGCCTTTGGCGTATGACCATCTCTCTCTAACTCTTAAGGGCTGAGTGACCTTGACAAAGTCACTCACCATCTCTGGGCCTCAGTTCTCTCCTCTGTCAGATGAGGGGGCTGAGTTAGAGGCGGGCTAAGGTTCCTGCCACCTCTAAATCCTGTTCCTAAGGTTATAGCTTGTGAGAGCTGCCACCCCTTCTTTGCCAAGCAATCCCACAATCCCACTTCAGATGACTCCATGGTCAACACCTGTCCAGGGCCAGGCAGCTCTCCTTTCCCGAGCCTGACAGCTGTCTGCGCCAGGTCAGTGTCTGAAGAGGGGGAGGGCAGCGGAGAAGGATCGAAATGTTGCCCTTGTTCAGCCTTTGCACTGAGAGACAGAGGCTGCGCTGGAGACACTCCGCCAAGAGAAAGAGGCGCAGCCAGAGAGAGGAGAGGAGAGGAGAGCCCCCGGACAGCAGCAAGCCCTGACTTGTCCGAAGGCCCACGTGGGCGGCCAGGATGCCGGGGATGCTTGGGCCAGCCCTGCCTCCCTTCAGCTGGAGCCGCCTCTGGCCGCCCCGTGTCCCCGCCCCGTCCCGCCTCCCTGCAGGCCTCCCCCTGCCTGTGATGCTTAGGGATGCGGGATGCGCCTGGACATGTTCCCCAGCCGGCTCCCTTTGCAGCCTCGGCCTCCTGGAGTCACAGAATGGCAGAAAAGCCAGGCTGACACCGAGAAAGGGGCCCTGGGGCCTGCGATGGGGGGACAGCGGAGGCCCCGGGCAGAAGGGGCCTTGGGCCTGGGATGGGGGGACACTGGGCATCACTGAGGGACAGGCAGGACCTGGGGCCTGGGATGGGAGGACACTGGGCATCACTGAGGGACAGGACCTGGGCCCTGGCATGGGGGTACACTGGGCATCACTGAGGGACAGGCAGGACCTGGGGCCTGGGATGGGAGGACACTGGGCATCACTGAGGGACAGGACCTGGGCCCTGGCATGGGAGGACACTGGGCATCACTGAGGGACAGGACCTGGGCCCTGGCATGGGGGGACAGCGGAGGCCCCAGACAGAAGGGGCCTTGGGGCCTAGAATGTTGGGACACTGGGCATCACTGAGGGACAGGCAGGACCTGGGCCCTGGGATGGGGGGACAGCGGAGGCCCCGGACAGAAGGGGCCTTGGGGCCTAGAATGTTGGGACACTGGGCATCACTGAGGGACAGACAGGACCTGGGGCCTGGGATGGGAGGACACTGGGCATCACTGAGGGACAGGACCTGGGCCCTGGCATGGGGGGACAGCGGAGGCCCCAGACAGAAGGGGCCTTGGGGCCTAGAATGTTGGGACACTGGGCATCACTGAGGGACAGACAGGACCTGGGGCCTGGGATGGGAGGACACTGGGCATCACTGAGGGACAGGACCTGGGCCCTGGCAT
This sequence comes from Macrotis lagotis, assembly GCF_037893015.1. Taxonomy (NCBI): domain Eukaryota; kingdom Metazoa; phylum Chordata; class Mammalia; order Peramelemorphia; family Peramelidae; genus Macrotis; species Macrotis lagotis. The sequence goes on from NC_133666.1 coordinate 6,839,626, forward strand.
GGGAGGACACTGGGCATCACTGAGGGACAGGACCTGGGGCCTGGGATGGGAGGACACTGGGCATCACTGAGGGACAGGCAGGACCTGGGGCCTGGGATGGGAGGACACTGGGCATCACTGAGGGACAGGACCTGGGCCCTGGCATGGGAGGACACTGGGCATCACTGAGGGACAGGCAGGACCTGGGGCCTAGGATGGGAGGACGCTGAATGTTTGTGCCTCCCGTCACACCTGGAAGGGACAGTCTTGCTCCGAATGCTGAAGCTGGAAGGAACCTTGGAAAATTCCAGCGCTCGGGGCGCTTGGAATGTAGGTGTGCACCAGAAGGCTCTTAGAGATTCTTTAATGCAAAGGAGGAGACTGAGGCCCGGAGAGGTGGGGTGACAAGGGCAGGGATGGAGCCCCCCACTCCCACACAGCCCCCCAACTCGTTGCGGTCACTGGCTGGCCCGAGGCCTCCGGGCAGGCCGGAAAAGCTGCCTCCTCCCCGCCCCCCAGCCCATCCCCCTGCCCGGCGCCCCCCTACCAGTCTAGCGGGCGGCCGCAGCAGCCCTTGAGTCGCACAGGCTCCGGTGGCACGGGCACAGGCAGGCGGCCCCTTATCCCCCCGGCTCGCGCGGTGCCCCCTTCCACACCCCACTGGCGGGGGCAGGAGGCTCAGCAGGCAAAAGTCCCATGGCCTCGTCCACGTGGAAGCCCAGCCACCGGCCCCGCCCCGGCCCAGTACAAGAGGAGCCCCCAAACCATTGGTCCTCTCGGCCCACCGAGGAGGGGCTACTCCGAACAGGGCGCCGCCTCTTCTCTGCCAGTGGGCGTGCCCCCCACATGGGCTGGGTCGACTCGGAGCCTCCAGCCGAAACTGAATGAGAGCTGGAAATGTTTGGCAAGGCATCCAAGGCCTGCATAGGTCATGGCATGGCTCAGCCCTGACCTCGATGCAGAAGCACTCTGGGAGTTTGGGGCAAAGGAGACAGGGGAAAGCCGGGCCAGAGACAGCCGGGCCAGGACGCAAAATCTATGGCCTCTGCTCAACCGTTTCCGGGCCTCTGGACCTTGGAACAGAGAATCTCGGGGCCAGGGGCTGTGTGCTGGAAAGTGCCGAGAGTGCGGATTCCCCGGGAACCGGAGGGACTCCCGGTTTACTTAGCTGCCCCCCGTGTGACTTTGGACAAAACATTCCGCTTCCCCGGGGCCCAACTTCCTCTTCCATAAAAGAGGAAGGCTGTACTGTGTAGGGGCCACACCATTCCTTCTAGCTTTAAATCTCTGACTTACAAAGCTGGAAGAAAACCGAGATCCTAGCATGTCAGTGCTGGGAGGGACCTGACTACCAGGGACAGAGGTGATTAGAGCTAGGCATCTGTGTGTATGATTCCCTTGGCTTAGGACCATGGCTACCCAAGAGCCAGCGAGACGCTGGCCATGTAGCACACACAAATGTTTGTTAAATCCAACTGAACATTTACCAGATGGTGAATTTCACGAAAGAAATTCTGTGTTAACCCCAGGTTGCCTGCTCTCCCCGCCCCCCCACATATGTGTTCACCTACAAACTAACCAAATCCAGGCCAGAGGGCTGGCTCAAGAGGATCAGTGTCTCTTTGGTATATCGCCCTGACATGAAATCATTCCAGAAAGACATAAATATAGCTTGACTCTAGATTTCCCCAAATATAGGTAACAGGCTCCCAGCTCCTGGAAACGTGCCAAGACAAGCTAGAAAGAAAATGAAAGAAAGGTGGGAAGAAGAAGGAAGGAAGGAAGGAAGGAAGGAAGGAAGGAAGGAAGGAAGGAAGGAAGGAAGGAAGGAAGGAAGGAAGAGAGCAAGGGAGGGAAGGAGGGAAGGAAGAAGGAACAAAAGCTATTTCAACAAATATGTACAGACATTCAAAGCAAATGACCTCATTGGCCATATTAAAAAATATCTCTCATTCTGAATCTTGAATCTATTTTCTCTCTCAGGAAGTACACAGTAAACTTCATAATCAAATCTCTGTAATCCTGGCTTGTCTTTACATTGATCAGAATGATTAAGACTTTCAAAATTGATCCTTCTTATAAGGTTGTTACTGTAGAACTTCTCTTGGTTTTGTTCACTTCACTGCATCAGTTCATACAAACATTTCCATTTTTCTTTGAAACCAGCCATTTCACAATTTTTAATGATACAATTTTATATATATATATATATATATATATATATATATATCATTGCATTTCTATATCATAATTTGTTCAGTCATTCCCCAAATTATGGGTATTCCCTAAATGTGCAGGGTTTTTCTTTTTGTTTTGGGGTTTTTTGGGGTCTCCTTGTTGTTGCTACCAAAAGATATGCTAAAAATATTTTGTACACATGGCTTCTGTTTTTCATTCTTTTTTCTCTTTGTAGTATAAGCATAATAGTGATATCACTGGATCAAAGGGTATATACAGTTTAGTGATTACTTGGTCCTAGATCCATATTGCTTTGTCAAAGGGCTGATAGCTATAGCAACAGTACATCGGCATACCTATTTTCCTTCAGTCTTTCCAATAATTACTATCTTCCTCTTTGTAAAAAATCATCTTTACCAATCTAATGGACTGGAAGTGAAACCTCAGAGCCCCTTCAATTTAGATTTCTCTAATTTCTGATGATTTCATACATTTTTATATGGTTTTTAATAGCTTGAATTTCTTCATATTCTTTGACTAATTTTCTATTGGGGAATGGCCTCTGTGCTTAAAAATTTGAACCAATACTTTATTTATCATAAATGTAATACTTTTCTCAGAGAAACTTGCTATAGAGAATCCTCCCATCACCTGTTTCCCTTATACTCTTCCCTACGTTTGTTTTGTTTATTCAATTATGTCTTAAATTTCATATAATCAAAACTGTCTACTTTGTCCTTCACCATTTCTCTCTTTTTTTGGTCATTCTCTGTTCTCCTAGACATTAGAATTGAGGAGTAATTTCTTTTTTGATCTTTAATTTGCTTCTGATGCCATATTTTATGTCTACGAAATGGAGTTTATTTTGGTCTATTTTCCCCCTTTTCTTCCAGGCTACTTTTCCTGCTTGCCCAGCAGTTTTTGTTAAATACTGAGTTCTTTTACCTGTTTCCCTCTTTTGTTTTCATGATTTCCTTTGAAATTCTTGACTTTATTGCTTCACGTGAATTTTATCATTTGTTTTATTTCTATAAATGATCCTGGGGAGTTTGAATTGTTTGGTGCTGAAGAAGCAAATTAATTGGATAGACTTGCTATTTTGTTATACTCACATAGCCCATTCCTAAGTAACTAACCGTTATCCAATTATTTGGGTCTACCCCTCTTTCAAGAGGATTTTGCAGGTGTTTACATACAAGTCCCATGCTTATCTTGGCAAATAGGCTTCCATATTTCTTTCATACTTCTATATTCAGTAACTATGTTGAATGGAATTTATCTTTCTATCTCTTTCTATTGAGTTTTTGGTGATATACAGAAATGCTAGGAATTTATATGGATTTCTTCTATAACCTGTAATACTGATGAATTTATTAATTGCTTCAATTAATTTTTGTTGACTCTTTAGACTTCTCTAGACAGAATGCCATATCATATGCAAAATGTAATAGCTTTCTTTCCTCTTTGCCTTGGTCTCTTCCCTCCCCTTGTTTTTCTCATCTTATTGCTACAGCTAACACTTCCAGTATTGCTATAACTAGCTACTTCCAGTAGTACTGGTGATGGGCATCCTTAACGTACTCCTGATCTTACTGGAAAGGCCTCTGACTTCTATATTGCAAATAATGTTTGTTCTTGACTTTAGATAGATACTACTTATCATATTAAAGTTCATTTATTTCTACAATTTCTAATGTGGTTTAACAGAAATGAGTGTAGGATTTCATCAAAAGCCTTTTTTCAGCATCTATTAATATAATAATAGGATTGTTATTACTTTTTTATTAACGATTTATTATGTTTGCAGTTTTCCTTATAGTGGGCAAAATTTTGCATTTCTGATAGAAATCCAAACTGTATACAGAATGTTATCTAATTGTGGCTATTATAGCCTATTTGCTAATATTGTATTTAAAATAATTGCACCAATCAGTGCATTAGGAATATTGGTCCATAGTTACAATTTTGAAAAATTTTTATGGTTAATGTAAATTGAAAAAGATAACATTTTCATTTACCCCGCAGAACACAAAAATAGAATTTTATATGAAATTATGAATTTGCATTTCACATATCCTGCTTTTAAAAAGATCATATAAGTTCATTTTTTTTTGTTCTAAGTTTAAGCACTCTAAAAGAACACAGTAAAACTTAAACCAGGGGATTCCTTGAGGAACCATTATCTCCATTTAACACTGCTTGCTTTTTTGTAAAGTATAGAAACAATTCTACATGTACTTTCAAAACTCATCTTGTCTTCTTTTTCTTCTGAACTCTGGGCCTTTTAAAAACATGTTCCAGCGGCCCCCTACTGTACCCTCACTATTACTAACTTCCCTCTTAGAGGAGCTCAAATTGGCTCCAGAAAGTAGATTGTTTGATTGCCAGTGTAAGCCTGCACACCTCAGAAATCTGTAAATGCTATAAATTAGGACTGATTTATTATTTTTCTGATCGTCTGGTCTTTAAAAAGTGATGAAGAAAATATTATTAATGCAAATTAAATTCAAATGTGTATCGTGTGCACATTTTTCCTCAGAAATCTTGTTCTTCAACATTTACCATCACACCCTTCCCTCTCCCTTTCCCCAACAGAACTAACCCCCTCCCCACAATGTCTCCCCATCATCTTCCCTGTTACCATTATTAAGCAAGAATAAGTAAAGAGGGGAAAAACTTGTAAAAAAATAAATTGGATCAAGAAAAATGAGTTCATTCAGTGACCACGTTCAAACACGTATGCCTCTTTCAGTATTTTGTGGCTATCACATCCCTGTCAGGAGACAGACAATATGATCCTTTGACGACATGATTGGTCATGTATTGATCAGAGTTCTTATATCTTTCAAAGAAGTTTGTCTCTACAATGTTGTCACTATATGAACTGGCCTCCTGGTTCTTCCTCACTTCACACTGTGGCACTTCTTACCACCTAGGGTTCTCTATAATCATCTATTTCATAATGTCTTACAATATAATAATATTCCATTATATTCACGTATAATTTGTTTAGTCTTTTCCGAATTGTCTAAGAGGTCATTAAAGTCTCTCTTCCTCTTAGGTTTTAATTCTTTTTCCCCCTTACCCCTTTTAATTCCTGCTTCAGGGTCAGAAAGGTTGTTTTGCTTGTGATTGTGCCTTCCCCAATATATAATCCTTTTGTTCTCCTTCCTGTCTCCACTTGCTTTACTATTGAGTTTGATCTATTTCTATATTAAAATGTTTATATGTATGTGTGTGTGTGTGTGTGTGCGTGTGTGTGTGTGTGTGTTCAATCTTTTTTTGTTCATTTCAGATAAGAGTGAAGTTCATTGACCGGTCACTTCCCCAGTTCTTTTACTCTGTTTGTTCATACACACACACATACACACACACACACACACACACACACACACACACACACACACACACACACATTTTTCTTTTCACACACCCCAATCGGGCATGGTAGTAAATTCTGTCCTCTTCTTCTTCCTTTTTACCCTCCCTTCTTTTTCTTCGTTTCAAACCCTCAAAACTCCCTCATTCCTCTTTGAAGACATTAAGATTCTGAAGAGACCCTTTCTCCCCTTATTAGAATGTTAGCTCTACATTATCCGACAGCTCCTTCCAATTACACACAATGCATTTCCCTTTCTAGGTTCCTCTGGACTGTTTTGTTTCTATCTCAGCTTTGGTGAGCATGGCTCCCTTGGTTGTGTCTTACTTGATTTTAATGATCAAGGGCTCATTGAAAAAGGGTCTCTCTATTGTTCATATTTTAAGGAATCATGTATGATTTTGACATGCATGGTAGAAACTTTGAAGAGAGTCTTTATGTTTTTATGTCATCAGACAATAAGAACAGGGCAAGCTGACCTTCTATTTTATAAAAAATTCAGCCCTTTGTGTAAAGATGTAGTCTGCTGTAGAATATTGTCTTGGTAATTCTGCCCATTCTCTTCATATGCCTTCATCAATGTGCATAGACTATTCTTATTTTTTCAAATAAAAGAATATATAGGAAAGAGGCATACGCCAGTACACAGTGGTTGAGTCAGTTCTTTGGAAGTTATAATACAGTCCAAGATTTTTCCCACTTTTCTGGTTTCCTACCCACTTTTAGATACATTGAGAATTGATCGCCCAACACCCTCAGAATTGTGTTGCAGCCGGCACAGACCTCCTCTATGTATACTTGGTCTATTTTAAGTGTTTGTCCCATCTTTGCTTCCTTCAATGTTATTTACACTTCCACATGCAGCCCATGTGGACCTGTGATATTAAAAGTCCAAATGTGGTGGCTCTACTGTCCTTGATGATGAAAAGAGTTTGTTATAAAAACTGTTACAGATCTTTTCCATTTTCTATCTATTTGTTGTCATCTTTCAATTTTCATCCTTAAATGCCCCTGGGAAAACTTTATTTAGTTGGGTCTCTCACCAAGTCCTCTTTAAATATGTTTTTCCTCCATGCCTTTTTGATATTTTATAAGGTGATATTGCTTATAATCTTCTATCATCCTCCTCCATAAGATGTTACAAAAGAATTTCTATTCTAAACTGCTACTGCCCTTTTTGATCTTAGTTTTAACAAGTCAGTGGTCTGCCTGTACACAGAAAGCTGGTCCAGAGATGACTCAGTAACAAGTAATTTCCTATCTGTTAAAATCTAATCGATTTCATTTTTTGCTATGTTATTTGTTGCTTACCGGGTCCACTATTGTCTGACTTTCTCTTCTCTTCTGTCTGTCTGTCTCCCTCTCTTTCTCCCTTAAATTTTATATTTTATTCAGAATCTCATATTTTGAAACCTCGTATCTCTTCTAAAAATTATTTTAAAAAATCATCATTTTCCAAAGAATAATTTCTCCTCCATCCCAAAGAATCATCTATTGAAACAAAGAACTACACAAATAAACACAATTGGTATGTCTGTCTGATTACATTTGCCTCATTCTGTACCTATATTTGGCCAGCTTTCTAATGAGAGATGGGAGGAATTCTGTATTGGCAATCCTCTGAAATTTGAAGTTTTTCAATCCAATTCTTTCCTCAAAGAAGGTATTCATGAGATATAGCCATGAGGGTTCTGCGTAGTCTAAACATTTTTCACTTTTGTTTTGTGACAAGGTTCAATAGAGAATAAGTGGCAGTGAAAGAATGGGAACTCACAGAATCATTGGATCATCGATGTGATGAATAAGAGAACTGAGAAGCCATTGAGTTCAATCTCCTCATTTTAAAGAGGATTAAACTGATTCTGAGACAAGTTAAATGACAAGTTAAGGGTAACATAGCTATGTGTCTGAGGCTGGTTTCAAATGAACATTTTCCTTCTCCAAACCTAATGTCCTGATAATTCCCATGATTATTTTGCTGAGTCACTAGTTGTAGTCTTTGATCATTTTCAAAATGATAATCATCTGTAAAATTTTCCATTCTTTTGGCATCATCTCTTCTTTGAGATATCCCCAAATGCATTTTGATATGCTTTTCTATGTGCCACCTTGAGTATGGATTTCTTCTTTAGGAAGAAGGAAGATAATCCCCAGCATGTTGAGGCAGAGCCCCTAAGGCAAACTTGGCATGGCCATGGCCAAGAAAGAGTCAAAAAGAATAAGTGGGCAGAGTTCAGTATCTCGGAGTGACCAGCCTGGTTCAGGAGAACTGTGGGATTTGTTAGGGATTTTATTCATCTGAGTGTTCTTCTTAACTTCATGTTCTCATGTGCCATTTCTGCTTTCTCATATGACATAAGGTCCTAAGGCATTAGAGTCCAAATGTTTTAGTTCTAGCACTATTGATGACGAGACAAGATCATTGCAGACTTGTTACCAAATCTGCTCCATTTTTCACTGTCATTCTTTCCAGTTCATCTACAAGTGTTCTTGGGAGTAGCTAAAGAATCTCACAGAATTACAATCAATAATTACAGTAATACTGGAATACAAAATTAATTGGCAAAAATCACTAAGGAATCCCAGGAAGAGAAAAAGAAAGATAAACTCCATTACAATCACTATAAAATGAATAACATAGCTGAGCATTAGTCAACTAAAACACTTTCAGAATTTAAATAGTTAGGACTACAAAATATTCTTTTCAGAAACTGAAGATTTAAATAATTAGAGGAGTATCCATGGCTCATAGCTGAGTCTTGCTATTATGATAAAAATGATGATTTTATTATAAATTCACTTCTAGAAATTAACACCAATGTTGAGGTATAACTTTATGGAACTATACAACATAAAAACAAAATTCACTTAGAGGAATTTAGAAAAGAGTAGGATAAGGAAAAGCTGTGGGAACAATAGGTTTCAGACACAGCGACATCCAAAAAATATATCTAAATGCAACAATCATCAAAAGTTTTTGGTACCAGGAAAGAGAATGAAAAGTAGCTGAATGAAATCAACTAGATAAACCATTGCACACAGTGACTCTATGCATGATAAACTCAATTCAATCAAGTCATTCTCCTCCTTCCCTCACATCAAGTAGATGAATAAATCAATGAACCTCATCCTTAATGACCTTAAGGCCTTTTCTGTCAAATTACATTCCAGTTTTCTTAACTATTTTTTTGGAATCCAGGGTCACTCTCCATACAATTTGTGTTCTTGAGGCTGTGTGTGAAAAGTTCTTGGAACTCTATGACATTGGACAGGAATTGTGTTTAGATAGGCTGAGGAAACTTGTTTATACCTCAGGGCTCATCATTATCAAACTAGTTTAGAAATAGAGTTATTCAAGACATTGGAACAAATGGGATGTTCTTAGCCAACCCCTCTGAGGGGAAATTTCTTGGAGGAAGAAAGGAGAGGCCTCAGCTCTAGACTTGGCCTAGGTCTTCTTTTTCATCCCCTTTGGCTAGAGGAGGAGCTTCTACATTTGAAGGGTCCAAAAGTTGTGAGGCTTCCCATTTTTCCATTAGTAGTGTCCCTGGATTAACTGGCAACGATTTCTACATTAGAAGCCAAGAGCAGCCTATACAAAGAGTCTAGAATAACCCCTGAACCAAAAGAAACTACACCATACTCCTAAAAGGAATCTTTTGAGTATTCCATAAATGGGAGAAAAGAATTTCTAGCAATCAGAATCTGTGAATTATCCCATTTGTCACATGTACCCTCCAAACTTCAGTCCATTTTCTCCTGGAATCTATATATACTTATGGGAGAGTATGTAATGCACTTGGGGAGGGGGGGGTTGTACCAATTGGTCTCATTGCATCACCATAGTAAATATCCCTTTCTAAAAGTCACTGAAAGTTGTTGATGTTGATGATGTTTCTCCATTCTTGAAGAAGACCCTGACATCAGAGGAGGTGATGCCATAACAAGCACATGAACTGGATTTGAGGGTGGGGTCACCAGACTCGCTTTCCCCTCCAGAGCCATCTGGATCCAGTGGCCAGATATGAATAAGAATGACTGGACATGACCCTGGATGTGAGGCAATCCGGGTTAAGTGACTTGCCCAAGGTCATACAGCTAATAAGTATCAAGTGTCTGAGGCTGAATTTGCACTCCTGTCCATCTGACTCCAAGGTCAGTGCTCTATCCACTGTGCCATCAAGCTACCCCTACTGAAAGTTGACTGACTAAATTGATTCACAACTAATAATCTTAGATGGAAGCACTGGTGAGGGCTTGAGCAAATGGCATTAGATTCCTCAGGGTTATTCCTAAATGCCTGAAGAGAAGATGAAGTCTTGAGATAAGGACTGTGATGTACTAGGAAATGGTTAGTAAACAGCTTTCTAGAGAAAAAACATGCATGGCACATGTTTTTTCAGGTTTTGTTTAAATACATATTTATTAGATAAATATTAGGTTGTCACATCAACTAACTACATACAGTTTTGCAAGACTAGAAATCACAATTAGTTTTCTGACCAGTTTAAAGTAGGAAATGATTGCATTGTACATCCGATGTACAAAGACAATGACCATTTCTACAGAAGTTACTTCCGATCGTACTTAGATGGATGTGCGTGCATGCATGTGCCTTTGTGTGGGTATGTCATTCACCTCTGATCATATCAAAAATTGTGCAAAGTATTGAATTTGGTTACAATCTTTTTAAATCTCCTTTATTTTCTTCATTGTTTTCTTAACACCCTAAAAATACACAGGTAAGACACTAGCACATTGAAGTTAAAGAGTGCATGTAGATAAAATAAAAGCAGAACAAAGCAAAACTTTCCACACAGGGTCGGTGTATATTACAGTGTGAATCCAATGTGTAGACCTCACAAACGCTAACAGATAGGATCTATTTTTTTTTCCACATGAGATGGAGTTCTAAGCTTTTTTTTTGTTTGTCTTTTTTGCAAAATAAAATCAAATGCACATTCCAAGGAAGATGAATGCATCTCTGTTAACAGGTATCTATTTCTCATTTACATATGCACAGACGTGTCCCTTGAGTCTCTGTTGCTGACATGGTGGTATCTGGATGGGTCGGTCCTAAATTCTATCAGTGAGCAGAAGTGTAGATCTCTGTGGGTTCATTAGAGCTTCATGGCACACTTTTAAGTTTAATTTGTAATAACATTTTCTCCATTTTCTTAAGTCTAGACAATGAACAAAATTAAGTCTTGATTTGCAGCATTTACTGATTTCTGGAGGTATAGATGCTCATACTGAAAATCAAAGAGTTTGTAATCTCCATGTGAAAAGTCATATCATTTTAAAGGGGGAGAGAATGAATGGGAGAGAGAGAGAGAGAGAGAGAGAGAGAGAGAGACAGAGAGAGACAGAGAGAGACAGAGAGAGACAGAGATAGAGAGACAGAGACAGAGAGAGGTAGAAGAAAATGATGATGATGATGATGATGATAAAGAACAAGGAAAGAGTGAGAAAAAATTAAAGAAGATATCTCTCACAACTATGATTAGAGGAGAAATTAAAATCCAACAGGGAAGATAGAGAATACAAAGAATAAAATAGACACTTTTGATTATGCAAATTGAGGGTCTTTTGCAAACAAAATCAGTGTAACTAGAATAAGAAGCTTTCAAGTGGGAAAAAGCTTTGTGACAAATACATCCAGGAAAAAGCTGATACTCAAATAATCAAATGGATCTGTTATTCAAACAATCAAATGAATCTGGAAGTTCCTATAGATGATCTAACTATGCCAGGCAACTAGAAGGCATGGTAGATAGAGCCTGAGTCCAAATTAGAAAGACCTTCATCCTTGGGTGTCCATACCCCTTCGTTGAAAGTCTTCCTCAATCTTGTGTGGCATTGTGAGGGTATCAGTGGAACATATTGGCTCTCTACCTATCATTCCTCACTCATGTCACAGGACCAGCCATCTTCTCTTTGATGACATCATTTACTTCTGTTATTCTTCAGAATTCTTTGATGGTTATATGTTGCAGCCTGCTCACACCTATCATTGTCCTCTGTGTGATACTTGTCTTTAATTCTTCAGAAGCAGTCTCATTCTCTCTGTGATAAAACAACACTAGTAGAATGTTAGCATTTAAAAGATTGGCCTTTGGTTTAGGGAGGAGGTTTGGAGTCCATAAAAGAGCTTTGCAATTTCCCAAGAGCAATCCAACCCCCTCTGATCCTCCCATCCAACTCTGGGTCTAGCTTGTTGTCCACGTGTATTACCTGAGATCCATCTAATTACATAAATTCAGCAAAATATATTCTTTATTCATTTGATCTTTCCTGGATGAGTGATCAGATCAAAATCTTTTGATGCATTAAAATACCTTCTAGGAGGTACTGAATTTTTCCAGAGCTTGATGAAATCAGCATAAATTTTTCTATAAAAATAGGAGCATCTAGGGTACCTCACAATCAATCAGGAATTTCTCTTCAACTTATCCTTGGCAGTGCCTTTCTTCCATTCCAGTGGTGAACACCTTTGGCAAGTATATATTGACCCATTTTATGCCTAGTCTTATCTTTATAATCAGAGATCCATTGACTAGGATTACTTCTGTTGTATTTTTCTTTGTTTGTAATTTATTTTAGAGGTCACACAGCTAAGTAATTATTAAGTGTCTGAGTCTGAATTGAACTCAGGTTCTCCTAACTCCAGGACCAGTGCTCTATGCACTGTGCCACCCAGCTTCCCCCATTTCTGTTGTCTTTTTGAAAAAAATCTTAAATCATTTTGATGTATGGATGAGAGACATCTTATAAAAGACTATAAGCTAATATTTTGTTCTATTAAATCAAATTTTTCATAATCAACACAATAAATACAATGGCATCTTATATTGTCTACATCTTTCAGTTACATATGAGATGGGAACGATGTGGTCCATTGTTGACTACCACTTACATAAGAAAGCTGGTTTATTCCTGATTGATATCCCTAATTCATGTATAGATGATTCTCATAAAGACTGTGTATAGTTGGGAGGAAAAGACACAAGATAGCGATGATTTCTTGCCTACCCTCCCCCCATTATTAATAAAATCCAAGATTTTTCCCCCATGTTTTTGCTAAGTTCCCCTCCTGCAGGTATCTGTTCTACTTGGCATCTAGATAGTATAGTAGATGGAAGACAAGAATTTAAATGCATTCAAGTCCTGTCTCAGACACTTTCTAGCTTTGTGCCCTTGGCTAAGTTGCTTAACTGCCCTCAACCCAAGTTTCTTCATCTGTAAGGGTATTGTTATAGTTCAACACTCACACAATTGTTTCATCTGCAATATGTCTCTACCTAGACTTGAATCTAAATGCTTTTTTTTTTTGTTTTTCTTCTCTTTATGGTCTTTTTGACCTCCTCCTTATCACTTGCAGGGCTATAATGCTAATAAGGGTTCAAGAGTGGTGGTGCCATTGTCTTTGAAGGAGAAAATGTTATTACCATAATTTGTATAAATATTTTCCATTTTTCTTTTGTTTGTTTTCTTCTTTCCATTACCATCCTCAAGTGCCTTTGGGATGACTTTACTACATTAGATATCCTGCCAAGCTATCTTTATGCTGATTTTATCCTACATTGATCTGATTCTGTTTTTTTGAGATGATACTTCTCATAATCGTTCATCATAGTTCTTAGTAAGATTTTATAAACTATTTCATATTCTAACTTGCTGTTGCTTTTGGCAGCCATCACTCTCTATTTGGCAAGTAAGTCAGATGTTTGTTGCCAAATGCACATTTTGGTTTTTTTCTTTTTCTTATTATGGCTGTGGCTTTGCATGGTTAAACTATTTAAGATGATTATAATTAGCAGTGATGTCATTCAAATTGTCCATTCCTCCTCATTTGATTTTTAATTATTTGTTTAAATAGCTCAGGTACCTTTTTCTCTTATTCTTCTTTTCTTTTCATTCATTTTGATTTTAACTCTGACAAGTCAATGGTCTGACTATACACAGACAAAAGACACAGGGCTAAGTTTCCCCAATAGCTAAGTTGACAAGGATAAAAAGATGATGAAGTATCGAAAGAAGAAATGCAAATGATCAACTCCACCAAATGCTTCCATTCCTTGGAGGCTTCACCTCAGCCCCAATTAATTGTCCAAAATGAGAAGAGGCATACATATTCAGTGTTGAAGGGGTTGTGGAAAATCAAATATTCTGCAACACAATTTCAAATTATGTGAGAAGAGGCACTAAACTATAAAAACCCCTTTGTTGCAGAGATTCAACTAGTGGTCATGTGCCCCAAGGAAGGGAAAAGAAGAAAAAAATATCTCTGATATAACAAAATACTCACCGCAGCTGATACCTATTTTTCACTGTAGTGCAAAGAATATATTTTTAAGAATGATGTACCCATCAATTGAAAAGTTATGGAACAAATTTTCCTCTATAAATGTAATGTAATGGTATTTATTATATTGTGAGAAGCAACAAATTCAGTATTTCAGGGAATTACAATAAGCTTTGTACAAATTGATATGGAGATAAGAAAGTGGATGAATATAATAATAAAATATAAGTTAAATAATAATAAAATATAAATTGAATGGTATAATTAAGATGAGTACAACAATGGAAATGAAAAACACATTCAGAAAAATAGAATTGAGATTAAATTCAATGGCCAATCTGGGTTCCAGAGAACCAACAATAAAACCCATTTTTCTCTTCTCCTTAGAAAGGTTCTAAGAGAAGGCTGCCAGATAGTTTTTCTCTGAATGTAACTTAGAACTAATTGTTTGGGGTTATATTTTGGGAACATAGCAAGGTTATTGCCCCCTACTACCCCCAGGAGTTCAGAGCACTTGCCCAGTTTGAGAGAAGAAAAATGCAAGCAGTTGTACAAGGAAAAGCCCTGGTATGACTGAGCCTACAAAACAACAGGGTTAAGGAAGTTAAATGTTTCAGGGATCCAGTCAACCTTCAAATCAAGCTCAACAACCTGACAAACAACTAGGAAATCAAAAGAAACTGGAAGGGCCACCTTTCCTCTCTGCTCCTGCTTTCCCTCCTCCTCCTCCTTTTTCCTCTTCCCACATCTCATATTGTCTGGGGAGGTGGGGAAAAGAGAGAGAAATTACAAGAGTTGGTGTGGATTGAAGGGAGTTGGCATAGGAACAGTTTTAAAGGTTTTCTTTTTCCTTTCTAAAATGATTACCATGATGCTTTTTCTGCGCCAGTCAGTGAGAAAGGAAAATAACCCTCAATCAAGTTGGAGCCAGGGAAAGAAGGAAAAACAAACTTTTCAGTATAATGGGAGTGGTGGTGGTGCAGAATGGCCACTGAGGGTCAAGTCCTTCGAGCTCAAGCAATATGCTCTGACTGCTGCCAATCTACATGCCTAATGAGGGGTCCATTCCCTCCTTGCTTCAGAACATAAGCAGATATGCTTTCACTTTTTTCCTGTTGGCTTGCTGCCTGGTGATCAAAAGTCTTCTAATTGGTTGCTGGGCCCAAACTGAGTGTTCATAAAAAGGCTTGAACAGATGAACTCTCTTGCTCTTCCCTGGTGCAATCGAGGGAAGAGTTGCTGGAAGTCTCTAGGTAGAAGAGAAAGGAATAGCAGCAGCAGCAGTCTTTCACCTACTGCAGATGGTCTCATCTCCCCCACCATGTGGACATGAATACATGGCCTCACTATTTCTTCTTTCTCTGTTGGGTTTCATTCTGTCTTGATCTTAGATCCAGAAGTGAACTTTGGCTGGGAGAATGTTTTGTGGCAATGATGTTGATAATTTGAGCGTACTCTCCCCAGAGGCTGAAATGGAAAAGAATTGTGCAAATTCAGTTTGGAAGATATTTGTACTTCATTTCTTGCTAAACCTCCCCAGTAAACATCTCTTTGTGAAAGTTAAATGATGTTAATTGGTTAAATGATTTGGAAAAGATATTAACCGGTGATTGATTTAGGGAGTGGGGAAAGAGGGGTAGGAAAGGAAACAGCACACATTAGCTGGGGATTCAAAAGTGATAGTATTAGAAAAGTACCCTAGCTTTCAAGATTAGCCCTAAATCTTGAAGGGAGATGTAACTGCCAAACTCTTATGACCTTACCTGCTAATTTGAGTGAGGCTGATAACACAAACCTCAGACTTTGTGTTACATGAGTTAAAAAAAAATTCATACTAGCTGATTAGTATTGAAGTCAGATTTGTACAACTAATTTTTCCCCCTGGCCTAGAAAGAGAGGGGAGAGGAGATTCCTTGCTTCCAAGATCTGTTGTATTGAAGGGAAAATTAAAGTTCTAGTTAAGAATTATAGAATCAGGTAAGATCCTTCAAATTATAAATTTGAATTTTTTTCTGAAATTTTGTTTTGAAAAGTGCTACATTGGATTTGACATCAGACTTCTTGGATGTGCTGTTTAGTTTTGTTGAATTTTGTCCCCCTTCTCTTCCCTTCCTTATTTTTCACTCTTGCTTTAAGATATTACTTTCTGGTAAGGGGAAGAGGGAGACATTAGGAAATGTCAGTCACATAAAATCAAAAGTTCTCAAATCAACAAAAATTTATTTTAAAAGTATGACATAAGAGTGTGTGGTACAGTAGAAAGTGTGTTAATTTGGAGCCAGAGAGCTTCAGTTTCAATCTTGTCACTGTCACTTACTAGCTGTGTGACCCTTGGTAAGCTGCTGAACCGCTCTGTTCCTCATTTGTAAAGTGAGGGGGTTAGATTGAATAACTCTTTCAATAACTTTGGCATTTAAATTTATGGTCCTCACAGATAAATGATATTTTTAAAACCTGAACTTCAAGCTTTATTCTGCTACAGGTTTTTCTGAATGTATCCTACTCACTCACTTTGGGTTGTTAAGTTGATAAAATTTTAAAGAATTTAGACCCTGATATCCAGAACAGATTTTCTTGCTACTTTTGCTGTTCTGATTTATTGCTTTGTTCAATCTTAGAATTAACCAGACTTGAAATGCATAAGAGTTTTTAAAAATTTTAATTAATTTAATATTTCTAGTATTTACCTTTTGAAAATTTTAAATTCCAATTTCTTTCCCTCCCTCTCACCTCTTCCCCATCATTGTCAAATAATATGATATCAATTATACATGTGAAGTCATGCAAAACACATTTCCATATTAGCCATCTTGTAAAAAAATACCTGAATAATTAGAGACAAGAAATACAAAGAAAATGAAAAAGTATGCTTCAATCTTTACTCAGAATTGATCAATTCTCTCCTTGAAAGTGGACAACATTTTTCTTGTGGCTCCTTTGGAATTGTCTTGTGTCATTGTTTTGATAAGAGTTAGCTAAGTCTTTCACGATTGAACTTTATTCCATTATTCCTTTTGCTCTGTCAATGTTCTCTTGGTTCTGCTCACTGCCCTTTGCATCAGTTCAAGACTTCCCACATTTCTCTGAAACTGTACTGCTCATCATTTTTTAGAATAATAATATTTCATCACAATCATATACCACAACTTGTTCAGTCAGTATACAATTGATGGATATCCCTTTGATTTCCAATTTTTGCTATCACAAAAAAAGCTGCTTTAAATATTTTTGTACATATAAGACCTTTTCTCTTCTTTGATCTTTTTGTAATACAGACCTGGTAGTGGTACTGCTAGATCAAAGGGTATGCACAGTTTTATAATTCCAAATGGTTTTCCAGAATTGTCGGACCAGTTCACAATACCACCAACACAGTGCATTAGTGTCCCAATTTGTCTACATCTCCTCCAATTTTTGTAATTTTCCTTTTCTGTCATGTGAGCCTGTCTGATATGCATGAGATGGTATCACAGTTGCTTTAATTTGCATTTCTCTAATCAATAGTAATTTAGAGCATTTTTCACATATCTATTGGCAGCTTTGGTTTGTTCTTCTGAAAACTGCCTCTTCATATCCTTTGGTTATTTAAAAATTGGGGAATAGCTCTAATGTTTACATTTTAACATTCAAAACAGAAAGTAGGTAGTCCTGAGATACAACTTAGAATCCATAGACCATGTGTAAAGGAAAATTTAAATGAAAGAGAAAGTCCTAGAATTGGGAAGTAGAATTCTTTTAATGATTAGGAACATTTAGAGCCTTGGTTTAGAGCTTTTTTTTTTCAGTCTGAGCTCATGGAAACTGCTAAATAGAAGAGTCAAAACTGAGACAAATCAAACCACAGGAATTTTCGCTCTATAAAATAGTGGTTTTGTCTATGAAAACTTGACAACAGGAAACTTCTCTCAGGCAGTTGACAACTTAACCTTGAAGTCCTCTAGTATCTAGTGAGTGAGGAAATAAAATACCTACAAAGCCGAAATTTAAATTAAAGAAGCAATAGTGTAACGGAAAGAATTGCCAGATTTGGACCTAAGAGAGTCAGTAATTAGAGGTGGGAGGGAGGAAGAGAAGTTGGAAATCAATATTTTAAAAAAAGTAAATGTTAAAAATAAAAATTAATCAGTTTTAAAAAAATATGTATTCCAATTCCATGCAAATGCAGCCCATGAGCCAAAATGACTTTTACAATTTAAAATGTACTTTATTTAAAATTATAAATGTAAATGTAAAAAAATATAAATATAAAATTATTCTCTGATCAGGGACCAAAAAAATAGGCAATGAGTGACACATAAGGGATATATAAACGACAAATATGTATAAATAAATGATATATGATAAATATATAAGTACATATTTATACATATGCATAATACATATATACATACACAAACATACATACATACATACATACATAGTGGCCATAGTTTGCCATCCTTTGTCCTTGAGTCATAGTTTCCTCATCTGTGGTTTGTAGTAAGATTGCATGACTTGTTCTATGTGAAGTGCCTTCAGTGAAATCTAAGTATTTATTGTTTACTGTGTGCCGAATACTGTGTGGGGATGACTATAAAGAATGAAGCAATCTCTTCTCACAAGGAGCAGATATTTTGTATACAAAGACAGATACAAATTAACATGATCTTATTGCTTTTCTGAATCCTTTAGGTAAAGAACTTTTTGTTCTGTAGTGGCAAGTTGCCTACCTATCCCTAACCCCCTTCCCCCACTTTAGCCCACTACCAGAGAATTGGTTAAGCTACTAATGGTTTTTAAGCTTAATTTTGCCAGGACAGAGAAAGGGAACAATCATTTATTAAGTGCTTACTGTATGCTAGGCTGTGGGTGAAGCATTTTGCATATATTATTTCATCTAATTACTTTCACTGATGCCAACATTCTTATATAGACTTAGAAAATATAGACTTACATAGACTTAGAAAAGATAGCTACATCATTTGGGCAAGAGACCTTGGGAAATCAAAAACCACAGAGGACTCATTTACTCTAAACCTGATAGCAAACTGGTTATCTAGTTGGATCCTTTACAAACTCTTGCTTTTGTTGTCAATTTTTTCCTATTGACATTTGGTTTGGTGTGTGTTATGATGAATGTGTGGATGTTTAATATGACTGACAAGTGGGGATAGAATTTTAGGAAGAGAAGGAAGTTGAAATTTTGGAGACACTATCAATCTGCATTTATTGAGGGCCTACAATATGTCAGTCAGTGGGGATAAAACAAAAAAAAAAATAGGGAGAGAAATAATTCCTGATCTTAAAGCTGTTGCTTTATTTGATTTGGAGAGACAACATGTGAGTATATAAACATATACAGAATATCGCTAATTTTGGCTAAATGCCAGGAAGACACTAGAAGTCAGGGAGACCAGGAAAGGATTTATGCAGAAGTTGTTACTTGTCTTGCAAGAGGTGAAGTATGCTATCAGGCCGAGGTGGGGAAAGAGTCCTTTAAAGGCATGCAGGGCACTAGTACAAAGAAATGGAGGCAGAAGGAGGCCAAGATGTAAACAAAAAGAAGTCTAGTTTGACTGATCTGTTAAGGGAAAGAAGGGGGATAATGAATAATAAGGCTAAAAACCGACTGGGGGCAGGTTGTGATTTGCTTTAAAAATCAAATTCGAGTTTTTATCTGACCTTAGAGGCAAAAGATAGTCTTTAACACTTTTTCCTAGGTGGGTAGCATGGTCACTTTAAGTAAATCACTTTGGCAGATGTGTGGAATGTGCAGTCTCTCTCCATTTAGTTACCTTGAGACTGTGAGCCCATGGTGTCTGTTTCTTTTTCCTTTGGTGTTTATTGTTTCTTAATCTTATGAGAATGTGTAAACAAAGACAGAACACAACAGGTTATGAACTTATGAATTTTGACAAGTCTGAGAACCATAAGAAGCTCAGCAACTGGAACTGGTAACAGGGTCTGCTGGGAACTTCAATAGTATAGATGGATCAGCAAGAGTTGTTTGACTCTGCTTGAGCACAAATGAATTGAATTGACCTGGCAGTCCTTCAAGCAATTCATCCATTGAAGATGATTTACCCAGGTGGGTACATGGTGGGAACTCCTTGAAGGAAGAAAAGTTTCCCAGGGCCACATATGTCCACTACATGGAGAAAGAAAGTGTTATCTATGTTGGAAGGAAACACTTTGTAGACACCTCCTGAAGACTGATCCATTCTCCCCAAAGACAAAGTCTTCTTGAAGAGGGGAGTATGGGTGGGGGAAGCTGATTTTGCCCCTTTTCTGAGTAAATCTTTACTTCTGAGTAAATATCTGCTTGTTGAAGTAAATTAATATCAAGTGATTAATTGATGCCAAGGAGCAGATCAAATAGGGGGTCATGAGGTTACCTCTAGAAGTCTAAGATGAGGAAAAGTCAGCTGTCTTCTGTGACCTATCTTTCCAGTTTTCTGAGTTTGGGTTGGAGGAGGAAGCCCAGACAAAAATGCTATGTAAGGATGGGGGGGGGGGGGCTTGGGAGTTTGTTGGCATTAGAGAAGGAGCCAATGGATAGGGAGCAAATAACATTGGGGGATACATGGTAAAAGAGGGCAAGGTCCTATGAGGAGACTGAAGAGGATGGGATCAATAGTACACAGAGAAGGGTTGGTTTTGTTGGAGCAAGGCAATAGATAATGGGGATCTTTAGGAGGGATTTTTGAGGTGCAAGATTGGGGGAAAGAGTTCTCTAGAGACAGATGGCCTCTACTTCATCAGTAGGGTGTTGGGTGAATATATGCTGAGAAAAAGAGAGAGCCAACAGAAAGGGAAGAATGCAAATCTCCAAATCAGGTAGTGTACATATTCCCTCCCTACTCCACCCCCCACACCATTTTTCAGATAAGGGAATTGATCATTCTAGAGGGAAAATAACTTATGTAAAGTCACACAGTGATCTAGGAGAATGATTGGGACTTGAATCCAGGCTTTTTCATTCCAAATCCAGTGTTTTTAGCAAGTGGCACAGTAGTTAGAATTCTATCCTTGGCATTAGGGAGATCTGAATTAGAAATCTATGACCCTTAGTGAGTCACTTAATCTCTTGAATGCTTCAGGTTCCTCATCTGTTTTTCCCAGCTTTGTTGTGATATTGAATGAAATATTTGTAAAGTGTTTTGCAATCATTAAAGTGATTTAGGAATGGTATAAGTATTTTTACTATACCATTATATATACATACACACACACACACACACACACACACACACACACACACACCACAGATACACACCTATAAATCTTGTCAGAGGAGCTTTTATTTGTCAACACATAGTAGATGATAAGCAAAGTCAAATATTGATGAAATCATGAAGATTGCCTAAGGGTTGTCTTCCTTCTGTTTTCACTGATTTCTTTCTTTCTTTATCCACTTTTATCCTTGGCAGTTACTCATCCTACCACTTCAGTCTCATATTTTATGAACCCCCAGACTGAGTTTAGTCTTTGCCATAAATGCTACTGTCACTATTCCTCTGTTCTTTTTCAGGCCCCTGAAAGCACTAACTTTCAAGTTTAATGCCTAGACATGCTTTGCAAAATCCCAACCTGGGTTACCATCCTGTCCCCTAACCACTTCTTTCACTTCTATGAATGGAGTTGAAGGAATTTGTGAAATCATCTTGACTGGGGCCTCTAAAAATTGGCCCCTCAACTGGGCCCTCAATGAAACAAGGAATATTCTACTACTTCCTAATTGTTTCATTATTCCATGGTGTATCAGGTACTTCAAACCTTCTCTCTTCTAGAGCCTCTCACAGCACCCTCTCACCCAAGGACTTCACTTTGTACTTCATTGAGAAAATTGAGGTTGTACAATGAAGACTCCTTGTCATCTCACATTTAAACATCTTCCCCCACTAATTCCTTCACTTTTTGCCAAGGTCAAGTTCATTAATTGTCTCCCATCTCCTTCGCCAGATGACCCCCACCATCATCTTCACTTTCTGTAATCTTCAGTCTTCTTCTCTTTATGGGCTTCCTCCTCATTGGCTAAAAATCTGCCAATGACTGGCTCAGTCTCCTCCCCCTAAAACAAACCCCACTTCAATCCCCCAAGTCCTGTTAACTAGTGTTCTACTTCTTCCCTTATATTACTGGCCATATTCTGAGAGGAAGCTCTCTGTACTAGGCATCCCCAACTCCCCTCCTCTCTCTCTCTTTTCTAATCCTCTACAATCTGGCTTCTGACCTACATCATTCAACTAAGACTGATCTCGCCAAGGTTACTAATGCTCTCTTTCTGGTTCTCATCCTTCTTTCGCTCTCCGCAACATTGAACACCATTGATCACATTTTCCTCTCAGGTACTCCCTTCTTTCTAGGTTATCACGATACTCATTGACTATGGTTCTCTTTGTCTCCTGGTCTTCCTTGTTCTCTTCCTCTCTGTCTGACCACTCCACAGTCTCCTTAGCTGGCTCTTCATCCAAGTTATGCCTGTTATCTATGGGTGCCCTGTAAGGCTTTACCCTAGGCTTTCTTTTCTCTTCCTTCAATTCTTTGTTACTCAATGATCTAATAGACTTCCATGGATTCAATTGTCGCTTCTATGATCGTGATCACCATATATGTGTATGTGCGTATATATACATACATATAAACATATATGATATATGTGTATATACCCCATGATAGATATAGATATAGATATAGATATAGATATAGATATAGATATAGATATAGATATAGATATAGATATGGATATAGATATAGATATAGATATAGATATAGATATAGATATAGATATAGATATAGATATAGATATAGATATAGATATAGATATATAGATATAGGTAATTAACCAGTCTCTATCTCAAGTTCCTATCTCACATCAGTAAGCTCCAAATGGATGTCTTGTATCTCAGAGTCAACATATGGAAACATTTTATTATCTTTTATTCCCCACCCCAAACTCTCTCATTTTCTGAAATTCTCTATTACTGTCAAGGATACTACCAAATTCCCAGAGAGTCAGTCTCACAACCTCAGTGTCATTCATGACTCATTCTCTCTCATCCCACATACCCAGTCTTTTACCAAATCTTGATATTTATTCCTTCACAACATTTCTATCATATATCCTCTTTTCTTCACGCTTATAGCCTCTATCCTTCTTCTCGTTTGCATCACCTCTTGCAAGGACTATCACAGCATCTTTCTACCTCCAGTCTTTTCCTTTTTCAATCCTTCTTCAACTCAACTTCCAAAGTCATTTTTCTAAAGGGTCCCCCAGGGTTGTGATGGATGGAGTCTGTTGTAACTGGTCTGCTACAGTCAGTGACCAAATGTTCAAGTTTCAATGTGTGTGTGTGTGTGTGTGTGTGTGTGTGTGTGTGTTTACACCTTAGAAATCAGCATTGATTGAATAACAGTTAATAATAGTAAACATGTATATATATATAAGATGTTCTACATGACTGGCACTATC
Source organism: Macrotis lagotis (assembly GCF_037893015.1). Classification (NCBI taxonomy): domain Eukaryota; kingdom Metazoa; phylum Chordata; class Mammalia; order Peramelemorphia; family Peramelidae; genus Macrotis; species Macrotis lagotis. The sequence continues at coordinate 6,862,918 of NC_133666.1, forward strand.
ATTACAAGTACAGTCTCATTTGATACTTTCAATAACCCTGTGAGATAGGTGCTGTTATTAGATTTTCTTTCTTTTGTCTTCAATATTAACTGACTCAGTGATCTAATCTGCTCCCATGGATTCAAGTATCATTTCAACCATATTACAATTGAGGAAACAGAAGCAGATAAATGTTAAGTGACTTGCTCAGATTCATCTAACTATAAGTGTCTGAGGCCAGATTTGAAGTCAGGTTTATCCTATCTCCAGACCCAATGTTCTATCCACCAAATTATCTAGCGCCTCATTGTTTAGACTATATAAAATGATGGGGAACATGTGAATAATGAAGATTAAATGGAAAAGTGTGTCCTATGGATATTCCTCCTCCCACCAAGACTTGGTTGTTAAATTTTTAATACCACATCACTGTTCAATGAGCTCCAGGGGCTGTTGTTTTTGTTATTCTTCCTTTGTTCTCAAAGAGGACTTCAGGAAGGTGATGTCTTAACTTGCAAATGAATTGAATTTGAGTGAGGTACCATTGGGCAAAGTCACCAATTTTCCTCTCTCCTCTAGAGCCATCAGAGTCCAATGACAAGGTGTAGGTCAAGATGATTGTTGGTAGCCTGAAATGCAGTGAGAGATCTAGTTGCCTCATTGTTCAGATTTTATAAAGGGATGGAGTGAATGTGAATAATGCAGATCAAACATAAAAATGTATTCTCCCACCAAGAGCTGATTGTTAAAAATTTACCAGCATGCCACTATTCAGTGAACTACAGAGGCTACCTCTAGAATTAAATATACCTATTTTGGCCATTGAAATCCCTTCACAACCTTTCCAGTTTCCTTACACTTAATTTCCTTCCACAAGGTCTACTGGAATTTCCAGGTTCTTTAGCCTTCTTGGCATTCCTCAACCATGACAGCCCATCTCCTATCCGGGTTCCTTTAGCACTGGCTGCCCCTCCAAATCATGCCTTCAACAGGAGGATGTTTGCTAGTCCTCCTTGTTGCTAGTGGGAACCTATCTCAGATCACTTTCCATAAACTTTCTATATTTTATACATACCTAATCATGTTTCCCTCCCATTCAGTGACTTGTGCCTAATCCTATAGCTAGAAAGGATTGGGGGGCTGGATTCCAGATTTTCTAGACTTAAAGGCAGGTAGCTTTTTCATTGCTTCTTCAGATGAATTAGGCTGATAATTTTTCAGGCATTTATTTGATCAGAGGCAGTGTGGTATAATGGATAGAAATTCAGCCCAAGACCTTGGATCAACCCCCACTTCTGGCACAGACAATCTGTTTTGTGATCCTGGGGAAAGCAAATTAATAAGGCAGTTGATTGGGGTCTAGGCACTTCTCATTCAGGCATCCTCCACCAAACAAATCTTGAAAATTGTTTGCAGAGAGAGGTGTCTACCTCTATTGGCAGAGAGAATTTACTCATTGAGGAATTTCCTCTATCAAAGCACCTAGTTATGAGTTTGACCTTTCCTATGAGTTTGACCTTTCCTATGAGTTTGACCAGCAGGTGATAATGCCAGCTGCTAATTGGTCCTTGTTTTGGGGGAAGGATCTCTAAGCTTCCTGTGGTCCTTTGAAAGGTCTCTGCAGTTTTCAGAAAGTGGGTGATTATCTAACCATCAGCTCTATCTCTCTGGGGAGCTGGGGAACCCTCTTTGCAGCAGGGATCTGCCTCAAAGGAGATGCCTTAGTTTGTCTTTATAAAGGGATTCCCTTCTGAATTCAAAAGAGAATTAGATTATCAATCTTCCTATCAATGTCTGAAAGCAGGGCTGTCAAACTGAAATGAAAATGGGGACCACTAAACCATATATAAGTATCCCTGTGGGCCGGATATGAGCTTCTAAAACCACATAGTCACACTATCCAGGTTCTATTGTTAATTATTGTCTCAAATATCTCCCAGTTATATTTTAATCTGATTCAGATCATGCTCTGGAGTGTGGAAGGTCATGTGCTAGCTCTGCTCTAAAGGACTATCTTAGGACCAGGTGGTGTCAATGACCCCCAGGATTCAAACCAAAATTGGATCCAGATCCACATGTTTAATGGAAACTTGAGTACCACAACAAGTGGAGAATGGAACTCCCAGCAACAGAACTTCCAAGTCATCCTATTACCATATGTACCTAGAAGATTGAGGTAATGTTCCTCTGCTGTGTATCTACTTGTGGAATTATGTCACATATGCTTGGAGGGATGTTTTATGCCAATATAATATAATAATAATAATAATAATAATAATATCACTTTTTAGAAAAAGAGATAAAAAGAAAAAGATTCCTTAAAATTGAAACCTTTCAACTGCAATTCTTGGAGGAAAGTGAGGCTCAACCAATGGCATTAGATAAACACCTCAAACCCCTCAGGACTACCTCTAGAATTCTGAAGGGGAAAAGTAGTCAGTTCAGCTCTGGGAACCTGATTTGTTCATGAGAGGAACAGTTGGGATAATAATCTTCACAGTCTGTAAGTCCTATAAAAGCTTGATCTCATGACATCTACAAAGGTCATGGAGAATGCATAATTTATATGCTGTAGCTACATACCAAGTACACATTAAATTTGTTCTGACAATGGAATCTTTTGGTTATGAAGGAAACTACTCAATCCTCCTAGACTAGAGGATTATAAGCAAACTTGCACTGGTCTAGGAGGCCTGGAATTTTTCCCTTGACCTACTGGGTTCAGTGATGATCCAGAGTGTCTACTAATGGCTTAAAGTCCCTCTCTTGAGCTCTTGCTTCACTCTGGCTAATTATCCTTAGATTCATTATGTAATCCCTGTTCCCCAGTTGTCTCCACTATTGGAATATTAGTCTGGAAAGCGTTCAGTGTTCCTTGTAATCATACTCTGCTTCTTACCATCTGAACAGAAGTCCTCATTTTAACCAGGAAAAACTTGATTGACTTTTCTGACCTTCTGATTTTCTAACACTTTTCTTCCTCCCTTTCGAGTCATCTGAGCTATGAATATATTCCTTCTCTTATAGGAATTTGTGTTGATCTAAGTCTTTGAAGGTGACTAGAGGAAGAACTAGGATTGAGGTCAGAAGAGATGGACTCTAGTCTTTCCCTACCTGATAATTCCTGTTTCTCAGTTAAAGTTTGGCCCAGACATGTTGTTGTTACTATAGGTTAATAGGAACCTTCTGGAGCTGGCTATATATGTGTCTCATCATTTTTTGCTTCTCCTTGGGGAGCCTACTGTGTATGTGTGTGTGTGTGTGTGTGTGTGTGTGTGTGTATGTGTGTGTGTGTAGGGAGGGGGGCACTCATGGTGTTGAACATGTGCTCTGAAATAACAAAGAATTTAAGGTATTGAAGGGACAGTCCAGATGAGAACGTGAAATACAAAGAATGGTAAAGACCAGTCCCTGCCCCCCAAGAGGCTCCCAGTCTATGGAGGAGATGACCTACAAACAACTATGCCCAAACCAGCTTGAGACAGGAGAGTTTGGAGCTGATCAGCAGAGGGCATTAAGAGGCACCAGGAAAGGCTTCTTGGAGAAGGGGGGATTTTAGCTGGGCCTTGAAGGAAGGTGAAGGTGAAGAGGGAGAGCCTCATCCTTCCTGTCTGACAACAGACCAGACACCAAGAAAATATCTTTTTCCAGCTCCGACACTGAGTGTGGCAGCTTTTGAGTAGCATACTCAATGTCTAGTGGGAGGTGATTTCTTGGGGAAGAGGGTGACTACTGTTGGACCTACCTAGGGTTAATTGAATAAAGAAAGCCCAAGTCATACCTTGTCTGGTCAACACATCAGGGGGCCTTGTATGTGGCTTGGAGAGTGAAGGTCTGACATGACTGTGAAACATTTTAAATATGTTTATCAAACCCCAACGGGTTTCTGTCCTCTGGCAGGGATGTTCTATCTGAGATGGTTTGTCCTTGCATGATTTATACTTTCATGTGCTCCTTTGGCTCCTTTGGGAGGGGGGTAGGGAACAAGCATTTATGAAATTCCTACTATGTTTCAGGACTGTGCTTTAGAAATAGCATTTATGAGTTTGTAATTTTATAAATAATATATAAATATAATTTTATAAATGCTTTATAAATATCATCTCATTTGATTCTCATAAAAGAGCTGCTAGGAGGTAGGTGCTATCATAATCCTATTGGGCAGATGAGGAAACTGAGGAAAAAAGAAGTGAAGTGATTTTCCCAAGGTCATACAGCTAGGAAGTATATGGGGCTGAATTTGAATTCAAGAGGATGAGTCTTCCTGGCTCTAAGTCCATTGCACCATATTTATATATCACCTGCTATGTTCTAGATACTGCATTAAACTCTTTACAAAAATCATCTGATTGGATCCTCACTACAAGTTTGTTGTTATCCTCATTTTACAAATGATTAAACTGAGTCAGACAGAGGTGAAGTGACTTATCCAGGGCAACAGCTAATAATTGTCTTAAGCAGGATCTGAACTCAGGTCTCACTGAATTTAAGACTAGCACGTTATCTACTCTGATGATGGTGTTTATTCTTTGTTCTGGAAGAAGACTATGACATCAGGGGAGGTGATGCCATGACAAGCAAATGATTTGGATTTGAATGAGGGGGGTGCTTTGCTAAGCCACCTGCCTCACTTTCTCCTCCAGAGCCATCTGAGTCCAGTGGTCAGATATGGATCAAGACAATTGGAAATGGTCTTGGATGTGAGACAATCAGGGTAAAGGGACTTGCCCAAGGTCACACAGCAAGTAAATGTCAAGAGTATGAAGCTGGATTTGAACTTCCATCCTTCTGACTCTAAGAATAGTGCTCTATCCACTGTACTACCTAGCTGCCCTCTATTGCACCACTTAGCTGCATCTATAACCTCCCTCTGCAATCCAGAGAAAGTTTTTTCCCCTTCCTGGGCCTCAATTTTTTCCTCTACAAAATGAGGGAACTAGATTAGTTGGTCTCTGAAGGCCTTCTCAGCTTTGGCATCAGTTCCTTTTTATGAAAAAATGTGGGTGTTGGCCTGTGGGGTCCCTACCAGCCCAAAATCTTTGATTTTATGTGGGACCTTGTCCAACTTACTTTACTTTAGTGGGTCTCAGTTTCTTCATCTGTATAATTAGGAATTTGGAATATAGGTTTTCTAAATCATAGGATCCCTATGTAATCCTAGAAAAGTCATTTCCCCTTCCTGGTCCTCAGTCTCCCCCCCCCCATAAAATAAGGGGAGGGGATGGACTAGCCAGTCTCTGAGGTCCCTTCCAGATCTAGGCTTACTGTCCTAGGTCTGACCTTGAGCAAGTCCTTTCCCCTCCTTGGGCCTCAGATACCTTTTCTATAAAAAGAGGGGGGTTGGACACCATGGCCTCTGAGGCCTTCTCACTCTAGAACTATGGTATGATGGATGTCCCTGGATAAGTCCCATTTTCTCCTTGGGTCTCAGTTTCCCATTTTATAAAATAAGAGTTTGGAATCAATGACCACAGGTGATCTTTCTATCTCTATTTCTGGGGTCCTCTTGTAATCCTGGGTTTTACTTTTCCATTGTAGGTTTCAATTTCTTCAATTCCCAAATGAGGAAGTGGTATTGCATGACCTCTGAGGTGCCTTTTTTTAGTTGTTTTACTTTTTTGCAAGGCAAATGGGGTTAAATGGCTTGCCCAAGGCCACACAGCTAGGTAATTATTAAGTGTCTGAGACCGGATTTGAACCCAGGTACTCCTGACTCCAGGGTGGGTGCTTTATCCACTGCGCCACCTAGCCGCCCCTGAGGTGCTTTCTAATACGGGGTCTAGGATGCTATATATGGGGTAGGTCATTTGACCTTCAGTTTCTTCATCTGTAGTCTAAGGGGTTTGGGAGTGATCATCTCTGAGGTCACCTCCAGCTCTAAATCTGTGATCCTATGTGTGACTTTGGGCAAGTTTCTTCACCCCTTTGGGTCTCAGTTTCTTACTTTTTTTAAAAAAGGGAGCTGGACTAAAGCACATTAGATGTATGTCTCTTCTATCTCTAGCACTGGGATCCAATGAGACTATGAACAACTCTTCAAGTCTCAGTTTTCCCATATGTAAAATTAGCACTCTGGAATAGATGACCTCTGCAGCTGTTTCTTGTTCCAAACCCAGGATCCTACGTGTGAAACAGAGAAAGGCACTTTATCTCCCTGGACCTCAGTTTCCTCCTCTGTAAAATGAATGAATTTGACTAAATGGCTTCTGAGGTCCCTTCCAATTCTAGACCCAAGGCAGCCAGGTGACACATGAGTGTAGGGCCTGGAGTTAGGACAACTGGAGGTCAAATTCAGCCTGAAGCGTTTACCTGGGGCCAGCTACTTAACTGCTGTGTGCCTCAATTTTCCCACCTATAAAATAGTACCTGACACATAAAAGGTGCTATATAAATCTTAGTCATCACCATCATCATTAGCTGTAACCATAAGAAAGTCCCTGTTCCCTACATGATTATTATGCTTCTTCAGATGAGGGGGTTGGACTAGGCAATCTCTGTCCCTTAGAGTTACAGTTATCACCCTATGTGTGACCTTGGTCATTAATTGCCTTCCCTGGCCCTCAGTCTCCTCATATGTAAGTTGAATGCATTCAATAATCTCCAACTTTCTCTTCTTCCTTAATACACAAAAGAGAGACATTCTAGCATGAGAAATAGTTGGAGCCATCAGACAGGGAAGAAAATTCAGCTCCAGTTTGGGGCCCATGACTACCTCAGATTGGTTGAAATGAAGTAGGTAGGGTGTGTGTGTGTGTGTGTGTGTGTGTGTGTGTGTGTGTGTGTGTGTGTGTGTTGGCACAGAAGGAATTTTAACTGGAAAGCTAGAATGGAGTTATTTAGGGCACCTGAATTACCAAGCTGAATCCTTTGAACTTAATTCAATGGGAACCATGGCAAGTCTTTGAGCAGGGAATTGGGACTTAGTCATTTGTGGATTTGTTGACCATTTATAACTGGTTCCCACATAGCATAATATTCTTAAGCTCTTCATTAAGTGTGTGTCAGAGGAAACTAAGTGGCTTTGTGGGTGGCTGCCCATGTCATGGCCACTGACAAAAGTGAAAAAATAACAGCTCTGGGTCAGATCCCACAGAGAGTCTTTGTGCCTTGCCTAGGAGAGGGGATTAGAAGGACGAGTCACCTGCCAAGAGCATCAGGGAAATTTTTCCAGTCTCCTTGATCAGGATTTCGTTCCTGGTGTTTAGGTTTGGAAAGGACTCTCAAAACCATAGAATTCAGTTTTTCCACCTTATAGATGAGGAAAGTGAAGCCCTGGGAGAGGAGATCACGCATTTCAAGTCACATAGGTATCTTTCCCAGATCTCCCATGCAGGCTTCATTTAATCCAAAAATAAACATGAAAGGACATACTCTAAGTAATTAAATGACCCCAAGGCAAAGGAGTGATGCTAAACCCTTCTTTCTGTAGCCCAGCGCACCTCTGTTGATGCTAGATAACCAGAAATGCTGCAACTTTGTAAGCATTACAATGGCAAGATACCAAAAGAGCAAGGGACAGCTTTTCGGTGGATGTGAACAGTTAGTGGCAGGAACTGGGGAACTGATGCTGCAAAGCCATGAAGATGTCTAGACCCTTCTGATTCTTTTCAGTCCCAGAAGCATACACAACTCTTCAAAATGGAATCCTGAGGATACAAAGGGACAACGGCAATGAAGAGAAAGGGAGAGAGATATGTAAAGCAGGCTGTGAAGATACATAGGGTAGCTAGGCAGCTGCTTAGGTTTTTAAAAGACAAGCATAGAAGATGGCAAGAAAAGCAAAGGACAACAAAATGTGTTTTTTTGGCTGCATTGGACAAAATAGCAGCAATAATAGCAGTTAACATTTTTATAGTGTATATATTTAATAAATGCCTGCTGTTTGACTGATTGCTCAGTCACACAGGTAATAAGCACTAGAGACAAAATTTAAACTCTGACTCTATAGCCTTTCTAGCACATGGTGACTATGTGTGGCAACCACGTGTGCCAGCCATGTGTGGTGAACACGTGTAGCGACCACATGTTTTAACAGAATTGCCTTTGCCTTAGAGAGCACAAAGTGAAATTAACTAATAGAGAGATAATCCTGGAGATAATTAAGAAAATAGTAGAAGAACATCTGGTTACCTTTGATGATTTCAAGTCACCTGGCCCCGATAAAATGCATCTAAGTATACCTAACATCCTGGCGGGTGTAATAGTTGGGTCACGATATTTGAAATGATTGTAGTTATCTGGGGAAGTGCCTCAGGCCTGGAGAAGGACAAATGTTATTTCAAGTTGTTGCTTTATGATTGAGGTCTGCAAACAATAGTTTGCAATGAGATTGACTTTGATAAATGGCAAAACATTAGAGCAGGGATTTTTAGCCTCTGATCTCGGAACTTGTTTTTAAAAAATATATATTTTTAATAATAGGTTTCTTCATCATTTATTTGCTTTGCAATCCTTGTCTTTTATTTTAGGCAATTAAAAATATGACTCTGAGAAAGAACCCATAGGCTTCCTTGGGCTGCTCAAGGAGTTTAGAATGCAAAAAATGTTCAAAAGCCTTGATATGGGACTTATTATTAAAAAACCATCTAGAAAAGGAAACCTGATCAAGACTTTCATCAAAAGCAGCTCATGCCAGCAGAACTCATTTCCGTTTTGGACACTGTCACCAAACCACTATAGATTAGGGCAACTCTCGAGGTAAAGCGTTTACATAGGTATTTTTAAAACATTTAAAGAAAGTATCAGACCTGACACATAAAGGAACTTAATAAATGATGTATGTCTAACCATCTCTCTGTCTGTCTATCTATCTTTCTGTCTGTCTATCTATCTTTCTGTCTGTCTATCTACTTATCCATCTATCTACCCATCTATCTGTCTGTCCATCCATTATCTGTCCATCTTCTATCAGTCTTTCTGTCTGTCTGTCTGTCTGTCTCTCTATTTCTATATCTATCCATCTGGGTATCTATCTAGTCTCTCTATCTGTGTGTCTGACTGTCAGTCTGCCTATCAGTCTATCTTTCTATCAGTCTATCTTTCTGACTGTCTATTTCTATAACTATCAATCTGTCTATCTATCTGTCTGTCTGTCTGTCTGCCCATCCATCCTTCCATCTGTCTATCTTTCTGTTTGTCTGTCTCTCTATCTATATCATTTGGGTATCTGTCTGTCTATCTATCTATCTATATCTATCTATCTGTCTGTCTGTCTGTCTGTCTATCTATCTATCTATCTATCTGTGTCTGTCTGTCTATCAGTCTATCTGTCTGTCTATCTATCCATCCATCAATCTATCCATCTGTATCTATCCATCTATCTGTCTTATCTATCTTCTGTTTATCAAATTTAGCCATCTACTGTACCACAGTCTCTTATGCTGTGCTTGTGAACCAGACTAGATAATAGTAAAATTATATGGGTTTTGAACTTTAGGTGGTCAGACTCAAAAGGCAGTCTTATTAGACATCTACATGACAAGAGGTCTTCGGTGGAGCATCTCAGGAATCTGTGCTTGGCTTCATGTACTTAAAAAACCCCAAAGCAAAACATTCTTAGTAATGCTTGGCTTTAAGGTATATAGATGATATCCTTTTCAAATTCACAGAAGCCATCAAGCTGGGAGGTCTAACAAGGACTGAACAACTACTTGTCCCATATGTTGTAGTGGGTGTTCTTGATCTGGGCTGGGTGGGACTAAGTGGCCTTTAAGAAAACTTAGAGATCCTGAGATGTTGCTTTTTTGCAAAAGCTGCAGACTGCCTCTGTGGTTAGAATGAGCATCAATAGGGAAATGAACCAAATATGTCTCAGACTGAATACCCTCTCCCCCCCCCCCCCGGCCCCCAACGTGTCCTCTCCCACCCTTAATAGATAATAAACTTGCTGAGGGCAGAGATGCTGTCTTATCCATCTTTTGCATCTTCCCTGGAACCCAGAATGATGTTCTACATATCCTAGGTATTTAATAAATATGTATTGGAGTTGAAATGATAAGATGACAGGAGGCTATAAAGCAAGAACTATGACTTGCATGACAATTGAGATGGTGACTAAGAAAGAAAAGAGCAGGCCAGGCCTAAGCAGAATTCTTATTTTCTAGGCTCTACTTTTCAGCTTTGCACATTCAGGACTTGAAGGTGGGAATCAGGCTCTGGGGGGACTGAGGTCCATCTACCAAAGTCATCAAAGCAAGAACTGGAAGGGACCTCAGTGGTCATCTAGTTCATTCCCTTCAGTTTACAAATGGTTAAAATGAGACCTTGAGAAGCAAAATTACTTGTCTAGTGTCATGTGGCTAGTAAGTGCCAGGGTTGAGCTGAATCCAGTTTACTTCCTTCAAGTCAGTGGTCTATTTATGCTACCACTTTGCCTCTAGAACCAAGAGACTGATTTTTTTTGGCACTGTAGGAGGAACTCTGGAATCAAAGTCAGGAAACATGAGTTCAAGTCCAATTTCTATCACTTACTATCTGTGGAACTTAAAACCACACATGTGTCCTTGGTCAAGTCTCCTTCCCTGGGCCTCATTTTGCTCTTCTGTAAAATGAAGAGGGTTAGACAAGCAGACTCTTAGGTCTCTTTCAGTTCTAGGTCCAAGAACTTCTGATATACCCTAGGTATGAGACCCTGGGCACATCCCTCAAGCTCCCAATAGCCAATTTCAGAACAGTTGTCTACCTATAAATAAATCATAGATCTGGCCCCCAAACAAATGGGAATAATAAAATTTACACTCTCTACTTCACCAGATCGCTGTGAGGATCAAATGAAATGATGTCTGTAAAGCATGGTATAAATACTAACTATTCTTAGTATAGACTAAAGGTGCCCATTTACTGAGAAATATACTTTCCAAATGAACCAGAACACTGTAGTTGGATGATCAGTGTTCCATCTCCTTTAGAAAATACTGGAGAAGCTCTGGTAAACTTTCCCACTCAATTCTCTTCCATAATACTGATCAGTTACCAAAAACTTCTGTCATTACTCCACTGCTCAATGGACATTGTCCAATTTTCAAGATTGCAGTTCATCTCACATTAATTCTCTTTTAAATTGGCATCTTCTTTTTTTAGGGAGGTACTCAAGGCCTTTGGGGAGATGGAGGAGGTACTGGCTGATCAGCAGCACTCTTCTGAATCATCTCTTAAGTGGGTAATTTAAGAGAAAGATTTCCACAGTTTTTTTCCATTTCTTATGAATTTTTGTTATGCTACTCATGTTATGGCAGACTTTTTCTCCAAGGCCTGTGGATGAAGGGAACTGAAACTCCCAGGCAAAGAATTGGGAAGCCACTGGAGAAGACACTGGATTTTGAGTCAAGGAGACTTGGGTTAGAATTCTTCTCAGATACTTGATAGCTAATTATGTGGCCCTTTTCATTCATTGCCTCCCTGGACCTCAGCTTCCTCATCTGTAAAATGAGGAGGGGGAAATTGGACTCAATGATCCATTCCAGCTCAAATTCTAATTTACCTGCACCAACCATGACAAGATGAAGAGATGCAACTAGACCAACAATAGACTTAGTGGAGTAAGGAATTGGGCTCTTGGGTAAAGGGGCTTTATTTTAATAGGTTGCCATCTGTGATGAGAGGGACATTGGTCAGATGTATGCTTTAGGGAGATTATCTTTCCACCTGTTCTGAAAGTATTAATGTTTGTAGAGTTTATATATGCATACATACATATTTGTAGATGTACTCTGTGTATTTGTTTATATGTGGATATATGTGTATACATATACTGTTGTTCAAGGGTTGCAGTCATGTCCAATTCTTTGTGACTCCATCTGGGGTTTTCTTAACAAAGATATTGATGGGTTTGCCATTTTCATTTCTAGCTCATTTTACACATGAAGAAACTGAGGCAAATGTGGGTAAGTGACTTGTCCAGGGTCACTTACTAGCTAATAAGTATCTGAGGCTGGATTTGACCTCAGGAAGAGGAATTTTCTTGACTTCTGAACTGACGCTTTGTGTACAATACCACTTAGCTGCCCATTCAACCTTTCCCAACAACCAAACAAGATTCATTAACAATAGTATGGGAAAAAGGATTCTCTGAGGACACAGCATGGACTCAGGTAGACGCAAGCCCCTTGCCTGCCTCTCTCTTTGCTGAGGGGATGTAGCTGACTAGAAGGGTCCAAATTGAGTACTAGCTCCTCATGTGCTAAAGGTGGGTTTTGGGTGACTTGGAAACATCATTAGTGAGTGGGCCAAGGCTCCATGTTTACACCAATTCCACAGCAGGAATGATTTTGTAGCTAGCCTTCAGTCTTGGTTGCTCCTGATGGACTGAATCCTCTTATCATCTTGGTGTTCTCCTCTGATCACTCCGTAGATTACACAGACATGCCCTTCACAAATCATGGTACCCCCCAATAGAACCCAGGAACCTGGATGAAGTTTGACCATGGTAGAGGCCAGTAGGCTTTTTCTTTCCCTTTTTCTGGACATGCTTCTCCTCTTAATGTAGCCTAAAGCCATCTTAGGGATTCAGGCTACTGGATTACCCCAATGCCTCATATTAAGACCACAGGTCTGCAGCCTAGTGCATTTCAGATTGAATTGTAGCAGGTCACAATGATCCTTACTGAAGTTCATTCTATGCAATTTAGCTCATCATCGTTGTGCAGAAAAGATAATTTTGGATCATGACTCCATCATTCAACTTATTACTGATCCCTCCCAGCATCATATCATCTGCACATTTTAGAAGCTGACTAGTCATGCAAACAACCAAGGCACTATTTTTTTTTAAATAAAGTTAAACAAAATAGAATTGGGGACAAGTTCCTAGGGTATTCCACTAGAACCTTCCTTCCAGGCTGACAGGTAGCCCAAAAGGATTATTTTGGGGGATTGGTTGACTCTTCACCTAGTTCTGAATTCATATCATCGGACCATCTCCTAGGCCACACCTCAACACTTTATTCACAAGCCAAATCTTTGCTGAAGTCTCTATATGCAGATGTCTACAGTATTCCCCTGGTCTCAAAATGACCCACAAGAAAGGGAGATGATGCAACACAAAAAGCCTCACAAAACTATAAAAATATTCCTAGCAACACTTTGGTGGTAGAAAAAAAAATGAACCTAGAAACAGGATACCTATTGATTGGGAAACTGCAAACCGTGAAATGTAATGTATTTCAGTATTTTTGTGCAGTAGGAAATTCCAATGTGAGGAATGCAGAGAAACTTAGCAAGACTTAAGAACTGATGCAGAGCAAAGAAAACAGAACCTTACAGAGCAATATAAAAATGATGTAAATGATGTAAATGAAAAGAAGGAAGGAAGGAAAGAGTGAAGGAAGGGAGGAAGGAAGGAAGGGAGGAAGGAAGGAAGGAAGGAATAAAAGCACTTATAAAGAACCTACTTTGTCCTATGTTCTGGGCAAAGGGCTGTAAAAAATTAACTCAGTTTATCCTAATGACATTCTTCCAAGTATTATTATCCCCATTCTACAGGTGAGGAAACAGTCAGAGAAATATCTGAGGTTAGATTTGAATTCAGACATTTATGATTCCAGGCCCATCACTCTAGCCATCTAACCACTCTAACACATAGCTATGCATTTTAAGGAGGATGAACTCATATTTTAGGCAACAATCTAAATTGGTTCTATATGAAATTCTATGAAATCTACCTCTCTCCTCTGGTAGAGAGAGAGGGAAGACTATAGATAAATTGTTTGATTCTCCAGTGAGATTACTGTCTTGGTTGGTCTTGCTTAATTGTTTTCCTTTGTGACAATGGAAGGTTTATGGGTCAACACAATATCAGAAAAATGTCTAATGTCTATGTTTCATGTAGTGTCTCCTCCAGCAGCTATTTTACCCTTCTTCCATCCTCAACACATATTTTCAGGTTGAGTTCCTCAGAAAATAACTATTATTCAGGGTTCAAAGGTGCTTTGTCCATCCACGCTGATAAAACTAAAGCTTAGAAGCCCCAACCAGTGCATTTACCTTTAATAGTCAGCCAATAGGGATAATTAATTCAAACCAAAGATTTTAATAGTCAGGAGAAATAATGAACTCAAAACCAATTTACTAGATTGACTTAGTAAGAACAGGGACTACAAACAAATCTCTACAATAAAACTAGTGTGCACTTTTGCACTTATCTACAGAACTTCAGTGTGAAGAATGGGCCCAGACTGAGTGTACACTCAGTAGTGCAGCACACATATAGGACATATGGTTGTCCAGGAAACTCATGTCTCCAGTACTGAAATGCCTCCATGTTTTTTCTCTTCATATTGATCCCCACTGGGCACATCAACATTTCTGCTAGGCAGTCACTCATCTGGGTTTTCTATGTTGGCTGTTCTCTGCAGCTTAGCCCCTGACTGCCAGAACTAATTCTGTCTTAGATTCATAGGTGACTCTCTTCTATTATGCCAGGAATCAGATTTCTTAGAGACCCCTTCAGTGATTCTCTTTTTTTCTCTCCCCAGTATCTGTGATATCATCTCCTGGGCAAGTAGCTCTGATAAAAAGTGCAATGACTGACAGTGAGGAGGGAGAGGGAGGGGGAGGGGGAGGGGAGAGGGAGAGGGAGAGGGGAGAGGGAGAGGGAGAGGGAGAGGGAGAGGGAGAGGGAGGAGAGGGAGAGGGAGAGGAGAGAGAGAGGGAGAGGGAAAGAGAGGGAGAAAGCAAGGAAAAGAGGAGAGTGAAATCTCTTCCCCTTTTTGTATGCATGAATCTCAATGGATTTGTAAAATTACATTTACCATTACATTGCTGTTCTAATTGTTGGCTTTGCTGTATGGAGGTAGGAGTATTTTTTTTCAGTTGAGCCTTCAGAAACTTTCAATAGCAGGCCTGTGGTCTCATAGCTAGCAAATGTCTTAGGTGGACTTCAAAGCCAGGTCTTTTTGATTTGAAGTCTAGTGCTCTATTCACTCTGTCATTTTTGCCTCAATTAAGAATAATCCACACAACACCCCTGTGAAATTATGTGTATGGTCAATTTAGTGAGTATTGTTATCCCCAGAGAAATGGGAAAACTGAGGCACAGAAAATGAAGACATTGTCTTGATCACTTGTGTGCACTCATCCCAGCGGCATTGTGGGAAACTGTGTTCCTATGGTTAGAGATGGAAACACATTTTTTTTGTCTTTTGGCCCCTCAATTTGCTATCATGATTGATTAAATGATATTTGTTTTGAATTAGTACATTTAAACTTAGAACTTGTCCTTTCAGGTTGATTCAGGGAGAGTAAACATATTGCTGGATGATTATAAGCTATGAGTTAGAGTGGCTGTATAAAAGTGTTTGCAACCTCTGAGCCTAGGGATGTATATGTGGGGGAAAGGGGGGGCATGTCCTAAGCACACATGGCTCTGTCTTCTTGATATACAATTCTGCTCCAATCCTCTCTTTTATCTATTCTGTCCCTTTTGAATAAAATACATCTTTTCAAATCCATATTGCAATCATCTGACCACCACATCTCAGTGATGTCTATGAGGTTAAATTGGCCTCTTTGCATTAGGCTATCTGGTCCATCCTGTTTATTATCCATAATTTGTACATTGTGTATAGCCATCTGGGTCCATAGGTTTTATTGCTATTTCTCTTCCCAGATATTATCTCCTGTGAATTACTAGTCCCCTCTTCTTCTATTCTTCCTCTTTGGAAACACCTGCTACTCTCTAGGGTAGCAAGCTTGTTAGGTCTGTTTGGACAGCTTTCTATTTACATCCTCCTTTTTGGATTTAAAATACTAGATTCGATTTCCAAGATCACAAGAAAATGAACTTTTAAACAGGCTATGTTAAAAGTTCACTCCCGTCTAAACAATTCAATTCAATAAACTCTATTAAGAACAATGAATTTTATTCTACAAAGCTCTATGTTAGGCACTGGAGCTGTCTGCCCTTCCATTCTCCTGAGGAGATAGGATATAAATGCAGGCAAGTCTGTATAAGCAAACCTGGGGAGGGAGAAAGGGAAAGAAAGGACAGAGAAGAGGAGAATGAGAAGAAACAAGTTCAAATGGCAAGACAGATTTCAACACTCTCCTTTTCTTTTTCTTCCCACAAGCCTATTGTAGGTCAATGTCAGGTGGGATCTTAGAAATTGGGAATGTTGGGAGGAAATCACTGAGTCCCTGGGTTATATTTTATAAGGGTTATCATATCAATATAACAGAAGATATTCTAAATAGATAAAATCCAAGGGTTATCTTTTAAAAACTGGGACATTTGCTTACATCTAGTCTGGTAGGACCTCATTCGTTCACCATGAACTTTTCCCAAATGTTTACTTTCTGCATTAAGTTGTTAATCATGAGATAAATGTGCTGGTCAAAAAACAAACAACCCCTCAAAATTCTGAACTATTTGATGTATTAATTGTGTTGGGGGGGGGGGGGCAGGGAAGAGACTCTTCCTTTTAGAGACAAGTGATATTTTGGCCCAGTAAGGCTGGACTGGGGGATTGAAGTTGGAGGGGCAAAGAGAGGGAATTTCTGGGATCTCCCTATAAAATATGGGCAGTTCAAGGTTAGGGTTAGGCCTCAGAACTTGGGAATGTTGGGTCTCCCCTGAGTTTTACTGAGTCACTGTTTGTTTGGGGCCAAGGATAGGTAACACTGATCAGGGAAACGAACAAAGTTTAAAAATGACAGGTTGGTACTTCTTCATTCTGCTTAATTATCAAATTCTAAGGCATTAATGGAACAGTTGATGAACATCTAGAAACACCATGTAGCATAGTGCATACAGAGCTGATCTCAAATACAGGAAGGCCTAGATTCAAGACACACCTCTGTCATTCAGTGGCTGTGTGACCCTGTGCAAGTCTGTGAACCTCTCAATGCTCCTGGTAAATCTTGAAGACTAAAAGTTGAAGATAATGTGCTAACTAGCATCAGTGGAGGGAGTTTCCTCACTTGGGAGTTCTCAATTCCAATCCAAATGACAGGTCTGGTCTCTCTAACTATATTAAGGCAATTACCAGTGAATATCTGAAAAAGAAACCCAAGATGACAGGTAAGCTGGCTTCAAGAATCCATTCTCCACTCAGCTGCCAAAGAGATCTTTCTGAAAACCTCCCCTCCTCTCCCCTCCTCTCCCCTCCTCTCCCCTCCTCTCCCCTCCTCTCCCCTCCCCTCCCCTCTCCTTCCCTCCTCCCCTCTCCTTTCCTTTCCCCTCCTCTCCCCTCTCCTCTCCAGATATGTAGATGTAAGCTAACTCAGTGTTTTCCTTGATAGAATGTAAGCTCCTTGCTGGTGAGAGATCACTTTCATTTTTCCCACTTGTCTAGCATACAGTAAGTACTTAATAAATGAATGGTTATTGATGGAATATACAAGAAGCCGGGCTGACCCATTTACTTTTTTGACAGAGTTATTAACTTGATTGATCAAAGGAATGCTGTATTATACATATATTCTAGATTTTAGTAAAACCCTTCACATTATTCATGTGCAGAGATATGGAGAGATATGGGATGAAACTGACTTGTAAAGTATAACCCACAGGCCAAATCCAGTTACAGCCTGTTTTTGTAAGGCCCTGCAAGAATCATAGCCATATGTTTAAATAAATTCTTATTGTATTTTTAAATCTAAAAAATGAACATTCTTCCCTACCAGAACAGACTATAGACAGGATTTGACCTTAGATTGCTAACCTCTAGACTAAAAGATAACGGAGGTTGGCAAATTCAGGGCAGATAGAGTGACTGAACCTAAATGGTATATACATCACTAGGTGACTCTAAAATTGACTCTAAAATGAAGAGGTTGAACTAAATCTTCCTTCCTTCCTCCCTTCCTCCCTTCCTTCCTTCCTTCCTCCCTCCCTTCCTCCCTCCCTTCCTTCCTTCCTTCTTCCTTCCTCCTTCCTTCCTCCCTCCCTCCCTCCCTCCCTCCCTCTCTGTGTCCTTCCTCCCTTCCATGTCATGCTGTTGGCTCATTTGAAGCACGCAGTCCACTAGCCCCCGCTTCTTTTTTCAGACAGACTGTCAAATGGTTCTTTATTTCATAACTATGAGTTATTATCATTATTATTTTACATTCATACATTTCATCACCCTGGATTCAGTCCAATAGTCTAGGCTGCCAAGAGATTTTTGTCATCCAGTGAGTGTCATGGCTAGGCTTCCATCTTCATGTCATCTGTAAATATAGTAAGTGTGCCATCTTTGCCTTCAGCCAAGTCATTGATATAGATAATTAAATAGCACAACAGCACAGGGTCAAGCATAGATCTCTGAGGCACTCCACTGGAGACCACCTGCCAAGTTCATAGGCTCATAAATTTAGTTCAACCCCTTTGTTTTAGAAGGGATAGTAACCCAATGGTGTATATTATTTGGGTTCAGTCACTCTATTTGGGTTCTGAATCTGTCAGCCTCCACTATCTTTTAGTCTAGGGGCTGGCAAACTAAAGTCAAATCCTGGCCTCTAGTATAGTTTTAGTAGGGCCTAAGAGCTAAGAATGGTAGAGTTTTTGGTTTTGGGGGTGTTTTTTATACTTAAAATATAATAAAACTTTATTTAAAAAGGAAGGGAGGAAGGAAGGACGGAAGAAGGAAGGGAGGGAAAGGAAGGAAAAGGAAAAGGGAAGGGAAGGAAAAGGAAAGAAAGGGAAGGAGAGAAGGAAAAAGGAAAGGAAGGAAAGGAAAAAGGAAGGGAAAAGGAAGGGAAAAAGAAGGGAAAAGGAAAGGAAAGGAAAGGAAAGGAAAGGAAAGGAAAGGAAAGGAAAGGAAAGGAAAGGAAGGAAGGAAAAAGGAAAGGAAAGGAAAGGAAAAGGAAAGGAAAGGAAAGGAAAGGAAAGGAAAGGAAAGGAAAGGAAAGGAAAGGAAAGGAAAGGAAAGGAAAGGAAAGGGAAAGGAAAGGAAAGGAAAGGAAAGGAAAGGAAAGGAAAGGAAAGGAAAGGAAAGGAAAGGAAAGGAAAGGAAAGGAAAGGGGAGAGGCAAGGGGGAAGAAAGTGAAGGAAAGGAAAGGATGGGAGGAAAGGAAAGGCAATAAGCATTAGTAGGTACTCACTATGTACTAAACATCATGCCAACTGCTTTACCAATATTATCTTCATCTTCCCAGGGATAGCTAGAGAGGGAGGTGCTATTATCATCCATATTTTACAGATGAGGAAAGTGGAGCATACAGTTTGCCCAGGGTCACACAGGATATGGAAGTATATCTGGATTTCAGGTTTCCTGACTCTAGGTGCAGTACTCAATTCACAAGGCCACCTAAGGGTCCAAGTGGAGAAAATTGATAAACCATTAGCCCCTTCCCTTAAGTCAGACTAAATATGGTACTACATTTTAGGAAGGACATTGATTAGGTGGAGAGTGTCCAGAAAAGAATCACTGAGATGCTGATGAGCCTAGAGATCATGATGACTATTTGAAGAACCAGTTGTTTCTCCAGGAAGGAGAAGGTTGACTGAGTAGTTGGTTCCAAATATCAAAAGAGCTCTTATTTATTCTGCCTTCTGAGTATAACAGAGGGGGATTCTTGTTCTGCTATGAGCTGAGCTAGTTGGCCTCTGAGTTCCTTGTCCTCAAAAAGCTTACATTTTAACTGGTTGGGAGGGGGGGTGGAACAATAACTTACATAATTTTATAGATAGATACTTTATATATTTATATATATATATATGAAATATATCCCAAAATAGTATATTATGTTGTCTATGAATGTTTCCTTCACTCCAAAAAACTGCTCTTTGCATGGAAAGCCTGGAACAGTCACAAAAGCCACAGATATGGCATCTCAAGCTCTGCCTGGGTGTCCTGCTGTTCTACCACACTCACTGGTGCTCTCTGAGGGTGATACATAAAATGGAGATAAGAATATTCCCACTATCTACTTCCCAAGGCTTTGTGAAAAACACAGAAGATAATCAATCTGAAAACAATTTTGACTAGGTTTTGTGGATTTTGTTTCTAATTGGAATGTATGCTCCTGAAGGCAGAAAGTCTTTTTCCTTCTCCTCATCTCCTCCCTCTACTATGTCCTGCATTGGATATCTTCACTTCCATTTTAATTTTCAGTCTCTTTCATATGTTACCTTGCTCCAATCGAATGTAAGCTCCATGAAGGCAGAGACTGTTGCTCTTTCTTCCTGTATTTTTATTCCCAGAGCTTAATCTGGCCTAGAGTAGATATATAGTAAATGTTTGTTGATTGACTTGTTATTGGATTGCTGACTACTATCTCTTGACTTTAGATCTCTGGGATGGACTTAGAATCATAGGAATGATTAACATTTTAAAAAATTCTTTATTTGGGGCAGCTAGATGGTGCAGTGAATACAGTCAGGAGGATCTAAGTTCAAATCTGACCTCATACACTTAATAATTACCTTGGGCAAGTCACTTGACCCCATTGCCTTGCAAAACCTTAAAAAATTCTTTATTCATTTTTCCAACCACATGCAAAGATAGTTTTCCAGAATCCTTTTTTTGATAAGGTTTTTAGTTCCACATTTTTCTTCCTCCTTCCCTTCCTTCCCTACCTCTCCCCAAAAGAGAGCAATCTAATACAGTTTATGGAATGGCTGACATTTATATAGACTTTTAAGGCTTGTGATCCACAGTATATTCCATTTTTTCACTTGGTTCTTAAAAGTGCAAGTTTTTTTTTCAGATGAGAATATTGAGGTTCAGTAAGTGACTTCCTCATGTTCACCCAGATAGTAAATGGCATATTTATCTTGTGGCACAATGAAAAGTATTGACCTCAAGGAGGGCTTCCTTTAGAGTTGGAATTCCAGCTCTGCTCTTTATTGTCTGTGTGACCCTAGGTAAGTTCCTTCCCTTCCTGGGGCTCTTTTTCCTGATTTTCCATGGCCTCTTAGGTTCCTTCCAGTCCTAGGTCTAGTAGGCAACCAGCCAAGATTTGGACCCTCAGGATTTCTGCCTCCATGTTCAGTCCTCTTTGTACCATATCAAAATTGCCTGCCATGTTCTAAATTCTAAATTATATTCTCAATTATAATCCTCCTTGTTTACACATGTCTCCTGTCAGCTAGGTGGTGTGTGCATTTGGAAGAGTCAGTATAGATGGACAACATTTGGGGTCCAAATTTTGAACAGAAGGAAAAAACCCAATAACAACAAACCAGTCAAGGCTGGATTACTTGTAGGAAATTGTGATGCATCTATGCTGCCCCCTAGCATTTTGTGGAAGCAAAGCCCATGTTTTCATTTCCTAGTTTCCCATTCTGCAATACAACAGCAAGCCTTGGAAGCTTCTAGAACACTAAATGGGGACATCACTCAGGGGGCAATGGAAATGGGCAAGATATTACATCTTAAAATAATACAGGATCTTGAGAAAAGAACAGGCAAGTCAGATCACCAAAATGATATACTCCCTATGTATCAATCACAGTACTGAGGGCTGGGATGTAAAGAGAGGCAGGGGACAACTCCTGCTTTCAAAGGGCCCACTTGATAGTGGGAGAGACCCTATAGAAATGACTCTCTATATGCAGGATAGATTCCGAGAAAATTAGAGACAAATAGAGGAGGAAAGTATAAGCTTTGAGGCAGTCTGGGAAGGCAGGATTTGAGCTGAGATCTGAAACAAGCCAGGAGGTAGAGACCAGGCGGGGGGTAGAGAGGGAGAAGCTCCAGGCATGGGGGGCAACCGTGGAAGAGGCACGAAACTGGCAGGAGATGGAGTGGCCTCTGTAAGAAACAGCATGAAAGCTAGTGTCACTGGCTCATGGGAGGGGGTGGTGAGCCTGGGAAGAGAGGAGGAGGGCACCAATTGCTGAAGGGTTTTTTCAAAAGAAAATGGACAATTTTTACATTTTATCCTGGAGGGAAAGGGGACCTAGTAGAGTTTATCAATTAAGATGTGTCATGGTTGGACCTGAGCTTTATGAAAATCAATTTCACAACTGAGAGGAGCCTAGAGTACAATGGGGAGAAGCTTGAGGCCCATCAGCAGGATATCGCAAGAATCCAGGCAGGAGGTGATGAGGGGCCAGCACCTGAGTCAGCTTTGTTAGAGGAGAGAGGGGGCAGTTGAGGAGAGAGAGTGCAAAAAGTGAAAACAGCAGGACTTGGTAATAGGGTGACTGGGAGCAGGGTGTTGCTGTTAGCAGTAATAAAGAAATCCCAAACTGGGGAACATCTGGGGGCAAGCTAATGAGTTCAGCTGTGGCTATGCTGCTAAGGAGGTTTACATGACTGCCAGTTACAGATGTCTACCAGGTAACTGTGGATGCAAAACCCAGAGCCCAGAGAGAGGCTAAGGCTAGACAAATGGATCTGAGAATCATCTGCATAGAACCTCTAATTGAATCCATGGGGGCTGATGAGGTCAGCAAGGGAGAATGTATAGAGGCAGAGAGAGGAGGCATGTGACCAGCACCCTTCCCACTGGTGAGTGAGTGAGTGAGTGAGTGAGGAAAGAAGGCCTCCTGCAGGTTGGGAGAGATCCTCTGGGGATGAACTTGCAGGACCTTCAGAATCAATGAATAGCACTTCTTGTCTCCCTTCTAACCACAGAACTAGGGACAGGGTTTTTATCTATATCCCATGTCTTCTGTAACACCAGAATAGTGGCTTGCTCGTGTGTGTGCGTGTGTGTGTGTGTGTGTGTGTAAAGTATATTGAAAAACATGACATTATATCAGTGTTGATAAATGTCATGATTATAATGATAATAGTATTAATATCATAATTATACTATTACTAGCTACAGGGTATTACTGTTACTCTGGACAAGTCAATTGACAGTTCTCTGCCTCAGTTTCTATGTCTGTAAATCAACAATTATAATGATACTTGCTTTCCTGGATTGTTAAATAAAAAGATGAGATGATATTTGCATTGTATATTTATGAAAACAGGTGGTGCTCCAGTGAATAGAGTGACAGACTTGAAGTCGGGAAGACTCATCTTCACGAGTTCAAATCTAGCCTCAGACTCTTACTCATTATATGACCCTGGGCACGTCACTTCATCCTGTTTGCCTCAGTCTCCTTGTCTGTAAAATGAACTGGGGAAGGAAATGGCAAAGCAGTCTAGTATCAGCAAAGAAAAGGCCTCCACATGGGTTCCCAAAGAGTCGTCATGACCGAAAACAATGAAATGACTCCTAGCTGTTACTGCAGTAGAACGGCGAGTTATTTTTGTTCCGCCAATGTCTCTTGTTTTATGAACAAATAACATTATTGCTTGCTATGTGACCCTGATGAAGTCATTTGACCTTTGTCTGTCTTGGTTTTTGCAACTGTAAAGACCCCAGGATTGTTCTGAGGATCAAATGAGGTGAAATTTTCCAAGCTGCTTTGAAACCTTAAGGCTCTATGAAACTTGATGACTATTTATTATTAGCTTTATCATCATCACAAACATTGCTGCGACTCATAGCTCTGTGAACCTAGAACAGTCTCTTGCCTGATGCCTCAGTTTCATTATCTTAAGAGTGGGGATAATAACACCCTTGAATTTCCGGGTTCTCGTGAGGATAAAATGAATTGTTTGAAAAGCAGTTTGGAAAACATGAAGCACAATATAAATTCTGGTCACTATTATCATTATTATGCTTCTCCTTATTTTTGTTATTATTCCTGCTTTCCCTATGATTGCTTCCAACACCAGTGGAACTGGCAGCGTAACCCTGGCACATCTGTGTCAGTTTTCTCATCTGTAAAGTGGGCATACTAAGCGTATCTACAACCCAGAGTTGTCATGAGAAGAAAAGGAACTAATGATGTGCGTAAAGGACTTCATAAATTTCAAAGCACTCTATGAATGGCCAGTATAACGATTGCTGCTACTAAGAATATTGCCATTATCATTAATTACTAATTAGGATTCCTACTATTATGATTATGACTCTGACTATTACCATTGCCATTACTACTAATTCTAGCTGGGTTACCCAGGTTCAGTCAATTGACCTCTGCTTCAGGTTCATCATCTGTAAATTGGGCTTAATCAGAGTATCTACCTCCCTGGATCATTTTAAGACTCAAATACACTAAAATTTGTAAGAACTTTTGTAAGCCTGAAGACCCTACATGAGTGGTGCCTGTTTTTATTACTATCATCTGCATCATCATGACTCCTATTATTCTTACTAATTGTTGTGTGGCCCTGAATTAGTTACTTGATCTCTGCCTTAGAATCCAGGGCCATCTCCAGTTGTCGTGATTCCTGTCTGGCCACTGGACCCAGATGGCTCTGGAGGAGAAAGGGAGAGTGGTGACTGAGCACAGCGCCCCTCACTCGAATCCAATTCATGTACTTGTCATGTACTCCCCGATGCCGTGGTCTTCTTGAAAAATAAAGCACAAAACCATTATCTGTAAATTAAAAATAATAGCAGCAGCACTAAACTTCGGGGCTTTTTGTGACGATAAATGAAAGAGGAAATAAATGATGGAAAACTTAAAGGTCTGTATGAATGCCGTATGAATTGTTCTGTTCATTACATTTTTGATAGTTGCTTTTATTATTATCATTTGAGTGCACCATTGTCACTCACTGTATGATGTTGGGCAAGTCACTTGACCCATACCTACCTCAGTTTTCTCATATGTAAAGTGGAGACCACAATGATAATTCTATCACAGCGTTATTCTGAGAATAAAAGCAGATATCTGGAAAGCACTCCATAAACCTCAAAGCACTGAACTGTTATTGCTGTTATGTGTTTCATATGCAGTAGTATTGTTAATACTAACACCTTCTATTATTATGATCAGTTATGGATGGTGCCACAAATAGTAGTACTATTACCAATGCAAATACTATTGCTATTACTCTTAACAATACTACTGCAACTAGCTATGCACCTCTGCTCAAGTCCCTTGACCTCTGCCTTAGTTTCATCGTCTGTAAAGTGGGGATAATCAGAGCACTTGCTTTCCTGGACAGTTCTGAGAATCAAATGAACTAATATTTGTAAAGAACTATGTAAAACTACATGAATGGTTATTATTACTCTTATTTCAATCCTCATCATCACTATTATAATTCCTATAGAATTTTGGGATATGATCATTACAAGCCACTTGATCACTGCCTCAGTTGCCTTTTCTGTAACGTAGGTAAAATAACATCATTAAACTTTCAGGATTGTTCTAAGAATGAGATGAAGTAATATTTGCAAAGCACTTTGGAGAATTGAAAGTGAATTGTGAATGCCAAATATTCCTGTTACTCCTACTCCTACCACTATCATCATCAGTGCTACTGCTACTAATTGCTGTGTGATCCTGGATAAGTCACTTGATCTCATCCTCAGTTTTCTTATCTGTTAACTGGGGATAATAGCATTACCAAACTCCGAAGGTTGTAGTGACGATAAGATGAAGTAATATTTGAAAAACAGAACTGTATGGATGCTGACCATTATGATGATTATGATTCCATTCATACTATTTATTGATTATTGACACTTTTATTATTATCAATTCAGCTATCAGTGTAACTTGCTTTGTGACCTTGGGCAAATCATTTGACTTCGAAGGTTTAGACACTAAGAGCACCAAAATCCCAGCATTATTGTGAGAATCAAGTAAGATCATATTTGCAAATATTGCAAACTTCAGAGAGTTCAACTATTACTATTGCCGTTATTTCTGCTATTTTCGATTTCTATTGTTATTACTGTTGCTATTGCTAATAATAGTATTCCTATTCCAAATACCATTAAAATTACCCTTGCTATGACTGTTGCTGGTCATATTACAATATTACTATAATTATGCCACTAATTATAGGTGAACATATTCAACTAGCTGTGTGACCTAAAGGAAGTCATTTAAGCTCTTAGTTTGGCCATATGTAAAGTGGGGGTTATCAGAGCACCTACCTCCACAAATAATTCTCAGTCAAATGAGACCATATTGGTAAGGGACTATTTGAAAGTCCTATATGAATGATAACCTTATTATAGCTGTTGCTATCACGTTAATCCAAATTACCACTAGCATAACTTCTACAAGAACTCCGTTTCCTTTTCTACAAAATGGGAATAATAATAACCTCAAACGTTTGGGCTGGTTGTGAGAATGAACTACACTAAGGGACTTGTTGCTTTTGTTGCTATTGCTATAGTTATTATATTTTTTCAGTATTATTGTAAATGATTAGCTTGCTCTGCTTCGGTAGTTTGAGTTATGTCTGCCTCAGTTGTCTCATCTATGAAATGAAGACGCCCATACCAACTGCTTCCCAGTGTTGTTCCATCTATAAAAGGAGAGAACATTTGTAAAGCGCCTTACAAATCTCAAAGTGCTCTCTGAATAATCATGGTTATGATGGTTATGACTCTCCTTGTTGGTATTTAAAGTGCTGCAACCATCAGTATAACGATTTCTATTGCTACTATGAGAGCTAGTGCTATAACGCTAACCATTACCATTACTATTACTGTTATCAGTGCTATGATGACAATGACTGGCGGTGTGATCTTTTTTTTTTTATTTAGTTTGTTTATTTATTTATTTGTTTATTTATTTTAGGTTTTTGCAAGGCAAATGGGGTTAAGTGGCCTGCCCAAGGCCACACAGCTAGGTCATTATTAAGTGTCTGAGACCGGATTTGAACCCAGGTCCTCCTGACTCCAAGGCTGGTGCTTTATCCACTACGCCACCTAGCCGCCCCTGACAGTGTGATCTTGGTTAAGTCACTTGCTTTGGCTACCTCTTGTCTCATCTTTATAGTGGAGATACTAATAGAACTTAAAGTGGGATAATTTTGATAAACCACTTCACAAACTCCAAAGCACTTTATGAATACCAAGTCTTCCTATCCCTACTGCTATTGCTATTATTGTTACTATTATCTTGTCTATTATTCTTACCGTTATCACTATTGCTTTTTATAACTATGACTTTCTGTGTGACCCTAGACAAGACACTTGACCTGTATCTGCCTCTCTTTTCTCATGTGCAAAATGGGAATATTAATACCAGCTCCATCCCAGGGTTGTGCTGAAAATACAATGAGGATTTCACAAACAGCAAAGGACTCTATGAATGCCAACTATTCCTTTGCTTATTCCTATTTCTTTTTCCATTCTTATTCCTGCTATTGCTATTATATGACTTGCTGTGTCTGAGAATACAATGAGATAATATTTGCAAAGGATATCACAAAGCACCTTATAAGGGCTAACTATTCCTTTTTCCATTTCTATTTCCATTACTATTATAACTATGCCTAACTCTGACCTTGGACAAGTCACTTGACCTCTGCCTTAGTTTTTTGATATGTAAAGTGGGGATATTCAGAACACCTACCTCTAACAATCATTCTGATAATCAGAGGAAATATTTGCCAAGAACTTTGTAAACTTTGATACCCTTCATGAGTGCTGACAATTTATTACTAATAGCATTATTATCATTGTCATCATCACTACTATCACACCTATTAATAGCTATATGACCCTGGACAAGTCCCTTAACCTCTACCTCAGTTTCCTTTATGTAAGGCAGAGATAATAATATCACCAAACTTCCAAGGTGGTAGTGAGGATAAAATGAAATAATATTCATAAGGCACGTAATGTTGTCATGCCTATTACTAATATTAGTCCTATCACAACTATGAATGGTATTACAACTACTATTAAAATCTTATTAACATTGCTAGTATTATAAACAGTGCTACTGTGACTTGCTCTGAGACCCTGGGCAATTCACTTGACCTCTACCTCAAGTTTGTCATATGTAAAACGAGGCTAATCAGACAACCCCATCATGCTGAGAATCAAATGAAATTATATCTGTAGAGAATTTTGTAAATCTGAAAAGCCTACATAAGTGGTGAATATCATTATCATCTTCATCATCATCATGATCACCATCATCATTACCCTTAGGATCATCTTTATCCCCATCATCACTACTGTAGCTTCTACCAATAGCTGTGTGATCCAGGACACAATTTGACAATTGCCCCAGTTTCTTTATGAATAAAATGGAAATAATAGTATCAATAAACTATAAAAGTTGTGCAAATAAAAAGAAGTGATGTTTGTGAAGCTATTGTTATTAATAGTATTTTATTATTAAAATTACTATTATTATTGTTTTGCTGTTGCTATTGCAAATATTATGATTATTACGATAATATTATATTATAATAATATATATTACTATAATATTGTTAATACTATTGCGATTTCTCTCATAACGATCATTATTATTACGTTTATCATTACATAAATAACTTACCACATCACGCTGGCCAAGTCACTTCAACTTATGGGGGTGCTGCACTCTATGAGCAAGGGAGAATTGAAATAGCTCAAAGGGAATGTAAGATACCTAAGTTTAGAGGGAGTACCCATGTATTCACCTTGATTATTTGTGCCCAACCTGTGGTAGAGCATTCTGGGCTCCTATTGGTCTGATCAGCCACAGCTGGACACACTGGAATTTGTCTCAAACATAGTGATGTTATTCTTCACTTCTTCAATAGCGAAGGACAAGAAGCAACCAATTTGACTTAGTTTTCTCACCTGTAAAGTGAGGATACCAACAGTAACTATATCCTAGGATTGTTCTGAGAATAAAATAAGACAAGAGACTTTGTAAACTTCTATGAATGCCAAGGATTCGTATTCCTATTTTTAAAACTGCTATTATAATTGCTATTATCAATACCATTACTATTATCATTGTGAATATTTTTTGGTAACTACAATAAGCCATGTGATCCTGCTCAAGTCACTTGACTGACATCTACCTCAGTTTTCTCATCTGAAAAGTGGGGACACTAATAGCCATTATTATTTTAGGGTTTTTTCTAAGAATGAAATTAATATTTGTAAAGTATTTTACAAACAACGACTTATGTGAATGCCAGCTATTCATCTTTCTGTTCCCATTCCACTTCCTTCCATTGCTATTGGTGATGATTTTGCTATTACCATTACTATGATCATTACTTTTACCATTACTATTATCCTTTCATTCACTTTTACTACCAAGACTAGCTTGTAGCCTTGATAACTGCCTTTCTTTTTCCTATGTTAAGTGGAGCACCTATCTACCTAATATTCTGAGGGTGAAATAACATATTTGTAAAAATATCTGTAAACCTTAATATCCTTCATGAATATTGGTTATTTATCAGCAGCAGTATTATCACTAATAATTTTTTTATCCTGGATCAGCCATTTGATTTCTCTCTGCTTCCTTATCTGAAAGATGGAAATAATTGCATCATTAAATTTCCCTAGTTGGGAAATTTCATGTTTCCCAAAGTCTTTTACAAATTATTCTGATTTGTAAAGTGAGGGTCCCATTAGCAGCTATATCCTCGGCTTGTTCTGAGAATACAATGAGAAAATATTTTTAAGCCCTCCAAAAATGTCAAATTGCTCTATAAATGGCAACTATTCCTCTTCCTTTACCAATCCTATTCTATTATTTCTATTGCTCTTATAATTACTGGTACAATTATTACTACTATAACTATTACCAATATCATTGCTATTGCTATTACAACTTCAACTAGTTGTGTGACCCTAGGCAAGTCACTTGATCTCTGTTTCATACTTACCATGTGCAAAGTGAAAATAAGCAGAGCATGAGGGGAGGCTAGGTGGCAAAGTGGATAAAGCACCGGCCCTGGAGTCAGGAGCACCCGGGTTCAAATCCGGTCTCAGACACTTCATAATGACCTAGCTGTGTGGGCTTGGGCAAGCCACTTAACCCTGTTTGCCTTGCAAAAAAAAAACCCTAAAAAAAAAAAGAATCACAAGAAATAACATTTTAAAAGACCTTTCTAAACCTTATAGTCTTCATGAATGTTAACCATATTTTCTATTATTGTCTACATTATCATTATGATCATTACTATTATTCTTACAAATAGCTATGTGAATCTAGTCAAATCACTTGACCATTGCCTCAGTTTCTTATTTTTAAAATGGGGATAATAATATCACCAGACTCCCAAGGTTGCCATGATTTTTGTAAAGCACTTTGGAAAACTTAAATTTCTGAATGAATTTCCATTTGCTATTTTATTATTATAATTTGTAGTATCATTGTGATTTTCTCTGTTGTTGCTTTTCCTATTTATTTGCTGGTGTTATTACTAGTATTGCTACCTTTACAGCTGTTACTGGTCATGATGATTATGTTTCTATTGCTGTTCCTGTTGCTTTTACTGTTGCTTTTAGGTTTCTGATGCTATTCCTATTGATTTTTACTGCTACTATTAATATGTCATTGTTCTGTTTTTGACAAGTACTATTGCTACTGCTATTGCTATTTATGCTCTCCGTGACTATTACTATTTTCATTGCTGTTACAGTAAAAGCTAGCTGAGTCATTCTTTTTTTCTTTTCTGCAAGGCAAATGGAGTTTAATGGCTTGCCCAAGGCCACACAGCTAGGTCATTATGAAGTGTCTGAGACCGGATTTGAACCCGGGTGCTCCTGACTCCAGGGCCAGGGCATAATCCACTGCACCACCTAGCCGCCCCTAGCTGAGTCATTCTTAACCTAGTTCTACCTTATATTTCCCAACTGTAAAGTGGAGATACTAATATCTAATTCATTTCAGTGTTGTTCTAAGATTAAATAACATTTATAAGGAGCTGCCCAAAAGTTTGCCATGCTTAGTGAGTGTCAGCTCTTCCTGTTGCTAATCCACTATTACTGTTGCTATTGCTATTGCCATTGATAACTATAAACAATTATCATTGTTGTTTTAGTTTTTGCAACGCCATGGGGTTAAGTGACTTGCCCAAGGTCACACAGCTGGGTAGTTGTTACGTGTCTGAGGCCGGATTTGAACTCGGGTCCTCCTGACTCCAGGGCCGGTGCTCTAACCCACTGTGCCACCTAGCTACCCCAACTATTTATTATTGTTATTAACTATTAATATTTGTGCACTGTTATCACTGCCATTACTACTGTAACTACAACTAGATGTGCAGTCATTTGAATTCTTTTTCAGGTTCATTACAGGTAGAGTGGGCTTCATCAAAGCGCCTAGCTTCAATAATCATCCTGAGAGTTGTATGAAATTATTTTTTGTAAAGAATTTTGTAAATTTTAAAGCACTGCAGGAGAATTGACTAGAGTTATTATCACGATCGCCTTCCTCATCATCACTATTACTCTTACTAATTGTTATGTGTCCTTGGATCAGTCATTTGATCTCTACCTCATTCTCCTTAGCTATAGAGTGAAGATAATAACACTCTCAAACACCTCTGAGAGGGTTGCTTTGGAATGTTTATAGTGTTATATAAATTCTGGTCTCTCTCATCATCATCATCATCATTCCATTCATTGTTTTTTTTTTTAATATCATTGCTGTTCCTCTTAGAATAATATTTCTAGCATCACTGTAACTTGTGTGACTCTGGACAAATTGCTTTATCTATGACTGCCTCAGTTTTCTCATTTATAAAGTGAGAATGCTAATAGAAACTCTGACCTGTGTTTGTTCTGAGTATCAAATGAAGTCAAAGTTGTAAAGCAATTTGCAAACTTTGTAACTCTATAGAAATGTTCACTATTTTGTTATTATTAAAGTTGATACTAATATCATTATTGCTATTATTACTAGTTCTATGACTAGGTAAGGCAATTCACCTCCGGCTCCATCAATTTCCCCATCTGTAAAATTTCTACTTTTTGAGCTTGTTGTGAGACAAAATGAAATCATATTTAAAAACTCTTTGTAAACATTAAAATGCTATGGGAATGCCAAGCGTTATTATGTAAAGAATAATATGATATTATTTTTACTTTACATCATTGCTGTTTTAATATTCTTATTTGTTGTGGGATCCGAGACAATTTTTTCTGTTTACCCTTCACTTTGCTCTTCTGTAAACTGGGAAGAATAGTAATATCTACATTTCAAGCTTGTTCTGAGGATACAATACGATAATGTTTATAAAGCACTTTCCAAACTCATAGCACTCAACATATGCTAGATATAATTGCTAAAAGGAAAAGAAAATTATTGTTATAATTTTTATTTTGTGACTCTGAGCAAGCCATTTGGCTGCTCTCTGACTCAGTTTCTTCACTTATAAAATAGTGATAATAAATAATAATTTATAAAATGATGATAATAAAACCACCTCCCAGGGGTTTTAGAAGGATAAAATTAGAGATCTGTAAATTGCTTTCTAAAAACTGAAGTGATGCACAGATGTTAGCTAATATTATAATTACTGTTATTTTCCTGCTGTCAGCATCATCATCATCATTATTTGCTTTTGATGCCGGCCAAGTCCCTTGACTTAGGTCAGTCTCCGTTTTCTCGTTTTTAGCATAGGCATACTAATAACCCCTATATCCCAAGGTTGTTCGGAGAATTAAATGCGATAATATTGGTTAAACACTTTGGAAGCTCAAAGTGTTCTCTGAACGCCAAATTGTTACTTATTACTATCACATTTCAAGTTTGCTATGCCATTTTTCTTAGCATCACCATTTCTAGACAATGATCATTGCTATTATTTTTACAATGCCGACTAACTGTGTGACCTAGGCTAATCACTTGACCTCTACTTCAGGCTAATCACATGACAATTGGGGATAGTTAAAGCACCCACCTCTAAAAATCATTCTAAAAATCATACAACATCAATGTTCAAAGAGAACTTTATAAACCTTCAAGCCCTACAAGAATAGTGACTCATTATTAATCATGTTGCTGCTGCTGCTGCTACTGTTATTGTTTTAGCTATCATCCTCTTCCTCTGCATCATCATTCCCATTCCTTCTACTGATAGCTGTGTGATTCTGGTTGTTGTCTTTTGTTCTCAAAAAGGACCAAAATGGTACCATTATGTTGATTTTGGCAAGACAGTGGGGTATTATTAAGTGTCTGAGGTCATATTTGAACTCAGGTTCCCCTGACTCCAGGGCCAGTGCTCTATCCACTGTGCCACCTAGCTGCCCCGGCACCCTTCTATTGGAATCAAATTACAGTGTGTCCAGCTATGACTGATCACACCAATATGAACTCAGAATGCTTTCCCACAGATCGGGCACAGATAGTCCATATGAGCATTTGGGGTGGATTGTCTAAATGTATATATTTCATGCTACTTTTGAGCTAATGCCATTCTGCTTTGCTCATTGAACACAGCGCCTTCTTTGATGCAGGCACATCATGCTGGGTAATCCTGGGCTAATGTGTCCCATGTCTCACAATCAATTCTATGGTTCTTCAGAGAGAAGATAATAATGGTATGATCCCTGCCTCAGTGTCCTTATCTGTAAAATGTGAAGAATATCATCATCAAACTCCCAGTATTGTTTTGAGGTTCAAAGAAAATCACATTTGTTCAGTTCTTTGGATAACAAAGAGTTATGGAAAAGCTGGCCACTGTTATTATTCCATTCATAATTTTATTGTAGTTGCTATTGCTGTTGATTTTATTAAGATTATTTCCAGTACAATTGCAATTTGCCAGTGATCTTGGGCAATATGCTTGACCTATGTGTGCCTCAGTTTTCTCATTTATAAAGTGAGAATACTAATAGAAATTTTAGTTCAGGTTGTTCTGAGTATCAAATTTGCAAACTTTATAACATTATAGAAATATTGACTATTCTTATTCTCATTTCTGTTATTGCTATTAATAACATTGTTATTATTACTAGCTATTTTTTTAGGTTTTTGCAAGGCAAATGGGATTAAGTGGCTTGCCCAAGGCCACACAGCTAGGTCATTATGAAGTGTCTGAGGCTGGATTTGAACTCGGGTACTTCTGACTCCAGGGCCAGTGCTCTATCCACGGCGCCACCTAGCGCCACCTAGCTGTGTGACTCTTGACAACTCTTGACAAGTCAATTCATATCCATCTGTAGATGTTTTCACATTTATAGTCCCCTGCCTTCCAGGGTTGTTGTGAAACAAACCAAATAATGATATTTTTTAAGCTCGACAATGTTGCTTGGAACATTGTCGGTTTGTTATGATCGGTATTATCATTGTAATTGGTTTTATTGCTATCATTGGGACTTGGTCAAGTAGTTCTCTTATCTACTTTCTTATTTTATCTTACCCGCCTCTCCGAGTGGTTGTAAGGCTAAATGGAGAAGTTCTTCGCAAGCCTCTCTCTAGCCATAAAGCATTAGATAAATACCGGGTATTATTGCTGTTTGTTGTTCTTATTGCTAGCACTTAACCTCTGTCTGAAGGAAAAATAAATAAAACCTCCGTCTGCCTTTATTTCTTCATCTGTAAAGTAAGTGTAATAATGCTATGTTCCAAGGCTGTCAAAAGGATCAAATGAGATAACATTTTTTTTATAAAATGTGGTTTAGAAATATTAAAGCACTATAGGAATGCTAGCTGCAATAATAGCATCATTCATATTAATAATATATCTTATTAATGCTTTTAATTAATAGCAATATCACTATTATCTTTCATTTTATTCCCATTGATCATCTCATGTTTCTTTTGAGCTACTGAAGTTCTGCTTTCCTTACAGAGTATAGTGCCTTTTTTCATGTGGGTATGCCATGCCAGGCATTTGAGCAACTGCTGTGTTGTTATTGCTGCTGCTCCTCTCGGCTTTAGGACCTTGGGCAAGTCAATTTACCTTACTTCAATTTCTTCATATGTAAAATGGAAAGAATTACAGCATTTGCCTTATGGGGACCGTTATGAGAACAAAATGAAATAATATTTGTAAAATATTTTGCTAACCTTAAAAATACTGTGAATACTAGCTATCATTACTGTTATTGTTACTGTCATTCTTTTTCTTGTCTTTCTTGTCATTATCATTGTATGACATTGAGTATGTCACATATGGGCCTCATTTTTCTCATCTATACAGTGGGCAGGGAAAGAGTTCATTCCATTGTTGTTCTGATGAACAAATGAATGTTAGTTGATATTCTACCATTCAATTTAGGCACCAAAATTTTCAGTGTGGTGTGTGCCTGACCTTGTGGATTAGTGGAATAAACACTGATGCTGTAGTCAGCCCCTCAGTTGCCTTCCCAAAAGGCAGGTCAGCCTCTTTTAATATTTCACTGGGACAGAGGATGAATTCTCCAGTGAGGTCCCAGTTGAGATTCTGTAGCATTCATTTGCAATGGACCCAGTTAGAACAATTTGGTGATTTCCTCCAGTTTTGTTTAGTAGGAACAAACATTAGGAGTGACCTAAAGTTAAGGCTTGACTAAATTGGGAATAAAAGAGAAGGGAAGACAAGAGAAGAGGACAGTTGATCTGATTCCCCAAGAAGTTGAACTAGGAGAAGAAAGAAAGCACAGAGGAGATGATCTGGCTAAGAGGTGGGAGATGAAGGGTCTAGGGATCATGGTGAAGGAGAACAGGGTTGGGGTAGTAAGGAAGAGGGAAAGTTGGAATGAGACAAGATGATGACCAGATAAAGGACTTTCCAAGTTCATGAACACAGAAGCAAAAGACTTGTGGGTAATAGAAAGATCAAACACACTCAGAAACAGTACTGATGGTTGTCCTCCATTCTCTAAGAAGACCATGACATCAGGTGATGCCATGACAAGCACTTAAATTGGATTTGAGTAAGGGGGTGATGTGCTAAATCACAAGCCTTACTTTTTCCTCAAGAGCCATTTGGATCCAGTGACCAAATGTGAATTGGGACAACTGGAGATGGCCTTGGATTCAAGGCCATCAGGGTTAAATGACTTGCCCTAGATGACACAAGCTAGTAAGTATAAAGTGTCTGAGGCTGGAATCAAACTCCCATCCTCCTGACTCCAAAGCTAGTGCTCAGTCCACCTGATGGCTAATCAATGGGTGCGCTGGTGAAGCTCAACAAACATGAAAGTCATTGGCCCTCTTTGAGATTAAAGATGAACAACAACCCAAGTATAAGGCTACCAAGGCATGAGGCATCCTTGGAATCTCCCATTCCATTTTGATATAAATAACAACCACCCGATTGTCATCATGCCAGTTCAGTTTCTATGGGGTTGGGGGAGAGAGAACATGAAAGAAAAAAGTCATTATGAAATCTGGGAGGGAATGTAAGGTACCTATACAGGTATTTATGGCAATCTTTACACTAATTATTGTGGTAGAATCAAATGGAAATATTTGATGTTGCCCAAGCCCTACCATGTACTTAACACTAAGTAATATTAGGTACCAGCAAGAGTGAAAACTACTCCACTCTAGTGATGGAGGTGAAGGAGGCTTGAGAACTTGGTGATACCAACTTTCCTTATGGTAACCCTCCTTTTGTGGCCATTGAAGGAGACCGATGACACCTAAAGGTTTACAGTAGATTTTAGAGAGATAGTCATATCGATTACTTCATCAATGTAGTATATCAGTCTCTAGTCCAAGTGAGTAGTATGGTATTGGGTCATTGACCCAGCTACTTTTTTGTCTATTCCTGTGGCTCATAGTGTTTAGGGGATCTGACCTGGGAAGGATCCCTACTATACTTTGGGCAACCTGAACTTTGTTTCTCATTGCCAAAATCTGGTGAACATGACATATGAGACCCCTCAATCTAAGGGCAATGATAGTCTTCCTATAGCACAATTCTGACCATATCACTTCCCTACTCAATATATTTCTGTCGCTCCCTATTACCTTCAGGATCAAATGTAGAATCCACATCACAGCCTTACCACTTCCTGAATTTCCATCTTTTCTCCCTTCCTCCCCTCCTTGTATGATCGATCCCCCAGCACTGACCCTATTGTGGCTCCTCCTACAGGATGCTCCATGGGCCAACTCTGAGCCTTTGTCTAGAATGCCTTCTCTCAACACTTCTGTCTCCTGGTTTCTTTTAAGATTTAGCTCCAGGGCAGCTAAGCAGTGGATAGAGCACTGGCCCTGGAGTCAGGAGTACCTGAGTTCAAATGCGGCCTCAGAGGCTTCATAATTACCTAGCTGTGTGGCCTTGGGCAAACCACTTAACCCCATTGCCTTGCAAAAAAATCTAAAAAAAAAAAAGATTTACCTCTAATCCTACCTTTTGCAAGAGGTCTTCCACTT
The DNA here is from genome assembly GCF_037893015.1 of Macrotis lagotis. Classification (NCBI taxonomy): domain Eukaryota; kingdom Metazoa; phylum Chordata; class Mammalia; order Peramelemorphia; family Peramelidae; genus Macrotis; species Macrotis lagotis. Next base: position 6,899,852 of record NC_133666.1, read on the forward strand.
TCAGAGTCCTCCACTGAAACTGTCTTCCCTCTGAGATTACCTCCCATTTACACTGGATCATACTGATATGCACATTATCTCCTTCACTACAATATGACTTCCTAGAGAGACGTGACCCTTTCTCCTTTCTTTATATCCCCATCTCTTAGCAGCTTGATATAATGCCCGGACTACAATAATTGTTTAATAAATACTAGCAGAATGACTGAATCTTTTCCTCACTTCCCATCCCTTAAGATTTATTGGAGGAGGACGATAAGGGTTACCAGGTTGGACAGACATTTTGCAAGGAGCAACTCCATGGACAAATCCCTTTCATATACTGAAATATAAGGATAGAGGACATGACTTGGCAAACAGTCCAAGAAAATTCAAAGACAGAAAGGAAATTTTCATATTCCCTAAAGTATTCCGAGTAGATTTTATGTGTGGGCAAGGAACTGAAAACAGAGGAGTTGCCCATTAATGATTAAACAAATTGTGGTGCATGAACATAGTAGAATATGACTGTGCTGTAAAAAGAAATCAGGATACCTGAGCAGATGCAACAGGAAATGTACTATATCCAAAGTACCAGAAATATTGTAGGATGATCGGCTATAAATAATGAACCTTTTCTCAGCAATACAGACACCAAGACAACTCTGAACGATTTATGATAAAGAATTCTCTCCATCTCCAGAGAGAGTGAATGATATCTGAATACAGATTGAAGCAGACTTTCTTTTTTACTTTACTTTTCTTGAGGTTTCTTTTTCTGGTGGTGGTGGGAGGTTGTGTTTACTTTCACAACATGACTATCATGGAAATGTTTTGCAGGATTACACGTTTTTCAAAAAAATTATTTATTTAAGGCAATGGGGTTAAGTGACTTGCCCAAGGTCACACAGCTAGGCAAGTATCAAGTTCTGAAGTCGGATTTGAGCTTGGGCCCTCCTGACTCCAGGATAGAGCTGATGCTCTATCCACTACACCACCTAGCTGCCACAGCACTACACAGTTTTAATCTATATCAAATAACTTCTTTTCTCAATGAGGGGAAATGGGGTGGGAAGAAGGGAGAGAATTTGGAACTCAAAGTTTTTAAAATGAATATTTAAACTTGTTTTTACATGTAACAGGGGAAAAAGCAACTAAAAAGACCAAAAAGAAAATGAGGAAACAACTTTGTAAACTTTAAAATACTAAAAAAGAGGAACAGGAAGAGGAGGAGGAAGAAGGAAAGAGAAGAAGAAGGAGGAGGAAAAGGAGAAGGACAAGGAGGAGGAGGAGAAGGAGAAGAAGGAGGAGGAGGAGGAGGAGGAAGAAGAATAGGATGAATTTTGGGAAGTTTGAAAAATATCTATGAATTGATGTGAGTGAAGTAAGCAGAGCTAGAAAAATATATCCACAATGAATTCAACAATTCCAAAGGAAAGAACAATAAATAACAGCAGTGAAAAAACCAGAAGTTATATACTAATTATAACTACCAAGCTTTTTCTTAAAGAAAAATTGAGAAAATTTTTTCTTTGCAGAAGTGAGGGACTATGGGTATGGAATATTGCACGCATTGTGAGACTCTGTTAATGCTCTGTTTCACTTTGCTAATTTGCCTTCCCCCTCCCCAGTACCACCATCACCATTTCCTTCTGGAGAGGGAGAAGCATCTATTCAGAAATGAAAATACTACAAAAATAAAATATAATTATGTGATCTTTTTTAAAAGAAATAGTAAAGAATGGATGATAGAAATTTGTGCTCCCTCATTTGAGATCTACCTACCAGCAAATAGTGGGTGACCATTTTTTTCAGGTTAAACTACAAGATAGCCTCTGAGATTTCTTTCAGCCTTGAGTTTTCCTGACTTTGAGGGAGGGGAAATGATTGCTTAATGTTTACACTAAGTTATCTGGTCTCTGTTGCCACCCAGTGACACTTCTCATTATTACACTGTACTATATATATAGAATTTTTTTCAGAGAAAAACTACTGAAATGCTAAATAACCAGAAGATGTCACCAAAATACACAAAGTGAAAATTGGAGCTCGAAGCTGGTCCAACAGCCATTGTTTCTTCTTAGAAAGTGGCATTTCTTGTGTAGGGAAGTTACGGAGGAACACAAAATCTTTTCCAAGTTGGACTTTTAAAACAATGTTTAAAGTTGATATGCGCTCTGCATATCAAAGAGTCTCTGTCCTCAGTAGCAAATCTCAGGCTGGAAAGGGCAGGTGTGAGAAGAGAGGGGCATCAGAAGGCAACCGAGACTGTAAGCCTTTTCAAGCCTTTCCAAATGCTTGCCAGATACTACCATGCCACCAGTGTCCTTCGCACTCTCAAATGGTTCAATATCAGAAATGGATCTGATTTTATCTGAGAATAACATTACAAAATGAACAGCACCATCTACTTTACAGCTGTATCCTAAGGACTCTGGTTCTTGCCATTTGCCCTGCAGCTGAACCATTTTACATGTATTGGCTACTCCCATTAGAATGGGAGCTCCTTTCAGCTGCCCAGTGCTTAGTAGAGCATTTTGCACATAGCAACAATATTTCTTTTTTTATTATTATATAAATATTTATTTGTTTTCCAATTATATACAATAGTAGTTTCTACCAATCATTTTTTGTAAGGTTTTGAATTTTACAATTTCCCCCCTCCCTCCTTTCCTTTCCCCTTCCCCCCAACAGAAGGTAATTTGATAGTCTTTACATTTGCATCCATGGTATGTATAGAACAAAACTGAATGTGTTGTTAGAGTAGAAACCGCTCCAAAAGGAAGAAAGAAAACATTGCGATAGCAAAATGTTGTAATACATGGGACTACTGTAAAAACTGAAGATGATAGGTCTTTGTTTAAATTCCACAGTTCGGGGGGGGGGGGGGGCGGCGGCTACGTAGCGCAGTGGATAAAGCACCGGCCCTGGGGTCAGGAGTACCTTGGTTCAAATCCGGTTTCAGACATTTAATAACTACCTAGCTGTGTGGCCTTGGGCAAGCCACTTAACCCCATTTGCCTTGCAAAAAAAAACAACTAAAAAAAATAAATTCCACAGTTCCTTCTCTGGGTACAGATGGTATTCTCCATCACAGATCCCCTAAAATTGTCCCTGATTATTGCACTGGGGGTGAACAAGTCCATCAAGGTTGATCATCACCGCAAATTGTTAGTGTGGACAGTGTTCTTCTGGTTCTGCTCATCTGGCTCAGCATCAGTCCATGCAAGTCTTTCTGGGCTTCCCTGAATTCCCATCCCTCCTGGTTTCTAATAGAACAATAGTGTTGCATAATATACATAATACCACAATTTGTTCAGCCATTCCCCTCATTGATGGACATCTCTTCAATTTCCAATTCTTTGCCACTACAGAGTTGCTATGAATATTTTTGTACATGTGGGATTTTTACCCCTTTTCATGATCTCTTCAGGATACAGACCCAGTAGTGATAGTCCTGGATTAAAGGATACACGCATTTTTGTTGCCCTTATGGCATAATTCCAGAAAGGTCAGGTCAGTTCACAGCTCCACTTAGCAACAATCTTTCTTTCTTTCTTTCTTTCTTTCTTTCTTTCTTTCTTTCTTTCTTTCTTTCTTTCTTTCTTTCTTGGCAAGGCAATGAGGTTAAGTGACTTGCCCAAGGTCACTCAACTAGGTAATTATTAAGTGTCTGAGGCTAGATTTGAACTCAGGTCCTCTTGACTCCAGGGCCAGTGCCCTATCCACTGAGCCACCTAACAGCCCCATAGCAACAATGTTTTATCAGTTTTTCCCTCCCTCCTTCCCTAACTCCTTTCCTTATTTTCTTCTTTCCTTCTCTCTGTTCCTTCCATATTCCTCCCTACCCAATGTCCTACCTTCCAGCCACCATCCTTAGCATCTAGAGCAGATCATCTATAATCAGCACCTCCTTTCTCTTCCTCTTCTCTCACTCCATTCTAAATTCTCTGGAGCCTGGTTATCTACTTGGTTTTTCTACTGAAAATGCTTTCTTGATCCTTTATCAATGATTTCTTAATTGTCCCAAGTCATTTTCTCAGTCCTTGATTTTTTTACCCCATGTATCAGCCTTGGTAACCCTCTACTCCTGAACCCTCTCTTTCCTATGGAGTTTCAAACCTCTGGTTGCTTGGCTTTCATCTATTTCTGCTCATATTCTTTCTGGATATTCATCTACACCATATCTCCTAGTTCAAGATATTCTTCAAAGGCTCTGTTCTGGACTTCCCCTCCCTCCCATCTCGTCTCTCGTCTCTCCTCTCTCCTCCTCTCTCCTCTGGGTCTCTGTCTCCATTTCTCTGTCTGTCTGTCTCCCTCTATCTCTTTGGCTCTCTCTGTTTGTCTGTCTCTGTCTCTCTTTCTGTCTGCTTCTGTTTCTCTCTGGCTCTGTCTTTGGCTATGCAAATCAGCCAAACTGATTTCTTTGCTACATGCCCATAATACTCTTATCTCTGAGCCTTTCCACTGATCATCCCCCATGTCTGGAAAGCATTGCATCCTTATCTCTGCCCCTCAGTTCCTTTGGGATGAAGCCTTCCCTGTTTCCCTCAACTTCCACAGTTACTTTGGGTTGAACTATTCTGTTTATATTTTTATTTATATTTTATATATATACATAAAAGTATGTATACACACCCATACACATGCACATACACTTATGACCTCCTCTTATAGAATGTAAACTCTTTGAGGTTATGGGTGGTTCATTTCTCATATCTATATCCCTAGAAACTAGCCCAGGGCCTAGTAGGCACATGATAAACCCTTGTTCATCAAATGATTCATTGCTTCTGTCCCTTAACCTCAAGTCTTGGCCCCCAGAGCTGGGAATCCCCTGCTAAGGAGATGAAAGGCCTCAGGAGCCAAAACTCTCCAAAGACAAGGGAGGGCAAACTTCCTGCTGGTCCTGGGCATGGAGGTTTCTTATTTTTCTAAAGAGCCGAGGGAGGAGAGGGCAGGGAGAAAGCTGATGTATGGGTTGAAAGATAAGAAAGCAAAGCAACACCTGCTCTCTTCTGAGGAGGAATTAACTAAGCATTTCAACTTCCCCTCCAACGTGGAGGTGGAAGTGATCCCAGTGGGCCAGTGTCTGTTTGGCAGTAGCTGAGGGAAGTGGAGCCATGAAGACCCTGGGAGCCCCCCAGCAGTGCTGCAACACAGCCACCCCCCAGCAGTCGCACCACATGTGTTGGCTCACTCTGGATCTCGGTCACTTGCATTCACTCCTTGTGTTCCCCCGCTCTGTGTGTGTTCTCTAAATGTGAAGCTGCTTTTCCCACTGATGTCATGTGCATTTATGACAGAGTAAACCTAGGTTTATTGGGGACAAGTTTTGTTACTACTTTTCTTACTCTGCCTTACTCATCCTGTCCTCTGGCTGACCAGAAGAAGTAAATATGGTGGTGGTAGTGGTGGGGTCATAAGTATCTCTTTGATTGATTACATGTTGGCAGATCCTCCCATCAGTCTACATCAGGGGCTCACAGGGCAGATGTGAGGCCAAATTCTCTACAGGGCAAGTCCTGAGAAAAGTCTTTCTCCTTCTCCCTGGCCCTGAAGGCAGAAGCAGAAGCAGAAGCAAGGACTCCTGGGACAAAGAGGCCAATGAGGACTCCATGCCAGGTAAATCTTCTGACCAATTGGAGACATCTCCCAGAGAAAGGGATCTCCTAAGAAGCAGGCACTCAATTGGTTGTGTAGGCCTCTTACTGTTTTGTTTTAATGTAGACCGAGATGCTCCTAGAGTGAGGTAAAGAAGAATGATCTTCTGTTCATGGGAGATCACTTGGGCAAAGGGGAAGGGAGCAGCTGACAGGACAGACTGACTCGAATTGGGAGTGCAACTTGCAATAAACCTAGAAAAGACTTTTACGTGCCAAGGAGAAGAGTTTGCATTTTCTCCTAAAGGAAATAAAAAAAACTATGGAAAGTTTGTTTGGTTTTTACAACGAAGTCAAAGACAGGACTGGTTAGGTATTTTAGAAGCAGCCATTTAGCAGAGGTGTGGAGGCTAGATTAGAGAAGGGAGATACTGAAGGGGAGGAGGGGGCCTGCTACCCATAGTCTAGGGAAAAGGTGAGGGATCCCTGTACTAAGACACAGCTTGGAAATGGAGAGAAGTTGGCTTAGGTGAAAGATGTGGAGATAGGATCACTAAGACTTGTCAGCTGGTTTTATGTCTTTTGTTCAATAGACTTACAGATTTTGATTGAACTAGAAAATTCCTGCAAGTGCATGTGCTGGGAACTCTTTATAAAAGGTTGTTTGCTTCCTCTCTCTTTCTCCAGCAAAATCGCTTGCTTTGTCAGCAGTATTCGGCCTTACAAGCATCTCGTCATCTAGAAGAACCCAAGTTATTGGCTAAAAATAAGTAAGAGAGGGAGTTTGATTCCCAAATTCCTTCCTTCAAAGGGAGGGCTATTTGCAGATGTGGGTGAGAATGCAATCACCATCTTTTCTAATAATAATAATAATAATAATAATAATAATAATAATAATAATAATGAATAGCTAACATTTTGATAGTTCTTAAAGCAATTGCAAAGCATTTTATAGTCTCCCTTTGGATCTTCACAACAACTTTGGAGTTAGGTGCTAGAGATCTTAGGGGACTTGCCCAGGGTCATACAGCTAGTGCATGGCAGAGGCTGATTTTGAACTCAGGTTTTCCTCACTCCAAGTATTACACTCTATCCAATAAGGCATCAAGTTGATGTAATGGATATAACAGGGCTAAAGGATTTGAAAGAAAAATGCCAGGAGCTCTTTGAACCAATTAAAAAAAAACACTATGGAAAGAAGAAGAATTTTAATAAGTGGTCACCTGATATTTGGAGTAAGTGTCAGGAGGAGGGGTGGTTAAAAAGCCTATACAACTAGCTGGGTGCCTGATTCTCAGGGCAGCCCCTTCCTCTGGGGGATGGCTCCAGTTGGTCAGATTTGCCTGGCATGGAGCTCTCATTGGTTTCTTTGTCCCAAGAGCCTTTGCTTTTGCTTCTGCTTCTGCTTTTGCCTCTGAGGCCAAGAGGAGAAAGGCCTTTCTCTGGGCTTATCCTGTGGAGAATCTTGGGACAACCCTCTGCCCTATGGGCCCCCCAAATATAGCTTGATGGGAGGATCTGTCAATATGTATCCACTAAAAGAAATGTTGATGACCCCCCCATCAAAATATTTACTTCTTCTAGTCAGCCAGAGGACAGGATGAGTTCAAAGTCAAAGCTTTTCATGGAAAGGCAGAGTAAGAAAAGTAGCAACAAAACATGTCCCCAATAAACCTGGGTTTACTCTGTCATAAATGCACATGACATCAGCAGGAAGAGTAGCCCCACATTTAGGGAACACACACGGAGAGGGGGGACACAAGGAGTGAATGCAAGCAGCTAAAGTCTAGAGTGAGCCAACATATGTGGTGGGTCCCACACCCAAGGGAAGTAAAGTGACCATGGATCCTGTGTCAAGGGGTGCTTGCAAAGGGGCCACATGTGGCCACCATGAAGTCCCAACCCCATGCTGAAGGACTGCTGAGAGGCTCCCAGTGTCTTCATGGCTTATTCCCTCAACTGCTGCCAAACACTGCTCTTCTGCCACAATACACTGGCCCACTGGGGTCACTTTCACCTCCACATTGGTGGTGAGTTGAAATTCTTGACTAATCCTTCCCCAGAGAAGAGCAGGTACTGCCTTGCTTTCTCATCCTAATACCCATCCATCAGCTTCCTCCCTGCCCTCTCCTCCCTTCTTCCGTTCTTTAAAAAACCGAGAAACACCCATGCACAGGACCAGCAGGAAGCCTGCCCAAGCCTGCCCTCCCTTGTCTTCTGAGAGTCTTGGCTCCTGAGGCCTTTCATCTCCTTAGCAGGGAATTCTCAGCCCTGGTGGCCAAGACTTGAGGTTAAGGAGCAGATGCAATCACTCATTTTGATGAATATTATATGCCTACTAGGGGCCAGACTCTGAGCTAGGTTCTGGGGACCCAGATTTGATAAATGAATCACTCCTACTGTCAAATTACATTCCAATGTGTGTGTGTGTGTGTGTGTGTGTGTGTGTGTGTGTGTGTGTGTTACAAGTATATATAAAATATAAATAGTATAAACATAAACTAAATAATTACAAATATATACAAAATAGTTCAATATAAGATCATTAGGGTAAATTGAGGGGATTGGGAAAGGCTTCATGACAAGGATGGTGTTTGAATTGCATCTTAAAGGAATGGAGGGAATTTTGAGAGCAGAGGTAAGAAGGAAGTCCATTCCCAGCACTGGCCAATGGAAAGGCACAGAAATGTGGGACAAAGTATTTTATGTGATGAATTGAGAGAAATTCCAGAGTTTTTGGTTTTTTGTTTGCACTATGCAAGCTGGAGTTGGGGGAGGAGGGGTGATGGTGAGGTAATATCCAATAGGACTACAAAGATTAAGTTGTGAAGGGTTTTCAAAGCTAAACAGAAGAATGTACATTTGATTCTCATTGTAATTGAAAGCCGCTGGAGCTTATTGAGTAGGGATCTCTTGTGGTGGCCAGATCTACCCTTGGTACAAATCCCTTTCTCAGCAGTATGGAGGATTGCCTGGGCTGTTGTCTATAATCTACTCTGTAGGTGATGACCCCCTAAACTACAGTACTAGCTGGATGATTGGCCAAAATGATGAGAGAACTTTTGTGAAGATAGAAATGGCGAGGTTTGGAAAAGTGATTGCCAATGGGTGGTGAGGGAGAAGGAACAGTCTGGTTTGTGCCAAAGTTACAAACTTGAACTACTGCAAGGACAGTTAAAGGGAAATGGCATAGAAGGGTGGTTGGAGCATGGCTGGGGCAGGCTGTGTTTGGGCAGGAGGGAGATATTGTATCTTAGTTTCATATTATTGGATTTGAAATGTGTCTAAGACACAGTTTGGAAGGTACAGCATTCAATTGGTGATGTGATAAAAAGTGAAAATGGAGGGTAGAAATGACTTTTTCTAGGAGTTTATCTGCAACATGGATGAAAGAAATAGGATGAAAAATGTAAGGAAATGGGGGAAAATTGGAGCATGTATGAATCATATAGAAGGTTGAAGATTTGAGGTGGGGGGTAGGATTAAAAGAGAATCTACTTGAGAAGGTTGTAATGAATGAGATCAAGGACCCATTTACCTATTAGAGACTGGAAGAAATGAGGAGAGATGAAAAGGGTAATAGAGTGAGTTCACTGTGAATGACCTCAATTTTTTTTACTAAAGTAAGAACTAAGGTCTCAGCTGAAATGGGGGAGCAAGGGGAAGATAAGGGAGACTTGAAGACAGAAGACAATATTTGGGCCAGTTTCTGTGGGCAGTAGTATAAAGAACCAACTGGGGTGGAGTCAAAGAATTCCCTTGCTGCAATGAAGGCTCAGTTGAGATAAGATAACACAAATGTGTGATGGACCCAGTCAGCTGGGTTTTATGCCTTCCACCAGCTTCATTCAGCAGAAAGTGAGTGAAAGGAGTGAAAAGGAAGTTGGTGGGAATATTATAGGGAACTTGGTAATGGGGTGAGGGATTCAAGAGTAGAGAATGTTGTGGAGTTTAATTGATAAACTATAGGTTGAGAATGAGAAGGGAGGAAACAAGGGGTAATGACTTGAAAAAGGCCTGAGGTGCAGAAGGATTGGAGGTCAGGTTGAGGTCAAAGAGTAGATTTAGGAGGAGAAAGACATAGGGAGGAATGGAATTAGAAGAAGTTATAATCTAATAGAAAAATGTAAAAAATGATCAAGGAAGTTGACTGCTTATGAGATAATGGTGGAATCCAGGATGAAGTAAGGTGGAGCAATAAGTTATGGGATTGTAGGAGATTGAGGAACTTGGATGATCAGGATAGAGGAGAGATCATTGACATGAATTTTGAAATCTCTAAGGTAGATGGCACTGCAGTGGATAGAGTGTTGGACCTAAAATCAGGAAGACTTATCTTCCTGAGCTGAAATCTTACCTCTGAAACTGACTGGCTATGTAACACTGAACAAGTCACTTCACCCTGTTTGCCTCAGTTTCTTCTTCTATAAAATGAGGTAGAGAAGGAAATGGGAATCTTTTCCAAGAAAATCCTAAATGGGGTCATGAAGAGTCAGATACAACTGAAATAAATAAACAACATAATGGGAAGGAAAAGAAGATTGTGAGTAAAAAAGGAGAATGACTTGGTTTTGATAGCCAGCAGCCACGAGGATCGACATATAATGTCAACTTCAGAGGGACAAATTTTGATACATTGTGGTAGGAAAGTGAGAGTCCAGAAGTGACAAAGAGCAAAAAGTATTATGACTCAATCTCCAGGACAGTCAATCTCCAGTATGCTGATGGATATAAGAGAAAGTGAAGCCAGTGCTAGAGCAGAGATCTTAGGAATATGGTACTTTCTGAGAGACGTCAGATCTCTGCCAATGCAGATAGATGGAAGGAGCATGAGAAATAAAAAGGTCTGGTGTAAAGGGAAATTTGGGGCACAATGGGCACAATGGAATTTATAGGAAATGGACACCAGAGAAATAGGATTGAAGAACATGGAGATGAGAAAGCAAGAAGTGGGAGTTATAGATTATTTATTCCTAGATGACCAGATTTTAAGTAACACAGGGATTAGAAATGTATCAGGTGGTGAGAGTTTGTTAATCATAAGGGTAACAAGCAGTAAATGGCAAGTTAGTTGGAACACATAGAATCGATGGCTTCTGTTGGGGTTCTCAGTGACTCTGACCACAAAGCGGTTTGGGCAAGGCCTGGAATAGTGGAATATAGATCTAAGTGACACTGGATCTTTCATCAAGACTATTATGCTCAGTTTGGGGCACTATGGTTTAAGAAAGACATTGACAAGCTAGAGTGTGTCCAGAGGAGAGCAACAAGGAAGGTGAAAGGACTTGATTTTATGTCACATGACAATCAGATGATGGAACTGGGTTTAGTTTATAGGAAAAAAGGCTCAGGGGGAAATTAAGTTATGTTCAAGACTATTAAGATCATTCATGTGGAAGAAAGATTTGAATTCTTTAGTTTTATGCTAGAGGATAGAACCTGGAATAATTGGGAGAGATTGCAAAGAAAGTCAATTAGGTTTGATGGCAGAAAAACTTGCTAATACCTGGAGCTATCCCAAAGTGGAACAAGTTGCCTCCAAAGGTTTGGATTTCTCCTCCTTGGAAGTCTTCAAGCATGTTGAAGATTTGTGGATTCCTTTCCCTCTATGAGTTGGATGAGATGATATCTGAAGTTCATTCAGAGTCCCTATTTGAGAGGCATTGTTAGGAGAAATAAGGACTCTAGCCTAGGGCCAACATAAATTTGAGAACTAGTCATAGTTCCATAGGATTTTGAGTTGGAAAAGGTCTTAGGAATCATACAATCTAACTACCTGATTTTATGGATAGAAAAATCAATTCCCAGAGAAGTGACGTGATTTGTCTGATGTCACAGTGAGTAAATGGTAAAACCAATACAAAATTCTTTGATTCCAATTCAATGTTTTCCACTACATCTCATTATCTTCTTGCTAACAGTCTTGGACAGGTCACTCTTCCTCCCTTTGAGCTGCTCCACTAATGCTTTCAAAAGCCAATTCTCTTCATATTCCCACCCTTGTCACAACTCTCCTCACTTCCTATTGTTGCCAGTTGGGGGTCATCAATCACCAAAGATAGAAATCGAGGGTTCTGAATAATGAAGAAATTTATATGCTCTCTGGGATTTTAAAACTGCTCAGGATTTTATTATAAAATATAGAAAAGCAAAAAGGTTTAAAAAAATTTCCTCTCCCTCCCAGAGAAGCAATAGGCAATTTTAGGACAGGGTGTGAATAACAAAAGGCTGGTTGAGGGAGCTGACTGGGTCGGGGAGGGGAGAACAGCCCCAAGTGAAGGTCCAGCCCAGGTTTTATAATCTTGCCAATTATCTGGGTACTGAGGGCAAAAGAGGAAATCCCCCCCCCCATGTGACTGAAAACAGGTAGAAAATTGGAAACTGGAGGTTGGGAATAAGGATACAGGATACAAATTTTTCATTTGATAATGAAATAATAGGAGTCAATTTATATCTCTAGAGCAAAGAGCCTTTCACACCTTAACAAGATTCCCAGCCTTATAGATTACAAAATTTGTTTCTAATTATAAACTTTCTACATTCATAATTCTCTTCATCACTATTAGGAAAAATTAGTCCAGGTCATTCAAATAATTTCAATAATCAGTTCTCGAATACTTCCTGTGGGCATGAGCAACACATAACAAACAAGAAATGGTGAAGGGGAAGTAAAGAATAAAAATATATGAGTAAAAATGATGGAGAGTTCACTCAGGAAAGATAAAGAATTATTGAAGGACAGGTCTTGAGTTCCATTGAGATATATCCTCTTGATGTCTAGAAGAAGTTTTCTGTGCAAATTGCTGCATTGTCATGGACTAAGCTAGCTTAGGCTGGGCAGGTATGGATGACTTGTAATCCATATCATTGGAGGAGTAAATGAGGTAACAGTTCCATTTGTTTATTTGGGGACTGAGAGGATAACACTGTCCTCTGCTTTGGAGGAGCTACTCAATGTGGACTTAGAATCAGCAAACAAGTTCAAATCTTGATTTATAACTTGCTAGGAAAAATCATGTTCTTTATTTGGGCCTCAGCATCATCCTTTTTGAAATAAGGAACTTGGGCTATGTGATATTTAAAGTTCCTTCCCCCTGTAGTTTTCTGTGATTCTACAGGAGGCTTTCATGCTTTCATAAATAGCTATAAAATATATATATATATGTATATATATATATAAATATATAAAATAAAATAGCTATAAAAATACACAATGAGTTTATTAGAGGTCAAATTAAGAAATGTGCTGCATGCGGTCTGGGACGAAAGGCCATTAATGTTTGGGAGATGAGAGGAGCATTCTTAAAAGAGGAAATATGGAAGTTGAGGGATGGGTAGGAATTTAATAGTGGGGAGAGGTTGGAGGAGGACATTTTTTATCTAGGGGACAGTCTTCAGGGGTTACACAAAAAGAGTAACACAAGAGTATATAAAAGGTAAATATTAGGGAATAATTTGAGAAAAGACTGGAAGCACAGTGTTGCCAAATTGGGAAAAGCCTTGTATAATCAGCACAATTCAGGAAGCAACCAGGTACCACTGAAGATTTTGAGCAAAGGAGTGACATGGCTACTTCTCTACATAAAAAAGATTAATCTAGATGAATTTAAGGAAGGATAAGAGTGAAGACAGGAAGATCTGTTAGAAGATTATTGAAATTGTTTAGACCAATGACATCAAACTTATATAGAAACAGAAACTGTTAAACCATATATAAGGATCCTCATGGGCAACATTTTGACTTAGAATACCATAAATTAACATTATCTATGTTTTATTGTATTTTTATTTTTTTACAAAATATTTTTGATTGCATTTTAATCTGGTTCTGGTACACATGGGACTGTTGTGGGTTGCATGTGGCCCAGATGTTTGAACCTCTGGTCTACGACTTGGAGGTGAATTGGATCTCAGTGAGGTAGGGCTGTGCTAATTTGCCAGTTTCACTATCTCCTCAAGAGCCATCCGGTTCCAGTGCCAGATATAAATCAGGATGTCTAGAGATGGCCCTGGATGCACTGGGAGATCTTGATCTTTTTAAGTTAAGGTCTTCTCCGAATCTCATTTTGACTGAGGTAATACTCATTCAGTGATTAAGGCTAGGTAATAAATGAGGCAAAAAAATGACCTCTTTTGCCAAGTCAAAAAATTAAAAAAAAAAAAGCCCTCAGGGTTTGTGGTCAGAACTGAAACAACCGCTATTTACACTTTGCACCATCAAAGTTCAACAAAAGACCAACAGAAGATTGGGTTGAGATTGATTATTGGCCAATCAGTGAGAGCCAGAATGATTTGGATTTAAGACATTCTCAAGTCGCTCCACTTGAATTCCAATGGGTCTTACTAAAGCCTAGTTTTTCCTGAACTCTCTTTCAAGAAACAGATTTTCCTTTGAGCAGAGCACTCACATGTAAGTGTATGGTTCCCCATGTGGACAGAGGAAGGAAGGGAGGAAGGAGGGAAAGGGAAAGGAAGGAAGGCCCAGGTTAATAATACCTGGACTCTACAGATGGGTTCTAAGGAGCCTTCCACCTTTAGAGCTAGGATCAAGTATATGGATTTGGGCAAGTCACTTTCTCCTCCCTAAGTCTCAGTTTCCTCTTCTGCAAAATGAGGGAGTTGATCGAGATGCTCTCTGAAGTCCCTTTCACTTCTAAAATCCTATGATCCTAATGCTACTTTTCTAACCTATGTCAACATTGAGCTATAGTCCTTTCTTATCCAGTGCTTCTAGTTAGTGAAGGTGGCATGCAAAAAAAGACCCTAATGCCAATCTCAGAATTCTTCCTCACCCAGAACCCAGTGCTTTGGAACACAGAAGAAAAGAGAGACTCAACTTTCGATTCCTCTCCCAGGGACCTGGAAAAGCCCCAGGATGGGCAAGTAAGAGTCCAGGTGAATACCTAAAAGAGAATAAACTCAACAGGATATGAGGCTGCCTCAAACTTAGCATGTCAAAAAAGCAGGTTCTGATTCAATTCAATTCATTTCAATTCAAAACCATTCATTCAGGTCCCTGCCATATATGTTTAGATAAAATAATTCTTGCCTCCATAGAACATCCATTTTATTGGGGTGGGATTGTCACAAGGCCTTGATGTTTTCTGTGATGAGTCACTGATTAACCCAGGAATTCAGGTGAATAAAGAAAAATAGGGATTTATTAAGAAGCTGTTACAACACAAGGAAAGTGATTGAGAAGTTAAGAGAGATCAGAAGGCCACTAACCAGGCAAGTGGGTTGATAAATTAAAGAAGTCTGAAAGAAAAGAGAGGAGCAGCACCCTTAGAATCTCCTTAAATTCCCCCTGAAGGTTCATAGGAAGAGGGGTGGCTTGGGAGCTGTCCAAGTCCTGCATTGGAGAGTTTGTCTTTGGAGAAGGATCAAGGGTCTTCCATTGGAGAAATTCCATTCTGGTCTGGGTAGTCTCAAGATGATTTTGTTCACACCTGCAGAAGTTAGATTGCCTTACCAATTAGAACATGACCGAGGTCAGATTGGAAGTCAAAGTGAAGGGTTTTAACAGAGTGTTAGAGGATCAATAGATTACAAGATTTTTTATAACATTAAATTAAAAAGCTTTTGCACAGACAAAACCACTGTATCCAAGATCAAAAGAAATGTAGTAAATTGGGAAACGATTTTTACAACTAGTATTTCTGATAAAGGACTCATTTCTAAAATATACAGAGAACTGAGTCAAATTTTCAAAACAAACCCAAGCCATTCCCCAATTGACAAATGGTCAAAGGATATGCAAAGGCAATTTACAGATGAGGAATACAAAGCGATCCATAGTCATATGAAAACTTGCTCTACAATTTGGAACTATGCCCAAAGGGCAACAAAAATGTGTATACCATTTGATCCAGCAATGCCACTACTGGGTCTATACTCTCAAGAGATGATGAAAAAGGGTAAAAACAACACTTGTACAAAAATATTCATAGCAGCCCTGTTTGTGAGGTCAAAGAATTGGAAATCAAGTAAATGTCCTTCAATTGGGGAATGTCTTAGCAAACTGTGGTATATGTATGTCATGGAACACTATTGTTCTATTAGAAACCAAGAGGGATGGGAATTCAGGGAAGCCTGGAGGATCTGCATGAACTGATGCTGAGTGAGATGAGCAGAACAAGAAAAACAGTGTACACCCTAACAGCAACATGGGGACAATGATCAACCTTGATGGACTCGCTCATTCCATCAGTACAACAATCGGGGACAATTTAGGGCTGTCTGCAGTGGAGAATACCATCTCCATCCAGAGAAACAACTGTGGAGTTTGGACAAAGACCAAGGACTATTCCCTTTAATTTAGGGGAAAAAAACTGATATCTTATTGACTGATCTTGCTATCTCTTATACTTTATGTTTCTTCTTTAAGGATATGATTTCTTTCTCATCACATTCAATTTGGATTAATGTATACCATGGAAACAATGTAAAGCCTGGCAAGTTGCCTTCTATGGGGGGTGGGGGGAGGGAAGTAAGATTAGGGGAAAAATTGTAAAACTCAAAATAAATAAAATCTTTAAGTAAAAAAATGAAAAAAGAAAAATTGCTCTAAATCACTATTTATTAGGGAAATGCAAATTAAAGCATCTCTGAGGTATCACCTCACACCTCTCAGAATGGCCAATATGACCAGAAAGGACAGTGATTAATGTTAGAAGAGATGTGGGAAATCTGGATCACTAATGCATTGTTGGTGGAGCTGTGAACTCACCCAACCTTTCTGGAGAGAAATTTGGAATTATGCCCAATAGCCAACAAAAATGTGGATACCCTTTGATCCAGCAATTCCACTACTGGATCTATACCCTGAAGAGATTATGAAAAAGGGTGAAAACATCACTTGTACAAATATATTCATAGCGGCCCTGATTGTGGTGGCAAAGAATTAGAAATTAAGTGAATATCCTTCAAACTGTGTCACACAAACTATGTTATATGTATGTCATGGAACAATATTGTCCTATTAGACAAACTGTCACACAGACCAAAGGCTTTTAATTTTAATTTAGGAAAAAATACCTTATTATGTACTATTATATCTTATTATGTAATTTTTTCTATTTCTTATACTTTAGTTTTCTTCCTTAAGAATATAATTTCTCGAGGGGTGGAGCCAAGATGGAGACACGAAGGGATCCAGTCTTAGGAGCTCTCTGATAAAACTCATAAACTAAGGACTCTAACTAAACTTTCGAGAGACAGAACACACAAAGGGACCCAGTGAGGCAGTTCTCCTACTCAAGGTAACCTGGAAAAGAGCAGAGAGGCTCTGCTCCCCAGGGCCGGAGGGGCAGCCCGCCCGGGGGGGTGGCCCGCCAGAGCCAAGTAACTTCAGCCTCCCGGAGGCAGCCCCAGGGCACTGAGAGCCTCAGCTCACAGCAGCGGGGGAGTCTCCTGAGCTGCACCCCGGGGAGCACCTGTACGGAGTGGGGGAGCAGCGAGGGACCTCTGCCGGGGCAGCAGGTAGAGCCCAGCCCTCAGGGCACACAGAGAGCAGCTTGGTCTTTTGGCAGCCTAGACCTGGAAACAGAAGCAGGTGGAGCTGGTAAGGAGGAGCCCCCAGGGCATGAGCACATTGAACTGAGGGAGGGGAGTGAAGAGAGAATGCAGAGCTCTGTCCTCTGCCCCTGGAACAGGACTCTGGGGCTCTGACCACATTCAGATCCTGATTGCAGTCTAGGCCCCCCCATAGAACAACAGGGCCCCCCCCCACCTTGGCCCCATGGCAGAGGGGGGTGCATATGGTCATTCACAGACCAGGAGGGAGGACAGAGCCTCACACACTGAGACCCTTGTGGGAGTGTCCCAAAAGCTCAGGAAGCACCCCCAAAAAACAGGCTTAGGCTGGGAAAATGAACAAACTAAGAAACAAGAGGAAGACCATTGAGAAATATTTTGCAAATGAGTCCAAGAAGGATCAAAATACTCAGTCTGAAGATGAGGAAGCACAAGCTCCTGCATCTAAAGACTCCAAGAAAAACAGAAATTGGGCTCAGGCTATGATAGAGCTCAAAAAAGACTTTGAAAACCAAATGAGGGAGTTAGAAGAAAAACTGGGAAAAGAAAGGAGAGAGATGCAGGAAAAACATGAAAATGAGGTCAGCAGCTTAGTCAAGGAAATCCAAAAAAATGCTGAAGAAAATAGCATGCTAAAAACCAGCTTAGGTCAAATGGATAAAACAGTTCAAAAAGTTATTGAGGAGAAGAATGCTTTAAAAAGCAAAATTGGCCAGATGGAAAAAGAGATAAGAAAACTCTCTGAGGAGAATAAATCCTTCAGACAAAGAATAGAATTCAGGGAGATTGATGAATTTACCAGAAATTAGGAATCAATACTTCAAAACCAAAAAAAAATGAAAAATTAGAAGAAAATGTGAAATATCTCATTGAAAAAACAACTGATATGGAAAACAGACTCAGGAAAGATAATTTGAAAATTATTGGAATACCTGAAAGTCATGATCAGGAAAAGAGCCTTGACATCATTTTCAAAGAATTACTACAGGAAAATTGCCCTGATATTCTAGAAGCAGAGGGCAAAATAGAAATGGAGAGAATCCACCGATCCCCCCGAGAAAGAGATCCCAAAAAAACAACCCCCAGGAATATTTTATCCAAGTTCCAGAACTCCCAAGTCAAAGAGAAAATATTACAAGCAGCCAGAAGGACACAGTTCAAATATTGTGGAGCTGCAGTCAGGATCACACAGGACTTAGCAGCAGCTACATTGGAAGCTCATAGGGCTTGGAATACAATATACCGGAAGGCAAAAGAGCTTAGAATGCAGCCAAGAATGAACTACCCAGCAAGGCTGAATGTCCTCTTCCAGGGAAAAAGATGGACTTTCAATGAACCAGGGGAATTTCAAATGTTCCTGTTGGAATGGCCAGAGCTGAACAGAAGGTTTGATCTTCAGATACAGGACTCAGGTGAAGCATAAAGATTGGAGGAGAGGGGGGATATATGAGGGACTTAATGAGGATGAACTGCATGTATAGAAAAATGATACTGATAATATTCATATGAACCATCTCAGTTAATAGAGCAGGTAGAGGGAGCTTTTATAGTTGAAGCACAGGAAAAAGCTGAATTCGAAGATAAAATATGGTGTAAAAATGGAGTCAATAAGAAAAAAAGGGAAATGGAATGGGAGAAAGAAAAAGGAGAGGGGGAATAGTCTAAGATATTTCACATAATAAATTTTTTTTTATTACAATGAGCTATTGCAATGATATGGAAGGGGGGAGGCAAGGGGGAATGAGGGGACCTTTGCTCTCATCAGAGATGGCTAGGAGAGGAAACAGCAAATATACTCATGGGGTATAGACATCTGGAGTAAGAAGGAGGGGGGAGCAGCGGGAAGGGGTGGGGATGTGAATAAAGGAGGAGAGGATGGACCATGGTGGGGGGGGAGTGGTCAGATATAACACATTTTCTTTTTTACTTCTTGCAAGGGGCTGGGATTGGATGGCCTGCCAAGGACCAAAAGGCCAGGTGGATTTTGGGCCTAAGGGGTGGTATGGGGGCTCAGGGCTCAGGGATCTGTCTGCTGCGCCACTCCTTGTCCCTACAGCAGAGTCAGAGTGAAAGGAGAGAGAAAATATAGTACATGGTAGTGGAGAAATAAGAAAGGAGGGAGTTGCGATCAGTAATGGCAACGTTGGAAAAATATGGAAGTAACTTTTGTGATGGACTTATAAAGAATGTGATCCACTCACGACAGAGTTGATGATGTTGGAACAAAGACTGAAACACATTTTTTGTTATTATTATTTGGGGGAGGGTGCAGGGCAAGTGGGACTGCGTAGCCTGCTTGGGGCCACATAGCAGGGTGATCATTGGGTGTCTGGGGCCAGATTCGGACCCAGGTGCTCCTGGCTCAAGGGCCAATGCTCTGTCTGCCACCCAGCCACCCCTACTATTATTACTATTTTATTTTATTTTGGGTCTTTTTTTTCTTCTTTTTGGTTTTTGCAGGGCAGTGGGGATCGGGTGGCTTGTATGTCACATGGCTGGGTGATTATTGGGTTTATGAGGCTGGATATGGACTCGGGTGCTAGTGGCTCCAGGGCTGGTGCTTCGTCCATTGCGCCACCTGGCCGTAGCTACAATTATTACTATTATTTTTTTTAATTTTAATTTTTTTTCTCCCCCCTTTACTTTTTTGCCCAAGCAAGTCTATCTATATTCATGGGGGGAGGGTTATTTTATTTACTTGTAAACAAGTATATTTTATTAATGTAAAGAAAAACATTTGTACAAAATGAGAATAAAAAATAAATAAAAAAAGAATATAATTTCTCTCTCATTACATTCAGCTTAGATCATTGTATACTATGGAAACAATGTCAAGACTAATAGACTACCTTCTGTGGGGGGGTGGGGGGAGGGAAGCAAGATTAGGGGAAAAATTATAAAACTCAAAATAAATAAAATGTTTCTTTAAAAAAATAGATTGCAAGATTTTAACAGTGCAAACAAAAGATTTACAAAATTTGCTTCCAGTTAATTTCAATATTCCCTCTGCCCGTGATTCTCTGCATTAGGATTAAACACACACACACACACACACACACACACAAACACACACACACACACACACACACACACACACACACACGGAATAAAAATGTCCAATAATCTGCAAAGGAAATGTGAAAGTTGAAGGGAAGGTCACTACTTACTGGAGGGATAGGGAACCCTTTTTGGAACACTTGTTTTTTGTAGGGTGGATAAGAATTCAATAGGGTGATAACCTATGCCTGAGAAACAGAGTAGGCAAATTCCTAGATATGGGAAAATTTGAAAGTATAAAGGGTTGAGGAGGAGTTCAGTTATAGAGGACTCTGTAAAATAAAATCAAATTCACTGACAATCTCCATTACTTTGTACAGCTGTGAATAGATGGGAAAAAAGTAATTCTTCATTCAATCGAGCTCTCAGAAAGTGACAAAGAAATAGACACTTGGAAGCACTTTACTTTTCAGTTGACCTTTATGAATGTCTTAGTTTTGCTTTGGCTATATCTCGGAAAATGAAATCTAACTTAAGACTCTCAGAAGTTAGCAAATTTATTTTGTGGGGGAGCAAAGGCAAATAAATGTGATATTTACCATTCTGTAAGGTCAGGCTCTTGAGAAAAGGGAATGACATATTTGACTGAATAAATCATCTCTCTGCTTTGAGAGAATTCACAACTTCATTCATTTCAATGAGTATTTTATGAGACATCCTATGGGCAAGGAAGGCATTAGGCTTCACGCTAGGGCTAAATGTCACCCCTCTAAAAACTTAAGATGTATTTTT
This sequence comes from Macrotis lagotis, assembly GCF_037893015.1. NCBI lineage: Eukaryota > Metazoa > Chordata > Mammalia > Peramelemorphia > Peramelidae > Macrotis > Macrotis lagotis. The sequence goes on from NC_133666.1 coordinate 6,920,758, forward strand.
GGGTAAAAGTATCATACTATAGAGGCAGAAGGACTATATTAAAGGTCACAAAGTCTGGAATAGCTAGGTGACTTTGGGTTAGCCACTTAACTTAAATTTCTTAGGCCCAGTTTCCTCCTCTGTCAAATAAAGGATTGCACAACTTTATATCTACATTTCTTTCTAGTTCTGTCATTCTATGATGTGTGGCCAAGTTCTGTTCTAGCTGTTTTGTCCTTTAGGATCTTTTCAATGTTTTCATTATGCATTTGAGGTTCTAAGTCCTGTTGATGTTCAAACATTTTATGAAAATGTGATTTTGAAGCAGGGCACAGGGAAATGGCCATGATGGACTTGAAAGTAATGCCCTTGGTACAGGAAAGACTAGTGAATAGAAGTCACCCATGTGCAATGAGTACTGTTTTAGCCCACTGCTTTGGGGGATACCTCAGTGGCATACTATTGGGAAATACCTGGAGTCAGGTGCTAAACCCTTCCCAAGAACCATCCTTGTCTAACCCACTATGGCAATGCATTTGAGTTCCGGCAATAGAACTCTCTTTATTTGTCTCTTTTCTTCTTTGTGGGATAGCTACTTTCTCTTTCTAAGCTAGAATCAAGTGCTCCTGGCCCACTGGAGCAATATGGCCCCAGCTCCATATTGCCAGATTTATGTTGATCTAAACTTTTCTCCTCTTCTCTTCTCTTCTCCCAGGCTCCCTGACATTTCCCTTTCAGTTCTTTCCTCTAAGTTTTTTCCATGTTTGTAACTAAATTCTTTCCTGAGTCTATGTTGTTTCTGAATTTTGCTGACTTGTGAAATAAAAATCCTGAGCTTTCCCACCTCTAGTGCTAGTCATGAGTTTTTTCACTTCCAAATTCAGGGAAGTGGGAATCCCAGGAGAGATTGCTTGGGTGATTCTGCTACCAGCCCAGGAAGAGGCAGTTTTCCTCTTGGTAGATCTCACTAGATGTCCAGTCCCCAAGTACATTTCTCTTTGTGCATTTCCTCAGCAATGGCACTCATCTGTCTTACAGATGGAAAGTCTCAAATTACAGGCCTTTCTGTGTCCTCTAATTGCCATTCTCCAGAGGAAGCCCCCAAATACCCCAAACATTACAAACAACTTTGTGAAGGCTGCCAGTGTCTGGATTTTTCTGACTCTGGAGCAAAAAAGGAAACTTCAAAAAGCCACTCAATTAGCACCTGTGCTAATGGGCACTTAAATTGATTCAAGTCAGTCAACAACTTAAATCCTGACCTGATCCTCGGGCCACTTGTTTAAAAGAGAATTTAAACAAGGCTCCTCTCACAACACACATCTCTATGGGGGTTTCAGGTTTCCAAAGCACGCCATCTTATCTGATCATCTTTAAGGTATCTGATAGAGAATCAAATATTATTTCTACTTCATAGGTGAGACAACTGAACCTTAATAGTTTAAAATGATTTTCCCAAGGTCACGCAGCTAATAAGCTGGACAGCATCAGGTAGGCCTCCAGTTGGAGTCTCCAGACTTGAAATCTAGGGTTCTTTCTATTCTACTATAGGTCCTGTATTATGTTCAGGACTAAGGAACAATCTTCTAGGAGATAGGGAGCATAAGGAGTGTTGTGAAGAGCCCTGCATAGAATGGGAGATGTTTGCTAAGTGCTGGGGAGAAAAAGAGAAATAATGGCATTTCCCTAACCACCAAGGACATTACATTGTGGGGGTATGGGTGGGGGAAACCATGGGGGAAACCACGTTCACAGATAAGTATAGTCCAGGGGAGCAATTGCGGGAGTAAGCAAAGAATGCTTTCAGTAGGAGATAGTATCTGTCAGGAAGGTTTATGGGAGCAGGTAGGATTCTGAGATAAACCTTGAAGAGATGAGGAGGAAGAATATTGTGGGCTTGGAGGATGACCTGTCTGAATGCCCAGAGGGCTATAGGATGATCTAGGAGATAGAGACTGGTCTGGATTGACTGGAACATAGAGTTTGTTAAGGGGAGTCATAGGTCAAAAGATCAGAGAGGCTAGAGTCAAATTGGGCAGATCCTTTAATGCCAGGTTGAGGAATTACTGAATATCTTGATTCGAGACAGAATTTTGTGCTGCCTTCCACAGAGAACAAGGCATTGCATGTCTGCCATGGTCAATTAATTGTCATCTTTGCTCAAAGTACAAAACGTTCTTGTTTTTCAAAGGGAAAGTCAAGGAATTCAAGTAAGGGCTGTCTCTTCTCCCTCTCTCAGGGAAAAGGAAATGTTTTTTCAAAAGGTGGGGGAATGACTTAAAGTTAAAAACAATGGAGAAAAAAGATTCTGAAGAGACAGAAGGGGATTCTAGCCCAGGTCAGGAAGTTGGAGAATGGGAGAATATGACATAGAAAGTAAATGAAAGAAAGCTCATGGGACATTGTGAATTAAATAAGAAATGAAAGGCTTTATCTTCAGAGGAAGAAAGCGGGACCTCGAAACTTGCTTACTCTCCAAAGAATTGCCATCTAGATTTATAGGTGCCATTGAGAAGAAAGTATAAAAGAAAGAAATGAGGATGTGAACAGATCCAACCTTTCTGGAGAGCAATATGGAACTATACCCACAAAGCAATAAAACTGTTCATACCCTTTGACCCAGCAATTCCATTTCTAAGTTTATATCCAGATGAAATTGTAAAAGAATGGGGAAAAGTCCTACATGTTCCAAAATATTCATAGCAGCTCTTTGTGTAGTGGCAAAGAATTGGAAATTGAGGAGATGCCCATCAATTGGGGAATGTCTAAGCAAATTATGGTACATGAATATTATGGAATATTATTGTTCTATAAGAAATCATAAATGCTTGAACTCTAGAGAAGCATGGAATGACTTATGGGATCTGATTCTGGGTGAAGGGAGTAGAACCAAGAGAACAAATAGCCTTCAACATATGAGATGAACAACCTTGATGGAAGCAGCTCCTCTGGATAGTCCAGAAAGTTAGAACAACTGTATTTGACTGGTTATGGACTATCTTATCCCCAACCAGAGGAAGAAAAACAAAACAAAACAAAACACACAGAAAACAACCGACCCTTCCGAATCTGATAAACACTTTATAAAAATTATCTCTTATGTATCTCTTTCCCTCAATCCTAATTCCTCATGCCAAAAATTACTAATGTGTAAATATGTTTAACAAAATATGTATGTAAAATGCTAACCTGACTGTTCCCTGCTGAGGGGAAGGGGATGGGAAAGGAGGGTGGAGGGAAATTTTGTAACGTGGAAATTAGCATGCACAAATGGGTGAAAATAAATAAATAAATTTTAAAAAATAAAAAAGAAAGAAATGAGGAGTAGTGGTAGTTTCTGACTCCCTGTTTAGGGAAACCAAGGCTATTTGTCATTCAATCAATCAACTGATATTTATTAATAGTCATTACTAAGCACTGAGAATACAAAAAAGAGTCAAAAAACAGTCTCTGTCCTCAAGGAGGTTACAACCTAAGGGAAGGTAACATGCAATCAATCCCAAAAAAATGGAAATTGTAGAAGGGACAAATAAGAAATAAGTTAACAGAGAGAAGGCACTGGAAATAAGAGGGGTTGGGAAAATCTTCCTGTAGAAAGTGGGATTTTAATTGGGACTTATAGGATTTCAGAGAGGTCAGTATTCTGAATTGAGAGATGGAGTGTCTTGCTTGGACAATAGCAAGGAGGTCATCAATTATATTGGTCATGAAAATAACTTTGGTAACTTTGGAGCGATTCAGTTGATTGATGAGGTTGGAAGCCAGATTGTAGAGTTTGGAAGAGAATGAGAAGAAAGTGAAAGCACTTTCAGGTGTTTGGGCTGAGAAAGGGAAGAGAGATATAGGACCATCACTAACAGCAATAGCTACTGAGAGTGTTTTAGTTTGTTTTTATTGAGAGTGTTTTATTTTGTTTTGTTTTTAAGGATAAGGAAAACTTGAGTGTGTTTGTAGGCAGAATTTTCTTAGTTTAAAAAAAATCAGGATCACACTCTCCCTTCTCCAGTTCTGCAGTACCTGCAGAGCCCATTCACCATCTTTCAAAAATCATTGACTATGGCTCAGTTGTTGAATACCCTTATTTCAGGGCCCAAGGCTCTGTATGTAGTTGCTCACATATCTCCTTGGATATTAACTTCCTATTAGCCATTTTTGACTTGCCCTTTCTTTTACAGTCCAAAGATCATTCTCTTTGACAGAGAAAACAAAATCAAATTACAAATTAAAAACTCTGCCTTATTTCTGAAGTTAATCATCAATCATTCCATCTACCCAAGAAGTGGGCCACCAAATCATGAGTAATAACTATAGAAATCCTTCTTGTTGTGATTTCATTTCCTCAGCCCATTCTGAACACTTGCTCTTGATGCTTTTGTTAGAGGACTGTGCCTCTATTACCTGCCCTTTCCTCCATCTTTTGTACAAGACTTTAGAATCAAAGTTGATTTTAAACAAAGTGGATGCAAATGTGCATCCACATTAATCTCTTCAGACAACTTCCGTTTCCCTTGTTGTTGAACTTGTTTCTTGTTCTGATGTGACACAAGGCAGAGTGTACCCAGGTGAGCAGTAGGAGTAGTGTTCCAAGGGATAGCCTAGTCCCAAATGGAACTTTGGCAGATTGATGAGGTATCTAAATGGATATACAAACTCATGACAGGTTTTCATCATTACTTCACCCACCTGTCTACCACCCTGGTTCAGGGTCCTCTCAGTTCCATCTACGATTTAAAATATAAAAACTGCTACAAAATATCTCATTAAGTTGTCACAGACTGACAATTTGCTCCCACCCATACTTGATGTCAATATGCCCCCCATGATAATAGTCAGTGTAACTGTATGAAGGGCTCTGGTCATAGAGTCAAGAAGACCTAAGTTTGAATTTTACCTCAGAAGATCATCAGCTCTGAGAGGCATTTAAGGACCATTGTGTATTTCATTTTCCTTAGCTTTATATAAAGGGCTTGAATGTGAAGACCGTTAAGGGACCTTATAATTCTAAATTTATGAGCCCAGGTACCTTTTGTGCAAGACACTAAAATAAGAAGACAGGTGTAAGGGTGAGGTTCTGTTGATTATCCTTGTCACATCATCATCATCATCATCATCATGACTAGTATTTATATAGCCCTTTAAATGTGCAAATTGCTTTACATATATTATCTTATGTGATTCTCACAGCTTTGTGATTACTGTCCTGATTTTACAGATGGTTAAATT